>NC_090366.1:3440786-3765949 GCF_035084215.1 Heptranchias perlo | reverse complement strand
CTATCTCTGTCACCTCCTCCAGTCCTAGTCCCTGCCAAATACTCTGCTCCTCCAGCTCTGGCCGCTGGTGCACCCGAAGTCCGTTTGCCCTAATTTTGACAGGCATGCCTTCAGCCACCTCGACGCACTAGAATACCCTCCCTAAGCCCCTCCATCACCCTCTCCCCCTTTCAGGTGTCAGCCTGTCTCAGTTGTAGCGGTCTCGCCTCTGATTTAGATGGTTGTGAGTTCAAAAGTCACTCCAGAGTTTGAGACACATAATTCAGGCTAGGCTGCAGTACTGAGGGAGCGCTGTACTGTTGGAGGTGCCGACGTTCAGTTGACACATAAAATAAAGGGCCCAGCTGCCCTCTCAGGTAGATGTAAAAGATCCCACCGCATTTTTCGCAAAAGAGCATTTGTCTCTGCCAATATTTATCCCTCAACTAACAGTCCTAAAACCGATCTTATGGTCATTTATCTTATTGCACTGTGTGGGAGCTTGCTGTGCCCAAATTGGCTGCCAAGTTTCCGACATTACCACAAACGATCACATTTCAAAATGTATTCAATTGACTGTAAAGTGTTTTGGGGCGGCCTGAGGCCGTGAAAGGCGCTACATAAATGCAAGTTCTTTCCTTCTTTCAGACAATTCATGAGACCGATCTCTTTCTTCAAGCTTTTATCATCCCTCCTATTACCCGCTTCTTTGGCCGGGGATCTATTTTTGCCGGATCATACTTCAGTAAATCGCCGTAGGGTATTTATCTATGTTAAAGGCGCTATATAAATGCAAGTAGTTATTGTTATATTTTACCATCCTCCACTCTCTTCATCCCACCACTGGTGTCCGTTCCTTCAGACATCTGAATTCTACTCTCGAAAACCAACCTTATCCTTTCCGCCTCTCAATTTACATTTCCTCCTTTTACACACTCCTTAAACCCACTCTTTGACCAAGGTTTTCGCCAGTCCTCCTGATATCTTCTTATTCCTTTTATGCCTCCGAGAAGCCCGTTGTGCATGTTTATTAAATTAAAGGCGATCTGTGACGACAAGTTGTTGTTGATTTTCATTGGAATGTGTTCATTAGTTGTCCCTGTTTGAGCAAAAATAATTTCTGGGATCATATTCTTATAAAGATAGCGATTATATAATAGACGGACTTGTTGAGATAAATTAACATTGGCAACTACCTGCAGACACCGCTTTGTTAGAACAACACAATTCAGTTTATCTCCAGATATCGCGTTTAAATGAGTTTGGACAACTGTGAGGCAGCCTTTAGGGAGTCCTCTGTCCAAGATAAGCCCAGCTACAGAGTAGGATGAAGTTTTATCAGATATTTCTCTTTTTACTCTTTGGTTATAACCCGTTTTACTGCTCTCTGGGACTGATGGCCAGGATGAAGCTTTATTAGTTATTCTATTTGGTTAAAGCTGTTAGTTCCAGAGTACAGTGTGCAGTTTGGTAGAAAGATAAATAATTCCTCTATCGCCTGGTTGTGAGGATCAGTGAGAAGGGGTCATCAATTTTAAATTATCATGAAAGAGTTTAAGTGTAAATAATTCATGCGGTGGTTTTTTGGAGCTTGAAATGTTTTACCACAGGGAATGGAAAAAACAGAAACTAGATGATTGTTTCTTTTCCCATTGCATCGTTAAACAGAAAATTGAATAAATATTTTCAATTGATCAAGATGCATTTTGAAGAAAGTTTGCCATGGCATAAGTTTTGAATTGCTTTAACCATGAACTGGCACTGACACGATGGGCCAAATGGACTATTCCTGTTTTTTTTATTCATTCATTGGACGTGGGCGTCGCTGGCGAGGCCAGCAAGCTGTTCTTTTGCTGACTGTCCACACAATCGCAGGGTATCACATCGCACACTATTTCCCACGATGAATTTCAGAATTCAACGGTCTCTGAAAAAACTTGGGGTGAAATTGATCTGCGGTAGTAGTGTAAAATGAGCAATAGTGTGAAGTGAGCAATAGTGTAAAATGAGCAAGAGTGTGAAATGAGCAACAGTTTAAAATGAGCAATAGTGTGAAATGAGCGATTGTACAAAATGAGCAATGGTGTGAATTAGCGATAGTGTGAAATGAGCAATAGTGTGAAATGAGCGAGTGTACAAAATGAGCAATGGTGTGAATTAGCGATAGTGTGAAATGAGCAATAGTGTGGAATGAGCGATTGCGTTAAATGAGCGATAGTGAACCAGCAGCTCGTTTTCTTCTTGGCCCGATTTTTCCAACCACTGAATTAAATGAAAAAGGAAATCAGGCGGATTGTAGAATGGGCTGCTGATTCTTTAACGCCCGTTTTATTCTACTGCCCGCGACCAATTTATACCCTAAGGTTCACAGAGGTTTGGCACAGCTCATGTCTGGGTCTGCTCTTGACCAATTTATACCCTAAGGTTCACAGAGCTTTCCGCAGCTCATGTCTGGGTCTGCTGCACTCTCATTGGGGTAGATTTTGACTTTGTGCGATGGTGTAAAACGGGTGACAGCGAATCCACAGCCGGTTTTATATCTCTCCCCATTGACTTCAACGAAATAAAAATTGGAGAGATGTAAAAGGGACTCTCGATTCACTCTCACCCGTTTGACACTGTCGCAATGTGTCACAATCTACCCATTGATGGAGATCGATTGCTTTGATTAATTACCAACTCAATTATTGTAAACAATTTTACAACACCAAGTTATAGTCCAGCAATTTTATTTTAAATTCACAAGCTTTCGGAGATTTTCTCCTTCCTCCGAAAGCTTGTGAATTTAAAATAAAATTGCTGGACTATAACTTGGTGTTGTAAAATTGTTTACAATTGTCAACCCCAGTCCATCACCGGCATCTCCACATCACAACTCAATTATGATTGTATCGAACTAGATGGACCTTGCTCATTCTTGTCCAGCAATTCTTATGATCTTATGTTCTCCCTTCCGAGGTGAAACGGAGATATAATTCTCTTTTTATTTCCAATTTCAATCCCCTACATTGTGTCATTCAACATCTGCTCCCTGAGGTGATTTTTATCTTTAAGTCCTTGTTTATTCCCAGTATTTGTCCCTTTTCTCATCTTTTCCCTCACTCCCTGCGATCGGGACTTTGCTGTTTAAATCTATATTCCCACTGTCAGACCCTATCTCTGTGCTTTTCCTTGATTTCCTCTGGAAGTCATTTTTAGATATTCTGATACCCAGTGTAAGGTCATTCTACGAATTTATTCGCTCTCTTCTTCCTGAGGTAATTTACATACTTTTGAAACTTAATTTGATTCCTTCTCTGCAGGTTATTCCCAGACTCTTTCCTGAGGTGTTGGTGGCCGATTTCAGGCCCTCTCTGCATGTTATTACATTTTTACTTTGATGATTTATCTATTTAAATTTATGTTTGTTCCCCACTTTCAGACCGTCTCTCCATGCTTCCTCTCTCTCCTTCCTGAGGAGATTTTTTTATATTTAAATCTCTGCACCCATGTGTAGCATAGTGTATAATATAATAAGGAAAAAAGGGTTCAGAATACAAAAGTCAGTTTTAATGTATTATGAGAATGTATTCTGTGTGATGCAGGCTACATATGGTTTAGATTGGCTTGTTCGGATTCCGCAGGGAAAGCAACGTAAGGAAAAGGTGTCAGGTTAATGGTATTTAATGAAGCATCAAAGGGTTTGTGTAAACATTACAGCGAGTTTGGAGACAACATGTCTCACGTTTCAGCTGTTGTTATTCCACTAAAATGTGATGTTTATAACCATGCATCGACTACATGAACAAAACATACATTCCAGCCAGAGCTTGTAAAAGTGAGAGAGACAGAGAGGGTTATTTGCTGTTACATCACTGTGCGCACTATAGCTAAAGATACAAACTGAGTGAGAATGGCACTGGCTGGTGTTTAGCACAAAGACAGTGGTGCAGTGAGGGAATTAAACAACAAAATGTGAACTTCTGCAAAATCCTGGATTAACAATTGGTTATTTTGACGTGGTATTTATGGAGAAGGAAAGGCCAGACATTCGGAGGAAAGGTTAAATTAGCCATTTTGTGTAGAGAATGCAGTTCTTGCTTCTATTAAATAAATCAGAGTAAAATTGGACTCAATCTGAATGTAGTTCTTACCTGGGATTTGGTTTATTTCTCCATTATTCATACTTTTCTTTAATATGAAACATTAACAGTATTTGTAACAGTAACAGGGCAGGACAGTGCTGTGGGACCCTGTCCTGTTGAGTAACACGGCAGAAGTGGTAAGAGCACATTGTGATTTCTTACATAATCAGCAGGTCACTGGGAAAGTTACACATGGTGCAGATGTGGAGGCAAAAAGGCGCAAAGTGATTTTATATTTTAATTTGGTGGAATCTATTTTTTTTTATCTCCACACGGTTTAATTTTATATCTAATATAATGGGCTCTTTTTCCGAAAAAAATCTTTTAGCGCAATCTAAATTTTTTATGGCAGTGATTATACTTGGAGGGATTCTGCACTGTCTGCAGCTCTTCATTTCTCTTTTGGTCTCCATCCCTGCCCCTCTGATTTGCTCTCTCACTTTCTCATACTCTGTTTTTCTCTCTCGGTTTACCTCTTTCTTTCTCTCCCACCTCTCTCACCATCTCTCTCCTTATTGCTCTTCCTCTCTCTCTCTTTCATTCGAGCTCTCCTTTATTCTGTTTTTCACTTTTTCTTTCACTGTCTCTTTCTCGCCCTATTTTCCTCCCTTTCCCTGTGTGTGTGTCGGTTTCTCTCTCTCTGCTTCTCTCCCTGGCTCTCTTTCTCTGTCTGCTCTCTCTCTCTCCCTCTGTCTCTGTGCGAGTCTCTCTCCGTCTGTCTGAATATCTGTATCTTTCGCTGCCTCTCTGTGTCTCTCCCTGTCTCTCTCCATTTATGTGGACTGCACCCATTCTGATCAGGCCCACAGCAGCGGCTTTGACTGGCAGGTTTGCCCATTTTGCAGGTCAGACATTCAGTTGAAGTCCAGATGAGCTCTTTAGTTCCACCTTTTTGAGCAACGTCTGCAGAGCAAGTTCTAACTCAAAAGGTCAGATTATCAATAAAAAATAACATCAGCATGAGATTTAAGATCATTTCAGGGCTCTCTGTTGCTAATATAAAATACTTTCTGTCCCTTCGGAAGTCTAAGGGATGGAATGTGAAACGGAATTTAGTTCTAGTGCTTGAAACCCTTCAGCTCTTCTTATGATTTCACTCATTCAAAAATTAGATTGAATGGATATTTCAACGCATTCTTCAGCTCCTCTCTGAATTTAGTCTGGGTCAGGACATAAATACACGTGTTTGTGCAGGAACTGAGAAGCAGCAGCACAATTGCCGTTTCTTGTGTGACATAAATAGGGCCGGAGTAGGAGTAAATATACCGAATGTCTGCAATTCGCTGATACATGGTAAATAAAACATGTGTCATCCATAACAATATAAAACTGCCCGATATACTGAAGAGTAAAATGATGGATTTCTTTCGGTTCTCCATCTCTGGGTCCTTGCGATTCTCTCCATTGCTGCGGCCCCGGAGTCCCTTGCGGACTCGACTGGACACTAAAATACATCTGACCGTCAGAATATTAAGCAAGAAAATCAGGAAGAACTGGATACAAGGGGTTAAAATGAGGTGAAACATTTCAAATGCGGCCCATGTGGGGGAAGTACGGAAGCTCAGTTTAATGTTACAACCACAGGGAACATTATCAATGATATATCCAGGTTCATATACAAAGGACCAGTGGACACTCCCCAAACAGCCCAGCACACTCACTGTTCCCACAACCACAACCGCCATTTTTTCCGTCCAATATTTAGTTTTCAGCTTCTCGCAACAAATGGTCACAAATCGATCAAAGGTGAAAGCGACTGTGAGCCAAACAGAAACCACCGTGGCTGCTTTCCCCAAGACGCTAGTAAAACTACACACGTGTGTGATAAACAGAAATGAAAGTGGGAAATACATCGGAACAATCCGGCCCAATATCACTTCAGATGTAACCACCAGGAGATCGGCCGCTGCCATTCCCAGCAGATAGCGACTGATACACTTGGAGAGACTGCACTTTCCTCGGGACAGGATCACAATCGCCACCAAGTTAACTGCAAGAGAGAGAAAAGGAAGCAAAGAAGTGACTGATCAGACCTGGAGCCAAAGCAGCCGTTTGAGAGGATCTGGGGTGACATTTCCAGCTTTGTTGCTGCATCGAAGGGTGGAAAGTGATTGATTGACCTGGGCAGCACGTTCCCCTGGCTGGGGAGTCTAGAACCAGGGGACACCCACTCAGAATAAGGGGTCGGCCAATTAGCACTGAGATGAGGAGAAACATCTTCACTGAGAGGGTTGTGAATATTTGGAATTCTCTACCCCAGAGGGCTGTAGACGCTCAGTCATTGAGTACATTCAAAACAGAGATCGATAGATTTCTGGATACTAAAGACATCAAGGGACATGGGGATCGTGCAGGACAATGGCGTTGAAGTTGAAGATCAGCCATGATCTTTTTGAATGGTGAAGCAGGCTCGAGGGGCCGGATGGCCAACACCTGCTCCTATTTCTTTTATGTTTTTATGAAAGGCAGCTGGAGACCGAGCCAGTGAATGAGATTGGGAGGGAGATAAGGAAAAGGACATGTTGGGGCTGGAGGGGAGTCGGTGGCAGATGGTTTGGTAAATCGGATAAACTGAACGAATGAATGAGGAGCCAGAGGTTTCAATGCAATGGGAGGAGAGGCTGTGATTCACAGGGAGAGGCTGCAGCAGAGAGTTCGATGAAATCTAATCTATAGGTCCAACGAACACAATCCAAATAATCGATTCATTACTTCATTTCTGCAGTTATTGTCATCAGGGAACCTGTGTCTAAAATGTATTAATTAAATTTACTTTGTGCATTCAATTAAAATTAAATTTAGAAATGTTAATTAAATCAACTTCGTCGTTTATTGAATTCAGCCGAATTTTAAAAATATACTATCCGAATAATTCATTACGATCAAGAAATTACCGATTCTATTTTTGAAGTAAATTTTAATTATGTTCAATTTTAGTTGGCAATGAAGGAAGATTAACAAAAACAGACTGAGGACCAGACAAGGAGCGAGTTCCACAATAAAAACCCACCCAATCGGACCACGTCATAATAAAACCTTCACGTCACATTTTCCATCTTTAATTGGACTGGAAGTTTCAGCATTCCATTCTGATGAATTATTCACACCACCGCCTCTCGCTTTCCCTCTCAGTCACTCTCTCTATCACTCACTTTACTCTCTTTCTCAAATCCATTTTCAGATCCGATTAAATCCTATCATCCTGCGCCTGCATTCTGTTCACCAGCCCCGTGTTCCACCGATCCAATAGTTTAATATTTCTACAGATTATCCAATTCTCCATTTTTCAGCTACACTGTTCACTTCATCTACAAATCATGGAATCAACATAATCGAATGCCTCTTCCAGACAGATTTCACAATAATTGAAATTCCTTCTCCTGTAATGATGAGGTAAAGTGATAGGTGACGGGCCTGTTCAATTAACAAAACGCAAACATCACACTTACAATCTATAGCTAAATAGAAGGGTCCCTGATTCCAACAGATACAGTGCAAACTGATACAACATCAAATCAAAACATTTCATTTGACAATGAAGTCCAGTTGCAGTCAGTGAATTCATCCACAGTGAAGCAGAGAATGAGATGTGAAAGATTCAGCAACAAACTCAGTTCAGTGGCCAGAAATCTGAAGCGGCGTCAGATTCACACATGATGAAATAATATTTCATAACAGTGATAACCAATAAACACATTGAAATCCCAGTTACACAGGAGCATGTTAATGGGGAGGGAGGACATTGCGCTGTCTCCTTGTAACACTGAGACCGTGAGCTGTCTCATTAACAATCGCTGAAAACACATTGATAAAAAAAAATATTCCAGGACAGGTTAGTTCCAAAACATGAAATTGTTCACATCTCCTGTTGGCCTGATGCCAGCTCTTAGCCCAGACACCTGATTCCACTACATTCAGTGCAGAGAATAATCCAGTAACACTGCCAGGTTTGGATATGCAAACCTCACTACAGATATAATGCATCTCCAACAAGACCGAAAGTTTAGAAGTTAAAGAGATGCCATTATTGAACGATACATTCAGTACAGGGAATACTCCGGTAACAATACCAGGGTTGGATACAAAAAGGTCATGATGGATATAAAGCAGCTGCTAAAGTACAGAAAGAGCAGAGACTGAACACATTCCATCAACCGATAGAACAGAACAGGCGGCTGTGTAAAACATGCAGGGAGAAAAAAAATGATTTGCCAACTGAAGCAGCAAAGTTAACATCGATTTACACCATTAACAGATGAGATAACGGCTTACCCAAAACTCCAAGGGCTGCAAGAACAGGATAGTAAAGGCTTTGTATCTGAAAGATTACTGGATAATGCATTTCTGTGAGAAGCAGTGACTTCAATTGGCTTTGAAACCACAGCTCCGGGAGACACTCTGAGCTGATCCATTCCGACAAGCCCTGGTTTATACAGGCGATAAGTCTCCACTGACACGGTTACACTCCTGATCATTGTTATTAGTTACAGTGACTTTAACAAACACATCACATCAGCAGCTTTGACTCCGATATCAGTAATATGGTGGATAAAACACAAAGTCCAGGACATTATTTTAATTAGACCTCTCTGAGGAATAAAGTTAAAAGCTGTTCTCATACAGGACTGATCCAACAATAATAAACGGCTTCATTTACAGTTTTCATAGAATTGTAATGACCATGTTAACTCCTGGCGAAACATTTAACAATTTTACCGATTTCTCCGCAGTGTGCACTGAATCCAGGGCCACAAGCAGACCTGTTTCACTCTGCTCCTCTCGTTAAATTATGAATTTTGAATCTCTGACACGGAGACAGTTAAAGGGCAGGGTGAGGATTGCAGCCGAGACATCACTGTGGGTGATATTAGGGGACGGACACTGAACGTGCCGCATTGACATTCCTCTCTCCGCTATTATACTGCAGGTGTTAACCCGTTTAGTCTACATTGGTTAACGGCTCCAGTAAAATTGGTCCCGTGTAACACCGAGCTGAGCTCATGACCCGATTTGACCTCCATCACAACGGCCCAATGATTCCCTCACCCGCCCCTGTTCCTTCCTCAGCCCATTGCCATTGAAACCCTCATCAATGCCTCTGATCCTCCAGACTCCATTCCTCCAATGCACTCCTGGCCGACCACCCAACCTCCACCTTCCATAAACGTGAGCTCGTCTAAATCTCTGTTGTCCGTGTCGAACCAGCACCAGGTCCTGCTCGGCCTCACTGACCCTCACTGGCTTCCAGTTCCATATTCCTTAAATTTAAAATTCTCATCCTTGGGTTTAAATCCCTCAATGGTCCACCCCTCCCCATCTCCACACCTGCAACAAACCCACCCGCGATCCCCACATTTATCGGACACTGGCCTCTTTTGGTGGGACTCCCCTCGCTTGGTTCCACTCACCGATCTGATCATAGTCAGGTGAAGCTTCTCTTCCCACCCTATCACCGTTTTCTCTGTTGTTTCTAAAGGTTCAATCCTTGGCTCCTTCCTCTTCCTCATCAACATTCTGCCGTTTGGTGACATGGTCCACAGACATGGACCAGCTTTCAGGTCTACGCTGACAAACCACCGCCCCTCTTGACCCTTCCAATGTCTTTGTGTTGTCAGCCCCACTTTCAATTTGGGATGAGCCACAATTTCCTCCAGTTGAAAATTGGAAAGTCACGATCTTTGGACCCACAATCCCCATGTTCTTGCCCAGGATTCCACCCCCAATCCAGGCTTTTTGATTGATGAGTCTTTTTTTTATTCATTCTCACACTTAAATCCATCAAGGCCTCACGCGTCCCTATCTCTGTAACCTCCTCCAGTCCTTGTCCCTGCCAAATACTCTGCTCCTCCAGCTCTGGCCGCTTGTGCACCCGAAGTCCATTTGCCCTACTTTTCACAGCCGTGCCTTCAGCCATCTCGACGCTCTAGAATGCCCTCCCTAAGCCCCTCCATCACGCTCTCCCTCTTTCAGGTGTCAGTCTGGCTCAGTTGTAGCCCTCTCTCCTCTGATTTAAACGGTTATGAGTTCAAAAGTCACTCCAGAGTCTTGGACACATAATTCAGGCTAGGCTGCAGTACTGAGGGAGCGCTGCACTGTTGGAGGTGCCGACTTTCAGATGACACTTAAAATAGAGGGCCCGTCTCCCCTCTCAGGTAGATGTAAAAGCTCCCACCGCATTTTTCGAAAAAGAACAGGTGTCTCTGCCAATATTTATCCCTCAACTAACAGTACTAAAACCGATCTTATAGTCATTTATCTTATTGCACTGTGTGGGAGCTTGCTGTGCCCAAATTGGCTGCCACGTTTCCTACATTACCACAAACGATTACATTTCAAAATGTATTTAATGGACTGTAAAGTGTTTTGTGGCGTCCTGAGGCCGTGAAAGGCGCTACATAAATGCAAGTTCTTTCCTTCTTTCAGACGTTTCATGAGACCAACTCTTTCTTCAAGCTTTTATCATCCCTCCTATTATCCCCTTCTTTGGCCGGGGGTCTATTTTTGTCTGATCATACTTCAGTAAATCGCCGTAGGATATTTATCGATGTTAACGGCGCTATATAAATGCAAGTAGTTATTGTTATATTTTATCATCCTCCACTCTTCATCCCACCACTGGTGGCCGTTCCTTCGGACATCGGAATTCTACTCTCGAAAACCAACCTTTTCCTTTCCGTCTCTCAATTTACATTTCCTCCTTTTACACACTCCTTAAACCCACTCTTTGTCCACGGTTTTCGCCAGTCCTCCTGATAGCTTCTTATTCCTTTTATGCCCGTTTTTTCTCAAGCCTCCGAGAAGCCCGTTGGGCATTTTTATTAAATTAAAGGCGATCTGTGACTAAAGGTTGTTGTTGATTTTCATTGGAATGTGTTCATTAGTTGTCCACTGTTCGAGCAAAAATAATTTCTGGGTTCATATTCTTATACGGATTGAGGTTATATAATAGACAGACTTGTTGAGATAAATTAACATTGGCAACTACCTGCAGACACCGCTTTGTTAGAACAACACAATTCAGTTTATCTGCAGACATTGCGTTGAAATGAGTTTGTACATCTGTGAGGCAGCCTTTAGGGAGTCCTCTACCTAAGATAAGCCCAGCTACAGTGAGTAGGATGAAGTTTTATTCGATATTTCACTTTTTACTCTTTGGTTATAACCCGTTTTACTGCTCTCTGGGACTGATGACCAGGATGAAGCTTTATTAGTTAGTCTCTTTGGTTAAAGCTGTTAGTTCCAGAGTATAGTGTGCAGTTTGGTCGAAAGATAAATAATTCCTCTATCGCCTGGTTGTGAGGATCAGTGAGAAGGGGTCATCAATTTTAGCTTTTCATGAAAGAGTTTAAGTGTAAATAATTGATGCGGAGGTTTTTTGGAGCTTGGAATGTTTTACCACAGGGAATGGAAAAAACAGAAAATAGATAATTGTATCTTTTACCATTGCATCGTTGAAGAGAAAATTGAATAAATATTTTCAATTGATCAAGATGCATTTGGAAGAAAGATTGCAATGGCATAAGTTTTGAATTGCTTTAACCATGAACTGGTACCATCTGGATACTTGCAGATTGTCCCCCCAAAACCTACATCTAGATCATCAATAAAAATAATGAAGAGGAATAGTACTAACAGCGATCCCTGCGAGACTCGACTGATGACCGGTCTCCAAACAGATCCAGATCCATCTATAACTATTTTCTGCTTACGTCCTTCCAGCCTGTTCTCAATCCAGCTCAATACATTACTAGTAATACCGGAGGCTTCGATCTTGCAGTGAAGACTCTTGTGCGGTAGCTTGTCGAAAGCATTTTGGAAGTCTAAGTAGACAGTGTCCACTGGGCTTCCCTCACCCACCATCTTGGTCACTTCTTCAACAAATATAATCCAATTTGTTAGACATGACCTCTTTTTTGAATCCATGTTGGGTGTCCCCGATGTGCCCCACTCATAGAATCATAAAATCGTAGGAAGGTTACAGTGCGGAAGGACGCCATTCGGCCCATCGAGTCCATGCCTGCTCTATGCAACAGCAATCCAGTTAGTCTCACTCCCTCGCCCTATCCCGGTAGCCCTGCAATTTTTTTCCTTTCAAGTACTTATCCAGTTCCCTTTTGAAAGCCACAGTTGAATCAGCCTCCACCACGCCCTCAGGCAGTGCATTCCAGATCATAACCACTCGCTGTGTAAAAACGTTTTTCCTCATGTCACCTTTGGTTCTTCTGCCAATCGCCTCATGTCCTTTGGTTCTTGACCGTTCCGCCAATGGAAACACGTTATCTATATCTATTCTGCCTCGAACCTTCATGATTTTAAATACCTCTATTAAATTTCCTCTCAATCTTCTCTGTTCCAAGGAGAACAACCCCAGCTTCCCCTGTCTATCCATGTAACTAAAGCCCCTCATCTCTGGAATCATTCCAGTAAATCTTTTCTGCACCTCTCTAAGGCCTTCACATCTTTCCTGAAGTGGAGTGCCCAGAACTGGACACAATACTCCAGTTGTGGTCGAACTAATGTTTTATAAAGGTTCATCATGACTTCCTTGCTTTTGTACTCTATGCCTCTATTTATAAAGCCCAGGATCCCGCATGCTTTTTTAACTGCTTTCTCAACCTGCCCTGCCACCTTCAAGGATTTGTGTACATATACCCCCAGATATCTCCGTTCCTCTACCCCTTTTAGAATTGCACCCTCTAGTTTACATTTCCACTCCTCGTTCTTCCTACCAAAATTTATCACTTCACAATTTTCTGCGTTAAATTTCATCTGCCACGTGTGCGCCCATTTCACCAGTCTGTCTATATCCTCTTGAGTCTATCACTATGCTCCTTACTGTTCACTACTTCCAAGTTTTGTGTCATCTGCAATTTTGGAAATTGTGCCCTGTACACCCAAGTCCAAGTCATTAATATATTTCAAGGATCCAAGTATCTCTACAAAGTTATCTCTAAAGTCTATCCAAGTATTCATATATTAGGTCCCCTAATGATTCCTTCAAGCGTCTTTCCTAATACTGCTGCCATACTAATGGATCTATAGTTACCCAGGTCCGTCTTGTCTCCTATTTTTAAAGATAGAGACAGCATTATCCTCTTTCCAGTCTATGGGAATCACCCCAGAGTGCAATGAGCAATTGAAAATGCGGGCAAGGAGTTCGCACAGCACATCTTATCTCTGTGGACACTCGGGTGGATATCATCCGGCTTGGCTGCTCTATTTTCAGGTTCTTAATTCTATCCAAAACAATATGCTCATCTATGTTAATATTGTTAGTTTTATTATTAACTTCATTAAATTGTAACAGTCGAGCTTCGTCTTCAAGAGTGAAGACCGATGCATAGTGTTCATTTGGTTTTTGCGCCATACCTTGTAATTTCTTCATAGCCTGTTCTTGAGCATCCTTCAATGGTCCAATACAGTCTTTGAAAACCCTCTGACTCTTCTCAAAACTGAATAAGCTTTCCCCATTGCATTCACAATTGTCTACACCGTCTTTTCCATTATCCTTTCAGCAGTCTTCGTTTTCTTTCGCTGTTCTTTGTATAGTTGAGTATTAGATGCCTTAAGATTGTGGAAACATTTATGTTTACATCTTTCTCGTCTTTGTACCTGACCAATCAGCCACCTTGGCTTTTTCTTACCACTTTCCATTCTTTTGGCTTTGTGTACAAAATCGTCTGCCATTTTAGCAAAATTTGCCCTTCAGAAATCTGGTACGAGTTGTAGATTTTCCATACCTTTGGTTTTACCAGCCAATTGAAACCGTATAATATTGTGATCGCTGTTCCCCAGGTGTTCCCCCACATGGAGGCCCGATACAAGACCAGGCTCACTACTAAAAACTAGATCTCATATAATCTCATCCATGGTTACTACGTTGACATGCTGAGTCAGGAAACATTCGTGAATATTTTCAAAACATTTTTCAGCTGCACCTCCCACCACAACACAACCATTGTGCCACTGAATTCCAGGAAAATCAAAGTCACCTATCAAACAATGGTGACCTATTTTTCAGGATTTCGAAATCTCCTTCCTCTCCAGGTCCACTTCGACCACTCTCTGTAGAGTCCTTACTTAAAGTAATCGGAAACTTCCAACAAAGGAAACACCTACACTGGCACCAACAGCAGCCAGAAGAAAGCATCCAGCCATCACAAAAGCTAGGAAATTGTGGAGATGGCTGTTTAGATACAACTGAATGTCTTTAAGACAGTACAAGGACAGTCAAGATGCAACCAGGACCCCTATTGGTCCAATTAAAATAGTCCCTCCAGGCAATCAACTCTTCAGTTCTGTCATGGGTTAGAAATTGTGGAGATTTTCTAATTATGCCGCTATAAAAGGTTGACGGCGGGGGGTGTTGTATAGGAGCAGGTATAAATGTGTCATTTTTATAATTGAACCACAAAATCAAATTAGATTTCAATTTTATTGTCAGTGTCAATGATGCACTCCAGTCCTGCGGGGCTCACCAGTTGCAGAAAGCCTCAAGACACTGGAGACACCACATGTTCCCTCTCCAGGGCCACCCAGGTGTGGAGAATGCCACGAAAGAGAGGCAGATGGTCAGAGTGACCGCTCCCATGGGCCATGTCTCGCTTGGACCTGTAGATGGCCGCTTTGGTCAGGCCCAAGTGAACACCCACGAGGACGTTCTCCGTCCTGCCCGTTCCCCTCCTTACCGGATGGCCAAAGATAAGGAACGTGGGACTGAAGTGCAGCCAGAGCTCGAGGAACAGCCGCATTCAATATTAGAATCATAGAATCATAGAAGTTACAACATGGAAACAGGCCCTTCGGCCCAACATGTCCATGTCGCCCAGTTTATACCACTACGCTAGTCCCAATTGCCTGCACTTGGCCCATATCCCTCGATACCCATCTTCCCCATGTAACTGTCCAAATGCTTTTTAAAAGACAAAATTGTACCCGCCTCTACTACTGCCTCTGGCAGCTCGTTCCAAACACTCACCACCCTTTGAGTGAAAAAATTGCCCCTCTGGATCCTTTTGTATCTCTCCCCTCTCACCTTAAATCTGTGCCCCCTCGTTATAGACTCCCCTACCTTTGGGAAAAGATTTTGACTATCGACCTTATCTATGCCCCTCATTATTTTATAGACTTCTATAAGATCACCCCTTAACCTCCTACTCTCCAGGGAATAAAGTCCCAGTCTGTCTAACCTCTCCCTGTAAGTCAAACCATCAAGTCCCGGTAGCATCCTAGTAAATCTTTTCTGCACTCTTTCTAGTTTAATAATATCCTTTCTATAATAGGGTGACCAGAACTGTACACAGTACTCCAAGTGTGGCCTCACCAATGCCCTGTACAACTTCAACAAGACATCCCAACTCCTGCATTCAATGTTCTGACCAATGAAACCAAGCATGCTGAATGCCTTCTTCACCACCCTATCCACCTGTGACTCCACTTTCAAGGAGCTATGAATCTGTACTCCTAGATCTCTTTGTTCTATAACTCTCCCCAACGCCCTACCATTAACGGAGTAGGTCCTGGCCCGATTCGATCTACCAAAATGCATCACCTCACATTTATCTAAATTAAACTCCATCTGCCATTCATCGGCCCACTGGCCCAATTTATCAAGATCCCGTTGCAATCCTAGATAACCTTCTTCACTGTCCACAATGCCACCAATCTTGGTGTCATCTGCAAACTTACTAACCATGCCTCCTAAATTCTCATCCAAATCATTAATATAAATAACAAATAACAGCGGACCCAGGGGCTGCAACCTCTCACACTCTGCATAAATGTGGAAAATGGATTCGTCCAGGTTCAGAAATTGCAAGCATCCTGTAAGTCCGTAAAATAGATTCAAAGCCGAGTTGTTGGGGCTGCTCCATGCAACAATTTCCACCCCAGATCGCCAATGGTGCAGAGAGGGACTCCCATATAGAGAGCCCTCCATTGGGGATCCCCGCCTCCAACGATGGCAAGATGGTACATCATAGGGTGCCAGGGCAGGAGACGAGGGCGATGAAGTGGAGAATGCACTGGATCAGACTGTGAAGGAAATCCCTCCACGCAGTGTGAAATGGCACGGAGAGCATTTCCGAGAGACAGCTCAACCTTGTGAGGCACAGTTCCCTAAGGGGGTGGGGGTTGGGACCTGGCACCGATGAGAGATTCCATTCAAACGGGGTTCAGATCGGACAGGATCGATCCACGCGCTTGCGCCTCCTCCACACACCGAGTGGAATCAGGGCCGAGTGCCACTTTCAGCGTCTGGATGGCTTTGGCCATGTACTGCATGTAGCACCAGGAAATTCGTGCTGCTAATGTCTCTGGTGACATCGAGCTGTGGGTGTGCTCCGGACTATATTGGCCGCCCTGGGGACCAACTTTTGGATGTTTACGTACTCTCCACGAGGGTACCCTCCCAACGCCCCCCCCCCCCCCCCCATCCGCAGAGACTTGGTTCTTATCAGCTGCCTCCGTTACCGCCTGCACAGTTTCTTCTCCTGATGCGGTGTTGGGGGGAGGAGCAGTGGCGGCGCCAGCCTCGGCTGCCTTACCCGTTTTGGCAGCCAGGGAGGCGGGGCATTTCTTATGTGCATGCCCCACCTCCTTGGAGGCGTGGTACCGCTCACCCTTTGCCGTCCAAGGGACGCGCTCGGCGGTCCCCTCATCAGCTTGTCAAACACCTGGCACTGGAAGGAGTAAATGTGATGGAGGCTGTTCTCCCTGAGGCCGAGCGGGAGCAGCGTCACCCCTGACCTCGCTTTCCCTCAGTTGACGCAGGTGGGGGAAGTGGAGCTCATTAGAGATGAAAGGCGTGACATTTGATCGTCGGATCCTCTGCGCAGTGGCGTCCAGAAGGTCCACCGGCAGGAAGGTCCCACCCACCGTGAGACCCTTACTGAGGGCCGGGGAAACGGCCCGCTCCCACCCCAGGAAGAACCCAGTCTTCCCGTACATTTTCGATGGCCCAGGGGCCGACAACTTCGGCCATAGATAAAGGGTGGGACATTTGATATGATGACCCTCCAGAGGGTCCACCCGCAGCCAGGTCCGGCCCACCGTGAGCACCTTACACCACCCGCTCTGACCTCAGGAAGAACACAGCCTTCCCGTACAACCGCGAGGGGCCGACAACCTCGGCCATGCCTCGATGGTCATATTGGGATGAGTGCAACTCTTCACCCTTGTTTTTTGGTGATGAGGTGAAAAGGCGCGGGGGCAGCAGGAGGACCAGGAACAGCTGTGGAGGCCAAGCCTGCGTACGTCTTGCTCACACCCAGCACTGGCGAAGGTGGATGATTTTCTGGAGCTACATTCAGCCCAAGTCTCAGGCCCGATGGTCTTATTGAAAATAAAAGTTGAACCACCTCTCCCCGAATTGTTGCAAGATTCCTGATGGAGGGGTTTCCTTGCATCTTTAAGTAACTTTTACCAAATACTCTCTCCTTAAATACACAAGGAGAGAGATAGCGATGACGAGAGACGGAAGGGAAGGAGGAGGCTGCAGGGGTGGGCTGCTGTAGAAGGAGGTGGAAGTGGGGTGGAGTTACACTTTTAAGGTAATCCTAGTGGTGCTGTTGCCTTTGAAAGTCTTCTTAATAGTTGGGTAGGGAGAGGAGAAACTGAAACTGTCTAGGCTCAGTCCTCCACACATTTTTCGTGTGATTGGGAGCAAACATCACCCAGGCAGCTTCAGACTTGTTCTATCTCCCTTTTTAATTCTTGGAATAGAAACATAGGAACAGGAGTAGGCCATTCAGCCACTCGCGCCTGCTCCGCCATTTGATTAGATCATGGCTGATCTGTGATCTAACTCCATATATGGGCCTTTGGCCCATATTTCTCAATACCTTTGGCTGCTAAAAAGCTATCTATCTCAGATTTAAATTTAGCAATTGAGCTAGTATCAATTGCCGTTTGCGGAAGAGAGTTCCAAACTTCTACCACCCTTTGTGTGTAGAAATGTTTTCTAATCTCACTCCCACACTGGCGAAGATAGATGATTTTCTGGAGCTACATTCAGCTCCAGTCTCAGGCCCGATTATCTTATTTAAAATAAAAGTTGAACCATCTCTCCCCGAATTGTTGCAAGTTTCCTGAGGGAGGAGTTTCCTTGCCTCTTTAAGTAACTTTTACCAAATACTCTCTCCTTAAATGCACAAGGAGAGAGATCGAGGACGAGAGAGGGAAGGGAAGGAGGAGGCTGCAGAAGGAGGTGGAAGTGGGTTGGAGTTGCACATTTAAGGTAATCCTGGTGCTGGTGTTGTTGCTTTTGGAAGCCATCTTAATAGCTGAGTAGGGAGAGGAGAATCTGAAACTCCCTAGGCTCACTCCTCCACAGATATTTCGTGTGATTGGGAGCAAACTTCACCCAGGCAAACTTCAGCTGTCCTGGGCCAGACACCGGGGGTGACCCCCTGGCTTTTGCGGCCTTGATCTTCCTTCCTCCTCCTATCTTAAAGCAAGCCCCAGTCGTAAAGTAGTTCAACAATCACCCACCTCTTCTTCCTCATCCCCCTGTTCAGCGTAGACTGGAACAACCACACCCCTGCAGTTTATGGTATTTTCCCTCATTTGCTGTTGTTTTTCCTTCTCCTCCCTCTCCAGGTCAACCCCGACCGCTCTCTGTCGAATCCTTACTGCAATAATTGGAACCCTCCAAACACCTGCACTTGCAGCAGGCAGGAGAAAACAGCCTGTCTCAATCACTTGTTCACTGGGCTGCAGTTGAAGGCAGGTGTCCTGGGTGTGCTGTGTTCTGCTGGGATAAACATTCTGCAATTCCCCTCTTGCCTTCCGTAATCCGCTGCTTGCTCGCCTGGCCGACCTTAACCTGGAGCTCTTCTCTCTCTCTCTCTCTCTGTTTCATTAGTTTGTGCTCTATTCTGTCATTTCCTCCACTCTCTCTCTCTTACTGTTCCATTAGTCTGTGCTCTTCTCTTTAATTTCCTCGCTTCTCGTGTGGTCAGGCATTAAATGACACCTACCACCTTCCTCCAGCATTGCACCACCATCAACTTAAGGAGACTTCTGTGGGATCAGATGCGGCCGGGACGCTGGTCGAGCCTTCAGTGAGCGGCGACTCTGAACCAATGATTCAGGCCTGACTTTCTTTCCCAACGTGGGGGTACTTTGCTTTGTCCAGTCACTTTCCCTTTACACCAGTGCTGGGGCCTAATGCCCTTTCTCCCTTTGTGACTGTCAGCTGAGGCCGACTGCTGTCGAAGTGCTCTGACCGAGTTGGATGAACTATGACCAATGGCGAGGTTCGTGTTCCAGAAGATGGTCTGCACGGCCTGACGTGCAAATTAGTTGGCCCACTTAAAGCAGAGAAGGTTAAGCAGAGATAGAATAGAGATGTTCAAAAGCATGAAGGGTTTTGATACAGTGAATAAGGAGAAGCTGTTTCCAGTGGCAGAATGGTCAGTAACTCGAGGACACAGGTTTAAGCGGATTGGCGAAAGAACCAGAAGGGGTATGAGGAGTTCGTTTTTACGCAGTGAATTATGATGACATAAATTTACATAGACTGTACAGCGAAGAAACAGGCCATTCGGCCCAACAGGCCTATGCAGGTATTTATGCTCCACACGAGCCTCCTCCCACCGTTTTTCATCAAACCCCATCACCATTTCCTTCTATTTCTTTCTCCCTCATGGGTTCATCCAGCTTCCCCTTAAATGCATTTATGCTAGTAGCCTCAATTACTGCTTGTGATAGCGAGTTCCACCTTCTCACCACTCTCTGGGTAAAGAAGTTTCTCTTGAATTCCCTAGTGGATTTATTATAGTAGCAATAGTAGGGGATTTCAACGACCCGAATATTAATTGGGGCACAAACAGGGTGAAGGGTATAGAGGGCGCAAAATTCTTAAATTGCATTCAGGAGAACTTTTTTAGCCTGTATGTAGCAAGTCCAACAAGAGAGGGCCAGTTCTGGATTTAGTTTTAGGAAATGAGTCTGGGCAGGTGGAAGGAGTATCAGTGGGAGAGCATTTTGGTGGTAGTGATTATAATTCAGTTAGTTTTAGCGTAGTTATGGAAAAGATAGAACAGGACTTTTAAAGTTCTCAATTTGGAATGGCCAATTTTACTAAGTTAAGAAGTGATTTAGCAAAAGTGTCTGAGTACTAGGAGGCATTCAAGGGGAAGGTTCAAGGGGTGCAGAGTAAACATATTCCCACAATGAAAAACGGTGGGCCTGTCAAATCCAGAGCCCCCTGGATGTCAAGGAGCATACAGGGTAAGGTAAGGCAGAAAGAGAAAGCTTATGTCAGACACCGAGAACTCAATACTAGAGGAGTGTAAAAAGTGCAGCAGCGAAATCAAAAAGGAAATTAGGAAAGCAAAGAGAGGGCATGAAAAAATATAGGTAAGTAAAATCAAGGAAAACCCAAAGATGTTTCATAAATACATAAAGAGCATGAGGATAACTAAGGAAAGAGTAGGGTATATTGGAGACCAAAAAGGTAAGCTATGTGTGGAGGTGGAAGATGTTGGTATGGTTCTTAATGAATACTTTGCGTCTGTCTTCACAAAAGAGGGGGACGATGCAGAGATTGTAGATAAGGAGGAGGGGTGTGAAATATTGGATGGGATAAACATAGTGAGAAAGGAAATATTAAGGGGATTGGCACCTTTGAAAGTAGATAAATCGCCAGGCCCGGATGAAATGTATCCCAGGCTGCTAAGAGAAGGAAGAGAGGAAATAGCAGAGGCTCTGATATTATTTTCAAATCCTCACTGGATACAGGTGCCGGAGGATTGGAGGACTGCTAACGTTGTAGCATTGTTTAAAAAGGGAGTGAGGGATAGACCGAGTAATTACAGGCCAGTCAGTCTAACCTCGATGGTGGGCAAATCATTGGAATCAATTCTGAGGGACAGGTCAAACCGTCACTTAGAAAGGCACGGAGTAATCAAGGACAGTCAGCATGGATTTGTTAAGGGAGGGTCGCGTCTGACTAATTTGTTTGAATTTTTTGAGGAGGTAACAAGGAGGGTCGATGAGAGTAGTGCATTTGATGTAGTGCGCATGGATTTTAGCAAGGCTTTTGACAAGGTCCGACATGGTAGACTGGTCTAAAAAAATACAAGATCATGGGATCCAAGGGAAAGTGGCATGTTGGATCCAAAATTGGCTGAGTGGCAGGAAGCAAAGGGCAATGGTCGACGAGTGTTTCTGTGACTGGAAGGCTGTTTCCAATGGGGTTCCGCAGGACCCAGTACTAGGTCCCTTGCCTTTAATGATATATATTAATGATTCGGTCTTAAATGTAGGGGGCATGATTAAGAAGTTTGCAGGTGAGTACAAACATTGGCTGTGTGGATGATAGTGAGGAGGAAAGCTGTCGGTTGCAGAAAGATATCAATGGACTTGTCAGCTGGGCAAAAAAAGTGGCAAATGGAATTCAATCCAGAGAAGTGTGAGGTAATGCATTTGGGGAGGGCAAACAAGGCAAGGGAGTACACAGTGAATGGAAGAATACTGAAAGGTGTACAGGAAGTGAGGGACCTTGGAGTGCATGTCGACAGATCCCTGAAGGTAGCAGGACAGGTAGATCAGGTGGTTAAGAAGGCATATGGAATACTTTCCTTTATTAGCCGAGGGATAGAATATACGAGCAGGGAGGTTATGCTGGAACTGTAAAAAACACTGATTAGGCCACAGCTTGAGTACTGTGTACCGTTCTGGTCATCACATTACAGGAAGGCTGTAATTGCAGAGTAGATTTACGAAGGTGTTGCCAGGACTGGAGAATTTTAGCTATGAGGAAAGATTGGATAGGTTGGGGTTTTTGTCTCTGGAACAAAGGAGGCTGATTTCCCTCAGCGGAGAGGTCACTAACCAGGGATCATAGATTTAAAGTAATTGGCAGAAGGATTAGAGGGGAGCTGAGGGAAAAAAAAATCACGCAGAGAGTGGTGGGGGTCTGGAACTCACTGCCTGAAAGGGTGGTAGAGTCAGAAACCCTCAACTTATTTCCCTGGATGTGCACCTGAAGTGCCGTGACCTACAACACTACGGACCTAGTGCTGGGAAGTGAGATTAGGCTGGGTGGCTCGTTTTCGGCCGGCGCGGACACGATGGACCGAATAGCCTCCTTCTGTGTTGTAACTTTTCTATGATTGTATGATTAGTGACTATTTTTCATTTATGGCCCCTGGTTCTGGTCTCCCCCGTAAGTGGAAACGCCTTTTCTACGTCTATCCGATTAATCTCTTTCATCATTTTAAAGACCTCTAACAGGTCACCCCTCAATCTTCTACTTTCAAGAGAATAGAGCTTTCAATCTTTCCTGGTAGGAATAATCTCCCAGTTCTTGCATCATCTTATTATTTTTTTTGCTCATACTCCAGTGCCTTTTTATAACATGGAGACCAGAACTGTTCTCAACACTCCAAGTGTGGTCTCACCAAGATTCTATACAAGTTTAACATAAATTCCATGCTATTCAATTCTATCCCTCTAGAAATGAACCCCAGTGCTTTGTTTGCATATTTTATGGCGTTATTAATCTGGTTGGCTACTTTCAGTGGTTTGTGTATCTGTACCCCCAGATCCTTCTCCTCCTTTACTCCATTTAGACTTTTATTATCCAAGCGGTATGTGGCCTCCTTATTCTTTCTACCAAAATGTTACACCTCGTGCTTATCTAAATTGAAATTCATTTGTCAGTTACACGCCTATGCTGCAAGTTTATTGATGTCTTCCTGTACTTGGTCACAGTCCTCCTCAGTATTAACTATATCCCCCAATTTAATGTCGTCCGCAAGTTTTGAAATTGTACTTTCGATTCCCGGGTCCAAACCATTAATGTAAATCGTAAACAACAGTGATCCCAGCACCGAGCCTTGTCGAACACCACTTCCCACCTTTTGCCAGTCTAAGTAACCACCTTTAACCCCTACTTTCTGTTGTAGCCAGCTCGCTATCCATTCTGCTACTTGTCCCCTGACTCTACATGCTCTGACCTTAGCTATGAGTCTACTATGTGGTAGCTTATCGAAGGCCTTTTGAAAATCCAAATATATTACATCTACTACATTACTCTTCTCTACTCATCCTATTACTTCTTCAACGATTTCAATAAGGTTGGTCACGCATGACTTTCCCTTTTGAAATCTGTGCTGAATATTCTTTATTATATTTTCGATTTCTGGATGTTTTTCTATTACGTATTTAAGTGAGGATTCCATTATCTTTCCTACCACCAACATTAAGCTAATTCGTCTATAGTTCTATTACCCTTTTTAAACCTTGGAATCACATCAGCTGTCTACCAGTCCCCTGGCACTATTCCCTTTGCAAATGAATTTTTATATATATGTAGTAATGCCTCTGCTATCTCTTCCCTAACTTCTTTTAACATGCACAGATGCAATCCACCTGGACTTGGGGTTTTATCCTCTCCAAGTTTGATTAGTTTATCAGTTATCTCCCCTCTTTATGTCTTAAGTGTCTCTATATCTTTTTTGATGCCTTCTTTTAGCCTCATGTCGTTTCGCTGCCATTACCTATGAGTTTATCGTGTGTATCCCTTAGTGGCCCTAAACATATCCTGATTTTTCTTGTTATTTATATCTCTGTAGAATACTTTACTATTTCATTTTATATCCATTGAGAATTTCATTTCGTAGTTTCTCTTTGCCTTGCTGATTGTTTGTTTGACTTTTTCCCTAATCTTTTTGTATTCACTTTTTTCATCCTCTCCTTTGCTGTGTGTGTATTTCGTTTCAATTTCACCCTTATTTCTTTATTCATCCGTGGTGCATCATTACTGCCTAGTTTGTTTTTGCTTTTTAGTGGGATATATTTCTCCTGGACTCTATTGATCACCATTTTAAATGTTGCCCACTGCTGTTCTATTTTTGTTTGCCAGTAAAATTTTTCGAGTTTACTTTCCCTAGTTCCATTCTCATCCCCTTAAAATCAGTTTGTTTCCAACTTATTACTTTGGGCTTTGCCCACTTCTGTCCTTCTCAATCGTTATTATATTGTGATCGCTATTGCCTAGATGGTCCCTTACGCTCAATTCTCTTATCTGATCTTGTTCATTTCCCATTTCTAGATCCCGCAGCACTTCTTCTCTTGTTGGGCTTTTTACATATTGGGTAAGAAAGGAGTCCTTCGCACATTATAAAATTTCCATTCAATGTGCCCCTTCACCTACCTCTTTTGCCATTTATTTGGGGGTAGTTAAAATCTGCCGTGATTATTATCCTATGTCCATGTTCTATGATTTGGAATACATTGTCTGAAAGGGTGGTGGAAGCAGATTCAATAATAACTTTCAAAATGGATTTGGACAAATACTTGGAGGGGACAAATTGTAGGGCTATCGGGAAAGGACGGGGCAATTGGACTAATTGGATAGCTCTTTCAAAGAACTGGAACAGGCATGATGGGCCGAATGACCTCCTTCTGTGCTGTATCGTTCTATGATTTTACCTTGATATAGGGGCGAAAGATTAGTCGAACTATCTTTCAGCTGGCTGTCTCTGAAGTTTCCCTCAGGGTAGCTGTTCTGATCCACACTCAGCGACATCTGGTAAAGGGAATGATTGGAGGCTTTCGGCCCAAAAGTGATCTGAAACAGTTCTCAAACTTCAAAACCCTGATTTGCGCCTGTTAAGATAACGCACCATTTACTTCATCATCGCACGATAGAATTCTCATCAGTACTGTTACATGATCCATAAGGCAGTGATATAGAGGTGAAGTTTAATAAACTTGGAATCATTTCAAAGCGTCAGTCATTATAGAAAACCACGAGTTCCGGTGAAAACAAGTCCGTTCGTCGGGCCTTCAACTTCCTCAGGACGGTACTTGGGGGCCATTAGCTCTTTTCACAATCTCATGGTTGGAGGTCAGATTCTCAGGTGATTCCACTTAAAAATGAATCCGCAGTAAGTATATCAATTCTTAAGTAAGGAGACCAAAACTGCATACAATACTCCAGGTGCGGTCTCACCAAGGCCCTACATAATTGCATTAAGACATCTTTACTCCTGTACTCAATTCCTCTTTTGATAAAGGCCAACATACCATTTGCCTTCCTATTTGCTTGTTAGCTTTCAGTGACTCGTGCACAAGGACACCCAGGCCCCTTTGAACATCAACATTTCCCAATCTCTCACCATTTAAAAAATACTCTGCATTTCTGTTTTTCCTACCAAAGTGGATAACATCACATTTTTCCACGTTATATTCCATCTGCCATGTTTTTGCCCACTCACTTAGCCTGTCTATATCCTCTTGAAGCCTCTTTGCATCCTCCTCACAACTCACATTCCCACCTAGTTTTGTGGCATCAGCAAATTTGGAAATATTACATTTGGTCCCCTCATCCAAATCATTGATATAGATTGTGAATAGCTGGGGCAGAAACACCGATCCCTGCGTTACCCCATTAGTCACTGCCTGCCACCTCGAAAAAGACCCATTTATTCCTACTCTCTGTTTCCTGTCTATTAACCAATTTTCAACCCATGCCAGTATATTCCCCCCAATTCCATGTGCTCCAACTTTGTTCACCAACCTCCTCTGAGGGACCTTATCGAAAGCCTTCCGAAAATCCAAATACACCACATCCACTTGTTCCCCCTTATCTATTTACATCCTCAAATAACTCCAATAGGTTTTTCAAACATGATTTCCCTTTCATAAATCCATGTTGACTCTGACAAATCCTATTATTATTTTCTAAGTGTCCTGTTACCACATCCTTTATAACAGATCCTAGCATTTTCCCTACTACAGATGTCAGGCTAACCGATCTGTAGTTCCCGGTTTTCTCTCTCCCTCCTTTCTTAAATAGTGGGGTTACATTTGCTGCCCTCCAATCTGCAGGAACCGTTCCGGAATCTATAGAATTTTGGAAGATGACAACCAATGCATCCATTATCTTAAAAGCACTTCTTTCAAAACACTGGGATGTAGATCATCAGGTCCTTGGGATTTATCGACTTTCAGTTCCATTAATTTCTCAAGTACTATTTTTTACCAATATATATTTATTTCATTTCCTCATTCTCTCCAGACCGTTGGTTCCCTAGTATTTCTGGGCGGTTTTTTGTGTCTTCTTCCGTGAAAACAGACCCAAAGTATTTGTTTAATTTCTCTGCCATTTCCTTATTCCCCACTATAAATTCTGTCTGTAAGGGACCCACATTTGCCTTCGCCAGTCTTTTCCTTTTTACATACCTATAGAAGCTTTTACAGTCCGTTTTATGTTTCTCGCTAGTTTACTCTCATTTTCTATTTTCCCTTTCTTTATCAATTTATTGGTCCTCCTTTGCTGAATTCTAAAAATGCTCCAAATCCTCAAGCTTACTGCTTTTTTCTGGCAACTTTATATGCCTCTTCCTTTGATTTCATAGTATCTTTAATTTCTCTTGTTAGCCACGGTTGGACTACTTTACCTGTTGGGTTTTTGACCTTAAAGAAATATATATTTGTAACAAATTATTTATTAATTGTTTAAATGCTAGCGATTGTCTTTGTGTACAGCGCTGATTCTGCAGGTTATACGGGGCTTTCCTATCTGTACATTGATCCAATGCCCCATTGTAGCCCAGACTGAGCCCCACCCTGGATCCTTGTATGTACATTGACCCAGTGGCCCATTGGGGAACATCCAGCCCCGGATATCCTGCAGAATCAACGCCGTGGGACCGGATGACTGAGTCTCGTGACCCTGTTGCTGGGCCTTTGACGTCACAATGGGAGACGCCGCTCGCTCAGCTCTGGAGCACGGCTGTTAAAGGGGCGGGACAGAGCATCGGCCAAAAGAGTTCACATAATGAGACCAATAACGTTTATATTTTGAAATGTTCACAGGTTCACATTCAGTCCAGGTCTGGATCCCTGCAGCGACTTCAACTGATTCTCTCCTGTTGAACTGAACTGATTCCCCTGCAGCCTGAAACAGATTGAAGATTAGACAGGAAATAAACAGATTGACCAACAGTGTAAATAACAGGGAGCCTGCGTTTAATATTTCGATAATAAGTACAGATAAATATTATCTATAAAAGTGACTGAGTCCCATTTATATTTTATTTAGTACATTAAACATTAACACAAACACTCACCAGATCCGCTCCAGACTCCTGCAGGTCTCTATGAGGAGGCGGAGAGCGGGGACCGATCGGTCTGTGAAGGAGTTTCGTCTCAGGGACAGACCCATCAGTGACCGGTTTGTACTGAGAGCGGAGGCGAGCTCCTCAACACAAGAATCTGTGAGACCGTTATCATACAGCCTGTGGATTAAAGAAAGAGAAATAACAGACATCAGGGTAAATCCCCAATGATTATTGATAACACTATTACTGATACTAATAATAATGTAGTGTCAGACATCCAGTTACAATAAACACAATCTCACCCAGTCTGGTACTTACTCCAGTCTCTGTATTTTACAGTCCGGTTTCCTCAGAGCTCCAGACAGTAGTTTCATTCCTGAATCTCCCAGTTTATTGCAACTCAGGATCAGAAACGTCAGTGACCGGTTTGTACTGAGAGCAGAGGCGAGATTCTCGGCACAAGAACCTGTGAGATCATTTTCATCCAGCCTGGGATCAGAGAGACACACAGATATTGAGAGAGAGAGAGATAGAGACAAAGCGACATAGAGGGAGATAGAGAGAGAAATAACATCAATCAGGGTAAATCCCCTGTATTCATTATTAACACCATCACTGATACTAATAATAATGTGCAGTGTTTATTAATAACACTATTACTGATACTACTAATAATGTACAGTATCAGACATCCAGTTATTATAAACACAATCACACACAGTCTGGTACTTACCCCAGTTCCTGTATTTTACAGTCCGGGTTCCTAAGAGTCGCAGACAGTAGTTCCACTCCCGAATCTCCCAGTTTATTTTTCCCCAGTCTAAACACAAACAGACAGAGAGTGAAAAGCAAATTGAAACAAATCCCGGATCTGATACAATTCTTCTGTCTTGAATATTACAGAAAACACTGAGAAAATTTCAGGAAATTAATAACCGGATTTTCCTGTCACTGACAATGAATCTCATTGTGTCCAATTTCCCATATAATCACGGATTGTCAGTAAATGTATTTATTAAATAAAGTGCTGGCTGTGTGAAGCCTTTAAATGTCCCTCAGTCCGGTCTCATTCCCTGATGATCAGAATTACCGCTCTGGAAGTCAGTGACCGGCCCCGACATAGCGGAATCTAGATCTAGGGGGCATATTCTCAGAATAAGGGGTCGCCCTTTTAAGACGGAGATGGGGAGAAATTGCTTCTCTCAGAGGGTTGGGAACCTTTGGAATTCTTTGCCCCAAAGACAGGTGGAGACTGAGTCATTGAATATATTCAAGGCTGAGTTAGACAAATTTGCGATCAGCAAAGGATTCCAAGGGTATGGGGATCAGGCAGGAAAGTGGGGCTGAGGCCAGAATCAGATCAGCCATGATTTCATTGAATGGCGAAGCAGGCTCGAAGGGCCGAATGGCCTACTCTTCCTCCTATCTCATATTCTTATGCTGCTTAAATCCCGCATTTTATGGGAATGGGGAGCTTTCCCCCGAATTAAGTAATAAAGCGGTGATACCCTGTGATTTATATTCTGCGTATTATATTAATCTGTATGATGTCTCGGGGTGAGTTATATTGTGAAACAGCGATAACTGCTGCTCTAAGATCCACCCCACAGGATTTAATTAACAAGGAGAGTTTACTATTTCCTGTTACACGTTTTAAATTCACTGTACTCTTCACTGGGGAGTCTCTCACCTTACTTGCCATCAAATTGGCTCTACATTTATTTCAGATGTAACTGGCCCAACAGTTTTTGGGGAACTTTCGGAAGTTTCCTCCTACAGTGGGGCCTTACACACACGGGTCGGATTATGGGAAATTTGCGGGTTCATTCCCCACGGTTTACCCATGAGCCTCCCACTTTGTGCGAGCCCCCACCGTTAGCCGGTGTGTCTGTACTCCTGGGCTAATACCCCACAACCCGGTAGATTTCAACCTTTTTACCCGCAGATTTTAGCTCCCAAAACGCCACTGAAGTGTCGGCCTGGATTACGAGGGAGGGCTTGAATCCACGACCTTATGACTCAGAGGCGCGAGTGTCTCCAGCTGGGTGAAGAGATGATGGATGTATTGGAGAGTGTGAAGGGGCTGTGCCATCGATAGGTTAAGATAACGTACAGACTTCATGCGGGGAAAGCTCAGTTCGCCCATTGGCGATTGACTGCCCGAAAGCTGCGTTTTGCTCTCTGTTACTGAATGTTTGGTGTCTCTGCTTCCCTCTCCTACACACATTGACAGGCCGGTGACTGTCACTTGCCCCTACACATCGGTAAGAGGGTGGGATGCTCCGACATACGGGCTGCTGCAGTGAGAAGGAGCCTCTTCCAATGGACGTATCTGAGGCAGTGAGTGAAACAGCAAAACATATGATTTATTGCAATTAAATAATCAGGCACTTTCAGTGGCCCGTATTTGGTGATCATATAAAGACAGTAATATCCCGACCTCTTCAAAAGGATCCATTTTAGATTCTCCAGTCCTTAGGGAATTACTAACTGATCCTCTTATTATATGTCATATTTGTGTTGACTCCCTTTCCCCCTGATTTAACTGAACTGTTTCTTTCCCTTCATTACGAAGCAATAACACAATCCGTAACTGTTGTACAATTGGCCGAACAGTTACAGACAAATAAACAGTTACCTCAACTCCTGGCATTTGTGCAGTGCGGATCCCAGCCGCTGGAGTCCTTCATACTGAATGAAGCAGCTCTGTAGATCGAGGTGTTTTATTGTATCACAGAGTCCAATGACATGAGACAGCACCGTACAGTCAATCGGAGTCAGTTCCAATCCACTAAATGTAAGTCTTGCCACAGGTTTCACTGTGTCCGGAACTAATTCTTTATTCTGAGACTCAAACAGGTAGTGCAATGCATTCAGTAGGTTCCTTTTACCAGTTTCACTCTGTGTGTTTCCAATCTGACATTTAACCTCCCCCCTCACCCAGTCAATCACTCCGCAGATTGTTTGGTGATGAAATGGACCCAGAAACTCCTCCAGGGGCCGAGCTGAGTGTGAGGAGGAGAGACCAATAACAAAACGGAGAAACGTCTCAAATCGCCCATCTTGCTTGCTGTGGGCTTCACTGAAGAGTTTCTGGATGTCCCCTGGATCTGGAGTCAGGAATTGTGCGAGTGCGGCTATGAACTCTTGGATGGTGAGGTGTGGGAATGTGTAAACCACACTCTGGGCAGAGTCATCTCTCTCCAAAAGTTCCATCATGAACCCAGACAGGAACTGAGAAGGTTGGAGATTGTACTTGATCAAATCTCTGTTTCTAAACGCAATCTTCTTCTCAGAGACTCCTGTGAAGGCCATCTCACCGATCTTCAGTAACACATCACGGGTGGATTCAATCTCTCGGCCATGATTTTTCAGAATGTTGTAAATATAGTAGGAATATAGTTGGGTGGTGGTCGTGGGAACTCGCTGCTGTTTCCTGTCTCTTTGTGTGAAGAAGGGACCCAGTGACAGGCCGAGGGTCCAGCAGTAGGAAGGGTTGTAGCACATGGTGTACAGGATCTCGTTCTCCCCCACATGTTTGAAAACAGCTGCTGCCACCGTCTGATCTTCAAAAAACTTGTTGAAATATTCCTTCCGTTCCTCACCAACAAATCCCAGGATTTCAGCCCAGACACTGATCTCAGCCTTTTCCAATAAATGTAATGCAGTGGGGCGGCTGGTCACTAGCACTGAACATCCTGGGAGCAGCTTGTGCTGTATTAAACTGTACACAATGTCAGACACTTCACACCAGTCTTCAGGATCTGTGCACATGTACTGAGGTTCTGTATTTCTCCGATTGTCAGCAAAATCAATACTGTCCTTGAATTCATCTAAACCATCGAATATAAACAGTAATCCCTCTGGGTTCTTCCAGAGCTCCTCCGGATTATTCCCAAAGTAAGGATGGAGATCCAGTATCAGATTCCTCAAGTTAATTCTACATTTAATATCGTTCAAATCCCGAAATTTAAAACTGAAAACAAATTGAAAGTGTGGGTATATTTTCTCAGTGGCCCAGTCATAAACAATCTTTTGTACCATTGTTGTTTTTCCAATCCCCGGGATTCCTATCACGGCTGCTGAACTCCCAGAATTCGGTTTTCTCCCGGAAAAACTGCTCTGGACCAATTGATCAGTTCGGATTTTTTCCAGTTCTCTCCGGAAATGTTTCTCTCTCCACTCTTCAAGGTCTCGGCCTCTTGCCGGCAGTTCATGTTCTACAAGTGTCCGATCTCGAACAGTAGAAATGACCGTTAGCTCAGTGTATAGATTGACTAGCTGGAAAATCTTAACCTTCTCCTTTATTAGGATCGTGTTCACTCTCAGTGTTTCAGTTTGGACTCGGAGTGTTTCCTTGTGTTTCTGTTGAACATCTTCAATTGGAACAGACAGAATGTGGTTCTCAATGTTAATTGTATTGACATAAAACACCTTCTCAATACCATTTTACTATTCAGTAAAATGCTGGAAGATTTAATTCACAGCTGCAATAAAAGTGCGGGCAGGAATTAAACTCAGTTAATGGAAACTTCGCTTGGAAGTGAATAATGGCCCAGAAAAGTTTCAAATTCTCACCTGATTCTAATATTTACTAAACATGGAGATTTCTATGACGGTGATATTTTCCCTCTGATGGTTAATACTATCAGCCCTGCCTTGTACTATAGACATCTCATTACAAATCTACACATGATCCTGGTTATAAGACAGTAGAGGTTCTGGGGGATCAATCTTTGAAACCCTCAGTGGTGCTTACCTTCTGCAGAAATGAGGAATGGTCTATTGGATATCAGTGGGAGACGGACAGACTGTGAATGGACAGAAGTTTCACTGTATCAGTAACTTGGGCAGGTTATCTGGGGCAATGTGGGTACTGGGAGAGGGACAGACTGTGAATGGAGCTTGAGCACAGAGGTTAGCGAAGACAGAGCGTGAACCTCTAGCGGAGTGAAATGCTAACAGCGTGAGGACTTTCAGCTGCGAATTTGGTGAGTGTGGGAGTTCACTTGTATGTAGTAAGTGCGCTTTATTTTCATGAAACTGAAATGTAACTTAATTTAATAACTTTAAAAAAATCAGTGCTGCAAGCTTGTGGCAGTTAGTAGTTAACAGACTGTAAGTCGGTTCCTGACTAGGTGTTAATTATTGGGGCTGGATGTTGACTAACCAATTGTAACTCGGGTGTGTCAGAAAGATATATAGTGCAAGGGTCATTGCAAAAGTACAGAAATTGGCAAAGGCAGAGAGTGAAATTCTAATGGAGTGAAATGCTAACAGAGTGAAGACTTTCAGCTGGGAATTTGGTGAGTGAGGGGATAAGGTGCAGAGGGGGAAGGAGGTGCGAAGTGATTCAAAGCAAGGAACTATATTTAATTTATCAACTTTTAAAACTTAAATAAAAAAATATTATTTTTTTAAAAACGAGCAAGACTGAGCGAAGCATAAATGGAGCCGCGTGAGGCTTCAAAAAATCAAGATAAAGTTAAAAAGTGACATCGCAAGACAAGGAGGGGCGCCGAGGGTATGTCAGTAAGTATTTATTTCATTGGTTAGTGTTTTTAGTGGTTCCTGTTCTTAATGGTTAGTGTCTTTATTGGTTAGTGCTTAAGTGTTAGATAAACACTTTGTCTAAATTGATAAATTGCCTTAAAGCTAAACAAACAATTTAAATAACTATTAGCTAACAGCCGGGATTGTTGGGGCCCGTAGCATGCACATCCTGTGCCATGTGGAAAATCCTGAATATTTTGTGTGTCCTGTAAAATCACATGTGCAGGAAGTGCCGCCAACTGCTCGAGCTCGAGCTCAGGGTTTCTGAGCTGGAGGGATGGCTGGCCTCACTACTGTGCACATGGGAAGCTGACAGTTTCGTGGATAGCACGTTTCAGGAGGTGGTCACCCCACAGTGATAGAGAGTCCAGGTGGAGAGGGAATGGATGATCACCAGACACGCTAGGTGGAACAGGCAGACAGTGCAGGAGTCCACTGGGAGTGTGGCACTCACAAACCTGTATTTAGTGTTGCATACCAGTGGGATTGCAGTCGGCAGCAAATCCATGGCACCGTGGGAGACTCGGTTGCATAGGGGGCAAAATAAATTTAGTTTCTGCAGGGGATGCGATAGCCAGGGGGCTCGAGAAGCGCTTCTGCAACCGCCGATGTCAGTCCCGCATGGTGTGTTGCTTCCCTAGTGCCAGTGTAAAGGACATCACTGAGAGGGAACATGATTATATTTTTGCGGGGGAGGGGTTCTGGCGAACAGCCAGAAGTCGTTGTCATAGGAAGAAGAAGGGTCGTGGACATGCAGTCAGTTTCAGAAGCTAGGGAGCAAGTTAAAAGGCAGGACCTCAAAGGCAGTAATCTCTGGATTGCTCCCAGTGCCATGCGCTGGTGAGTATATGAATAGTAGGAAAACACAGATTAACATATCGCTGGAGAAATGGTGCAGGAGGGAGGGCTTCAGATTCCTGGGGCATTGGGACCAGTTCTGGGGCAGGAGGGATCTGTTGATGATGGACAGGTTGTACCTCAAAAGAACTGGGACCAATGTCCTCGCGGGGAGGTTAGCCCGTGCTGCAGGGGGTGAGATGATGGTGGAGGGGGTAAACAAATTTGGCAGGGAGAGGGGTACCAGGCTGAAACATTAGAGAGGAGGAACAAGGTGCACAAAGGACTGGGAGAGACAGGTAAAACTAGAGTAAATAACAGCTCAGAAATAGAAGGGATCAGACCGGGTGTAAATGCGAGGCAAACTAAGTTGAGTTTTTTTAAAATTTCATTCATGGGATGTGGGCGTCACTGGCAAGGTCAGCATTTATTGCCTATCCCTAATTGCCTTTGAGAAGGTGGTGGTGAGCCGCCTTCTTGAACCGCTGCAGTCCGTGCAGTGAAGGTTCTCCCACAGTGCTGTTATATAGGGAGTTCCAGGATTTTGACCCAGCGACGATGAATGAATGGCGATTTTTTTCCAAGTCAGGATGGTGTGTATCTTGGAGGGTGGTGTTTCCATGTGCCTGCTGCCCTTGTCCTTAAAGGTGGTAGAGGTCGCGCGTTTGGGAGGCTGTCGAAGAAGCCTTGGCGAGTTGCTGCAGTGCAACTTGTAGATGGTACGCCCTCGGTGCACAATGAAGTAAATAAGGTTGGTGAGCTGCAGGTTCAAATCCAACATCGGATTATGATAGAGATCTTGCTCAAAGAAGGGGAGGATTGGGTACTTCATAATCCTGGCTACAAGGTGTTCGGGAAAGGAGTGGGGAAGAGGGCGGGGGTGGTGGTATGGCAGTATTGATCTAACAAACTATTACAGCACTGGAAAGGGATGATGTAGTTGAGGGGTCAAAGAGAGAATCTATTTGGTTACAATTAAGGAACAATAGAGGAGTCTCTCCACATTACTGAAGTCCCTTATCGCTGGTACCATTCTAGCAAATCTATTCTGCACCCTCTCTAAGGCCTTGACATCATTCCTAAAGTGTGGTGCCTAGAATTGAACACAATTCTTAGGCCGAACCAATGTTTTATAAAGGTTTAGCGTAACTTCCTTGCTTTTGTACTCTATGCCTCTATTAATATAAATCCCTGGATCCGATATAAATTTTTAACAGCCTCCTCATTTTATCCTGCCAGCTTCAAATATTTGTGCACATATATCCCCAGGTCTCTGCTCCTGAACCCCCTTTAAAATTGTACCATTTAATTTAAATTGCCTCTCTTCGTTCTTCTTCCCAAAATGTATCACTTCACATTTCTTTGCATTAAATTTCACCTGCCTTGCGTCTGGCCATTTCACCAGTCTCTCTCTGTCCTCCTGAAGTCTGTTACTGTCCTCAACATTGTTTACTACATTTCCGAGTTTCGTGTTATTAGCAACCTTTGAAATTATGCTCTCCATACCCAAGTCCAGGTCATTAATCTATATCAAAAACAGTGGTGGTCCTAATACTGACTCCTGGGGAATACCATTGCATACTTCCCTCCAGTCTGAAAAACAACCGTTCACCACAACGCTCTGTTTTCTGTCCCTTAGGCAATTTTGTATCCACGCTGCCACTGTCCTTCAATCCCATGGGCTTTAATTTTGCAAACAAGTCTATTTTGTGGTACTTCATCAAATGCCTTCTGAAAGTCCATATACACAACATCAACCCTCTCCGTTACTTCATCAAAGAACTCAGTCAAGTTTTTCAGGCACGATTTGTTTTTAACTAATTCGGGAAGGCTGTCATTTATTAACCCATGCTTCTCCAATTGTCATTTAATGTCCTGGATGGTTGTCTCTAAAAGTTTCCTCACCATTGAAGTTAGGCTGATTGGCTTGTAATTGCTGGGTTCATTTTTCTCCCGTTTTTCAAACAGGGCTGTAACATTTCCAGTCCTCTGGTACCATTCCCATACCCAATGAGGATTGGAGGATTGTGGCCAGAGCCTCGACTAGTCCCACCCTTACTTCCCTCCGCAACCAAGGATGCATCCCTTCCGGACCTGGTGATATTTCTACTTTGAGCGCTGCCCACCTTTTAAGTACCTCCTCTTTATCTATTTTCATCCTATCCCAATTTCTCTACTACCTCCTCCTTTACTGTGACATTGGCAGCATCCTCTTCTTTTGTGAAGATAGATGCAAAATCATTTAGTACCTCAGCCATGCCCTCTGCCTCCACAAGATGATCCCTTTTATGGTCCCGAATAGGCCGCATCATTCTTTTGACTATCCTTTAACTATATAAATGTTTTAAACACTTCAGTATTCCCTTTTATGTCACCCACTAATCTTTTCTCATGCACTCTCTTTGCCACTGCTATTTCCTTTTCACAGTTTTCCTCTATACATTCTGTATTCTGCTTGATTCGTTACTGTATTATGAACCATACATTTATCATAAGCCTCAATTTCTGTTTCATTTTAATCTCTGTATCGTTATTCATCTAGGGAGCTCTTGCTTTGTACCCGGACTATTTCCTCCTTAAAGGCCTCCCATTGCTCATTTGCTGTTTTACCTACCAATCTTTGATTCCAGTCAACCTGGGCCAGATCCCTTTTCATCTCACTGAAATCAGCCCTCTTCCAGTTGAGTATCTTTACCTTTGATTGTTTCTTGTCCCTTTCCATATCTACTCTAAACCTAATGATATTGTAATGATTGTTTCCCAAATACTCTCCCAGTGAAACATAATCCACTTGTCCCACTTCCTTCCCCAGAACTAGATCCAGCACTGCTACCTTCTTCGTTGGGCTGGAAACATCCTGATCAAGAACGTTCTCCTGGACACATTTCAGGAATTCTTCCCTCTTTTTGCCCTTTACACTGTTGCTCCCCGTCTATGTTAATACAATGAAAGGCCCCGATTATCACTACTCTATTGTTTTTACATCCTTCTCAAATTTGCTTGCAGATTTGCTCCTCCATCTCCTTCCAACCATTTAGTACTCTATAATGTGCACACAGCAGTGCAACAACTCCTATTCTGACCCTTTACTCTAACCAAGCAGATTCTATCCTTGAATCCTCAAGTTCATCATCTCTTACCAGGGCTGTACAGTACGTTTGATCAATACTGCCAGCCCCTATTTTCCCCTCCTGATATCATTGTAGCCAGGAATGTTAAGTTCCGATTGCTCCCTTTGTTTGAACCAGGTCTCCGTTATTGCTATTACGTCATAATGCCATGTGACAACTTGTTCATCACCAAACTTATTCATCATGCTCCATGCATTTAGACACATGCACTCCAACCCCACTTTAGTATATTTTGCGTTTCTCCCCCGTCTTATCCACCCTCTTTGTGGACTACTCCATGGAGTCTCTCAGTGAATCGGGTTACTGCCAGGTGTGTATGGTAATTCACAGTCTATTGGGATACCGATAGGTGTGTATGGGGATTGACCGTTTATCAGGATCCTGCCAGATGTGTATGGGGATTCACAATGTAATGGGAAACCGACAGGTGTGCATGGACTTTCACAGTGTATCAGGATCCTGCCAGGTGTGTATGGGGATTCACAGTACATCAGGATCCTGCTAGTTGTCAATCGAGTTTCACAACTGGGTAGGTAGAGCAGTAAAAGATCGGCAAATTTATAAATAATTAAGAACTCTGAGTGAAAAGTAACTGCAATTTACGCAGACGATTTGAAGATTAATGACAAATCGAGATCAACTTTTATTCTGTTTCCTCAAGCCTTTGAACGTCTAATTCCCAGCTTCTTAATCCTCTAAACATACAGCTACAGTCGAAAATTCTGTCTCTTTGAAGTGAAATAACTGGTTTGAAATCTTCATTTAATCACTTACCTTTCAGGTGACTAGATATTTCTGCTAAACCTCGTCCGATGTTCATATAATGAAATGGATCAGGACCTGTTTAAATCAATTCGATTTCATGAAATCAGATCTGTGTAATCTTATAGTAAAATCTGCAGTGTTTAAATCTGAAACTGAATTCAGTTTTTGATTTTACCGTACCAAGTTCCTGTATTTCTTTCAGTATTTTGCCCAACTTTGGTACCCCAATGCGCATTTTCACAAAGGATTCCCACATCACCCTCCGGGCCCGAGAGCCTTTCCCCATCACCAGGGTTAGGAGAAGTTTGGAACCGCCCGCCCTGTTTCCGTTCTCCACGAGGTCAATGACTTTCTAGAAAGAATAATAATGAATATATTGAGGAGCCGGAGTGAAAGACAAACACTGAGGTTGAGAATGAACGGCTCTGCTCAGCGATGGGATCTCCAGTTGTTTTGAGCATGGAAAACAATCACTGGGCCGGATACTGATCCATTTTGAACATGGACTGAATATTCTGTAAACATCTTGATCCAGCCATTAACGGCAAAAATAAAGTGAAGAGACTAAAATGAAAAGGGAGGAGATATTAGTAGGGTTGAGTGACAGCTCGGTGACAGTGCTAAGTTTTAAGGCGGAGATGAAGGTGGAGAGGTGGAGGGGTTTTGGGAGTGAATTCCACAACGTGGGGCCTAAGGTAACTGACTGCTTGTCCACCACTGGCAAGATGAAGGGGGTGTGGTGCACAGGAGGCCAGAGTCAGAGGAACAGAGAATTCTAGGCTTGCGGGAGGTTTGTAGGACTGGAGGAGTTTACAGAGATAGGGAGGAGCGAGGCCATGAAGGGTTTTAAATAGGCGGATGGGAATTTTAAATTGAAGGCATTAAAGGACCAGGAGCCAACATTGGTGAGCGAGCACCCATAGTGGAACGAGTGATATCTAAGCGCGATCCGGGTGGGACAGGGTACGGGCAGCAGAGATTTGGATGAGCTGAAGTTTATCGAGGGCGGAGGAAGGGATGCCAGACAGGGGATCATTGGAATAATCGAGTCTAAAGGTGAAAAAAGGGTTTCAGTCGCAGATGGGCTGAGATAGGAGTGGAGACGGACAATGTTATAGAGGTGGAAGTACGTTGTATTTGTAATGAAGAGGATATGGGGCCAGAAACTCAGTTCGAGAGCAAATAGGACAGTTGTAAACAGTTAGATTCAGCCTCAGACAGTTACCGGGAAGGGGGATAAAATGAAGGTGCAAGGTGACGGAGTTTGTGATGGGGGTAGAAGACGATGGCTTCAGTCTTCACAATGTTTAACTGGAGGAAACTTCAAACTAAATAAACGGCAGGACCTAAAAAACAAATTTTAAACAGTGAAACAACAAGATGAAAATATGCCACTACCATGTACTATGTGCTATTCTCCATAACCAAAATGGAGCAGAAATCCATCCATTGAAATGAACTGATGGAAAATTAGACTCAAAGAGCTCAATTTCCTGATGTTCTCCCCTGTGGAGTGATGTTCAACACTAAGAGCACAGGACAGGAAATTACGGACTAAATGAGCTCAATTTCCTGATGTTCCCTCGGGGTCTGACATTCCATACAAGAGCACAGGGCCAGGAAATTACAGACTGAATGAGCTCAATTTCCCGATGCTCCACTGGGGAGTGGCGTTCCACACCAAGAGCACAGGACCAGAAAATATTCATAGTTATGTATAATATTGAGCATTCCATTATTGCAAGGAGGTAAAAGCATTGTAAAAAACTGCCGTGCAGCTTCACTGGGATGTTACCAGGGATGTGGAGTTACTGTTATAAAGAGGAATTTGAGAACTTTGGGTTCATTCCAGTAGAGGAGAGCAGATTAAGTGATGACTTTCTGCACTCCTTCAGATTCTGAAATAATGATCAAATAAATAGTTACTGATAGTTTCCACTGATTGGCCAGAGGACACATAGTCAGGCGAATTCAAAGCTCTAAGGGTGAAGTTGGATACATTTATTTACAGAGAAAGTGGTTAGAAAGCAGAATTCACTCCCATTAACTATTGTGGAAGCAAGTCGACGAATTTTTATAAAAGATTATTCTATTGTTGCGTGGTTAAAAATGATGCTACAGAATGGGTAGCGAACAGGAGATTGGGACGAAAATATGTGGAATATTATTTGTAATGTGATGAGGAGGTTGGGATAGGAACATAGGAACAGGGATAGGAACAGCTACTCGAGTGTATTCCGCCATTCAATTAGATCATTGCTGATTTGTATCTTAACTCTACCAGCCCGACTTGGATCTGTACCCTTAATACCCTTGCCTAAAATATTCTATCAATCTCAGTTTTTAAATTTTCAATTCACATAGCCTCAACAGCTGAAGAAGTGTTTCTGACATCACCCTTCAACAGCCTAGCTCTAATTTTAAGGTTATGTCCCATTCTTCTGGACTCTCCCACCAAAGGAAATAGTTTCTCCATCCACCCTATCATCTTAAACACTTTAATTAGATCACCCCTTAATCTTCTATATTCAGGAGAATACAAGCCTAGTCTATGGAACCTGTCCTCATAATTTAACCCTCTTAGGTTCTGTTGAATCTGCCCCGTATCCTCTCCAAGACCAATATACTCTTCCTGAGGTGCGGTGCCTAGAATTGTACACAATACTCCAGATGTGGTCTAACCAGAGCTCTGTACAACTGTAACATAACTTCCACCCATTTGTATTCAAGCCCTCTTGAGATATTATCCTTTTAACTTATTATGTGTAACTGTCCACTAGCTAGTAGTGATTTATGTACTTCTACCCCTAAAATTCTCTGCTATTCCACAGTTCCTATCTCTTTGCCATTTATTATTAGAAAATACACTGAATGATGTCACACTTCCTAGATTAGGTAGGATATTAACCAACAGTGAGCAGGAGGTTGGGATTAGACTCTGTGGGATATTAACAGTAATTGGTAGTGAGCAGGACGGTGGGCTCAGACTCGGTGAGTTATTAATGGTAATGTGCAGTGAACAGGAGGTGGGATTAGACTAGGTGGGATATTAACGGTAATGGGTAGTGAGCAGAAGGTTGGGATTAGACTCAGTGGGATATTAACGGTAATTGGTACTGTGCAGGAGGTTGGGATTAGTCTCAGTGGGATATTAACGGTAATGGGTAGTGAGCAGGAGGTTGAGATTAGACTAGATGGGATTTTAACGGTAATGGGTAATGAGCAGGAGGTTGGGACTAGACTTGGAGGCTTGTTAAATGTAATGGGCAGTGGGCAGGGGTTTGGGATCAGTCTAGGGTAGAAATTAACGGTAATGCATAGTGAGCAGGACGTTGGGATTAGACTTGGTGGGATTTTAACGGTAATGGGTAGGGAGCAGAAGGTTGGGATTAGAGTCGGTGGGATATTACCGTTAATAGGTAGTGAGCAGAAGGTTGGGATTAGAGTCGGTGGGATATTACCGTTAATAGGTAGTGAACAGAAGGTTGGGATTAGACTCGGTGGGATATTACCGTTAATAGGTAGTGAACAGAAGGTTGGTATTAGACTCGGTGGGATATTACCGTTAATAGGTAGTGAGCAGAAGGTTGGGATTAGAGTCGGTGGGATATTACCGTTAATAGGTAGTGAACAGAAGGTTGGTATTAGACTCGGTGGGATATTACCGTTAATAGGTAGTGAGCAGAAGGTTGGTATTAGACTCGGTGGAATATTACCGTTAATAGGTAGTGAGCAGAAGGTTGGTATTAGACTCGGTGGGATATTACCGTTAATAGGTAGTGAACAGAAGGTTGGGATTAGAGTCGGTGGGATATTACCGTTAATAGGTAGTGAGCAGGAGGTTGGTATTAGACTCGGTGGGATATTACCGTTAATAGGTAGTGAGCAGGAGGTTGGGATTAGATTCGGTGGGATATTACCGTTAATAGGTAGTGAGCAGGAGGTTGGGATTAGATTCGGTGGGATATTACCGTTAATAGGTAGTGAGCAGAAGGTTGGGATTAGATTCGGTGGGATATTACCGTTAATAGGTAGTGAGCAGGAGGTTGGGATTAGATTCGGTGGGATATTACCGTTAATAGGTAGTGAGCAGAAGGTTGGTATTAGACTCGGTGGGATATTACCGTTAATAGGTAGTGAACAGAAGGTTGGGATTAGAGTCGGTGGGATATTACCGTTAATAGGTAGTGAGCAGGAGGTTGGTATTAGACTCGGTGGGATATTACCGTTAATAGGTAGTGAGCAGAAGGTTGGGATTAGATTCGGTGGGATATTACCGTTAATAGGTAGTGAACAGAAGGTTGGGATTAGACTCGATTGCCTCCATTTCCACCTTTTTCAACAGGTGGTCTCAGATCGACCGTCCATTACACACCCTGTCCCATTCTCATTTCGATTTACTCTATCCCATTAAATATAACTGACAGAACATAATGGGCTGCAGTTTCCTAAAGTGCTGTGACGGGGAATGACGCTCCACTGCAAGTTCGACTGCTCTGATTTTGCCTCCGCTGATGTTAGAATTAACGACCAGTGATGCCTGAAGGAGAAAAAAACCCTGCACAGCATCGGTTTATTGCTTTCCACAGATTGCTTGGTTAGTTTCCCTGTTTGGGCTTCATACATTTGAACCAGTTAACATTTTTGTTCTTGAAATGTCTCATTTACTGCCCGGGTGATTTATGTCATTGCTCAGTTCCTTAATTTCCTTTAAGTAGTTTCTAGGTCAGTCAACCCATGATCTCCCTCAAACTACCGTTTCTTGCCTCTGGTCTCTTCTTTCCAAGTCCCACTAAAACTGTTTCCCTTCGTTTCCAGTCCACACAATAGTTATACCCGAACCGTTACCCAGCCCTTTGTACAGATACTGAACGATCCAATGGGTATTTTCACCTCTTCCTATCATTGTTCAGATACACAATATTTTCAGTTTTATCCATTTCGTTCCTATTTGGCCTGTTTCTCTTCCGTTACATTCTATGATTCTAAGATCTGATGTCCTGTTACTTTTGTGGTTTAAATAATCCAAACTCGTTCTGTATTCCTCCCACTTACCCGATGTTCTTGTCCACTGAAATGCTTCTCGTACGTTAACAACGAGCTGACTCCGCCCACCCCTTCTTCAACCGCCTGTTCGAGTCTGTCCCGGTAGAATTTCGTCAACTGGAACAGTTGGTCATCGTTGTACTGAGACAAGAACTCAGTGCTCGGATCTGTGAACAACAATGGAGAAAACTAAGCACATTATCGACTCTCTGTCCAGGCTGCTGGATTTCCTCTTGTACCAAACAGCTGAAGCCTCCTGTGAGCCACATTATCAAACACCTTCTTAAAATCCATGTACACCACATATGCGACATTCTATCGATCTATATAGTCACGTCTCAACAAAGCTGCATCAAATTTGTCAAATACGACTCGTCTACAGTGAATCAGTTCCAGCCTCCCTGTATCTCTAAATGTTTACTAATTCGACCTGGAATCACAGATTCGAGGAGATTGGCCACTACCGACGTAGACTAATTGATCTCCAGTTACCCGTTGACCATCTCTCCCTATTTGAACACAGACATTACTTGGATACCTTCAGTCCACCTGGATATTTTTGGTATCAGAGGATTGAAAAATTGTAGTCAGAATCCCTCTTATCTGCTCTCTGACTTCCTTTAACAGCTCGGGGTCGTTCTCTCAGAGCCCAGTGATTTATCCACCTCGGCTAATTTTCTCAGATCCAAATCCTTCTCTACAGTTATTTCTAACTATGGACCCACATCCTCCTCTAGTACCTCATCATTCTCACTTCCACCATCATTTTTAGACACTAAAGGAAATATTTTATATCACCCCACACTTCATCCTCCACAACTAGTTGCCCCTCCAGCTCAACTCCACTGCTTCCTGGCCTGCAAAATCTACCAAGAATGGTGCTATTTCTCTTCCTATTGCTGATCTGCATACATATCGTTTCTTATCTTAACATGGCTCCCTGGAACAGCCTTATGTTCTAAACCCCTCCGCCTCTCTAACATCACTCTTCTCCTTTAAGGCGTCCTTAAAACCTACCACTTTGACCAAGCTCCTGTGCTAATATGCCCTTATATGGCTCGGTGTCAAATTTTTTGATAACGCTCCTGTGAAGCACCATGGGATGTTTTACTACGTGAAAGGCGCTATATAAATGCAAATTTGTTGCTGTTGTTGTTCTAGCGCTGTCATAGAACCATTTATTAACACTGGCGCCCACAATTATTTTTCTCTCTCCTCAAAATGTTGCAACAAGAAACATTTTGCTCTGAGTCCTGTGAAAACCCAAGCCCCGTCTCCGAGATATTAGTTCACATCTCTCATGCTTCTGACTTTCCAAATGTGTTTGGAATGATTTGTAGATTCGCACACAACACTCAATCCCAACTCCAATTTTCCGGAAAGTTGACCCATTTTAATTTTTAATGCCAAGTGATTTATCTCTCACTACTTCAAAACCTCCTTCTTTTATTCCTGATAATAGCTTTTCACTAGATCATAAATCTGCTGTTCATGCTCCATAAGTTCTCAAGGAGTCGGTATTAGGACCACTGCTCTTTTTGATAGATATTAATGACCTGGACTTGATTATGGAGGGTACAATTTCAAAGTTTGGAGATGACACGAAACTCGGAAATGCAGTAAGCAATGTGAAGGATCGCAACAGATTTCGGGAGGACGCAGACAGACTAATGAAATGGGCAGACTCAAGGCAGATGAAATTTAACGCAGGGAAGTGTCACATAGAAACATGAAAATAGGAGCAGGAATACGACAATCGGCCCTTCGAGCCTGCTCGGCCATTCAATATGATCATGGCTGATCCTCGATCTCAATACCATATTCCCGCTCTCACCCCATACCCCTTGATGCCTTTTGTGTCTGGAAATCTATCTAGCCCAATCTTAAATATATTCAGTGACTTGGCCTCCACAGCCTTCTGTGGTAGAGAATTCCACAGGTTCACTACCCTCTGAGTGAAGAAATTTCTCCTCATACCATTCCCAAATGCCCCACTCCGTATCCTGAGACTGTGACCCGTCATTCTGGACCCTCCAGCCAGGGGAAACATCCTCCCTGCATCCAGTCTGTCTAGCCCTGTCAGAATTTTATATGTTTCAATGAGATCCCCTCTCATTCTTCTAAACTCAAGTAAATACAGACCGAGTCGACCCAATCTCTCCTCATACGACAGTCTTGCCATCCTAGGAATCAGTCTGGTGAACATTGGCTGCACCCCCTCTATGGTAAGTACATCCTTTCTTAATTAAGGAGACTAAAACTGCGCGCAATACTCCAGGCGTGGTCTCGCCAAGACCTTATATAACTGCAGTAAGACATCCTTGCTCCTGTAGTCAAATCATCTTGCAATGAACGCCAACATACCATTTGCCTTCCGATCTGCTTGTTGCACCTGCATGTTTGCTTTCAGTGACTGGTGTACAAGGACACCCAGGTCCCTTTGTACATCAACATTTCCCAATCTATCACCATTTAAATAATACTCTGCCTTTCTGTTTTTCCTTCCGAAGTTGATAACTTCACATTTCTCCATGTTATACTGCATCTGCCATGTATTTGCCCACTCACTCAACTTGTCTAAATCGCATTGAAGCCTCTTTGCATCCTCCTCACAACTCACGATCCCACCTATTTTTTTTTGTCGTCAGAGTTCAATGGTACATTTTGTCAGGAAGAACGAAGAGAGGCAATCTTAGCTAATTGGTATTATTTTAAATGGAGTGCAGGAACAGCGAGATCTAGGGTGTATGCACACAAATCTTTGAAGGTGGCAGGAAAAGCTGAGGAGACTGTTAAAAAGGAAAATGGACTTTATTAATAGAGGCATAGAGAACAAAAGCAAGGAAGTTATGCAAAATATTTATAAAACACTGGTTAGGCCTCAGCTGGAGTCTTGTGTTCAATTCTGGGCACCACACTTTAGGAAGTGTGCAGTTCCATTCGCAATCCCTCAGATAATGAAGCAGTCCATGCCCGCAAACAGCAAGACCTGGACAACATCCAGGCTTGAGCTGATAAGTGGCAAGTAACATTCGCGTCAGAAATGTGCTAGGCAAAGATCATCTCCAATAAGAGAGAGCCTATCTACCTCCCCTTGACATTCAACGGCATTACCATCGCCGAATCCCCCACCATCAACATCCTAGTGGTCACCATTGGCCAGAAACTTAACTGGAAGAGCATGTCAGAGGCTGGGTATTCTATGGCGAGTGACTCACCTCCTGATTCCCCAAAGCCTTTCCACCATCCACAAGGCACAAGTCAGGAGTGTGGTGGAATACTCTCCACTTGCCTGGATGAGTGCAGCTCCAACAACACTCAAGAATTTCGATACCGTCCAGGACAAAGCAGCCCGTTTAATTGGCACCAAATCCACCTCCCTAAACATTCACTCCCTTCACCACCGGCGCAATGTGGCTGCAGTGTGTGTCATCCACAGGATGCATTGCAACAACTCGCCAAGGCTTCGTCGATAGCACCTCCCAAACCCGCGACCTCTACTACCTGGAAGGAAAAGGGCAGCATTCACCTGGGAACTATACCATCTGCACGTTCCCATCCAAGTCACACACCATCCCGACTTAAATATATCGCTGGGTCAAAATCCTGGAGCTCTCTCCCTAACAGCACTGTGGGAGAACCTTCATCACACGGACTGCAACAGTTCACCACCGCCTTCTCAAGGCCAATTAGGGATGGGCAATAAATGCAGGCCTTGCCAAAGACGCCCACATCCCATGAACAAATGAAAAAAGGAAGAATGTTAAAGCCCTAGAGAGAGTGCAGAAGAGATTTCCCTGAATGCTACCAGTGATGAGGGATTACAGTTATGTGGAGAGACTGGAGAAGCTGCGGTTGTTCTTCTTAGAGCAGAGAAGGTTAAGAGGAGACTTGATAGAGGTGTTCAAAATCATGAACGGTTTTGATTGAGTAAATAAGGAGAAACTGTTTCCAGTGGCAGAAGTTTCGGTAACGACAGGACACAGATTTAAAGTGATTGCCAAAAGGAGCAGAGGCGACATGAGGAAACAGTTTTTTTTATGCAGCGAGTTGTAATGATCTGGAATGCACTGCCTGCAAGGTTGCTAGAAGCAGATTCAATGATAACTTCCAAAAGGGAATTGGACAAATATTTGAAGGGAAAAATGTACCAGGGCTATGAGGAAAGAGCAGTGGAATGGGATTAATTGGATAGTGCTACCAACGAACTAGACCAGGCACGATGCGCCGAATAGCCTCTTTCTGTGCTATATTATGATGCCCTGATAATTCTGCTCTCTTGTTTCAGATCCGGACTTTCCTCTTCCTCCACTCATATCAGCTGACCCCTTCCACCTGGTTCTGACCATTACTATTTTCTGCTCTCCTTTCCTTCCCAGAGACGGTGCCACCTGTTCCAGTACGTTCTTCCCTCTGGCACCAGGGAGGCAACTCACCATTCGATTCCTGCTCAGGACTGCAGAAAAGTCTGATTATTCCCCGGACTATAGAATCTCTTACCACTATCGCACTCCTATTCCTGAGCCCCATCTGCCTCTCACCCGCCCCCCCACCCCCCCCCCCCCCGCCCAACTCGGGTAGTTCCCCAGCTTCCTGATGTCACACTGTTACTCAGGAAGACCATCCTCTGGGTGGGTCACTATTCAACTTACAGTCCCCAACACCAGGTATCTATTGGACAGTTCCAGTACTCAGGAGATCCCTCCACCTGTGACTGCGCTGCCCATCTAGATAGTCACCTACTTCCCTCTATCTGCACAGAATCTGTGCTGATTACTCTTCCTGAGTGAGCTGTAGGTTTTTGTTCGAGATCTGGATCCTTTGTCAGGACACAATTGATATTTAAAAGAATTTTCTGAACCTACCTGTGTCCATTTTCTTTCGTGTTGAAGATGTTGGACCTTCTCTCCTGCTTGGACCTTCAGCCCTGATGGTGACAGACGTTCCCAGATTCTAATGCTCGCTAATAAATATATTAATAGGAGGGTTAGACACGAAGTATTAAAATGAGCAGGAGAACGTCGCTTTATTAAACATGCTATCAAGTCTCTCTTTCCCTGTTGTTAGTTCTGGGATCGAGCAATAGCTCGATTGTTAAGATGAACACTTCACATCGGGTGTGAAAAGGCAGCTGCCCAGTGAAATCCAGTGGGTCCCGCTGATCTCCACAACGCAGTTCCAGACGGGCTCCCGTCGGCCGAGTCTGTGCACTGGGAGCGCCCATTGATAAGATTTAAACACACAGTGCAGGACAAAACCAACCTTATTCCTGAGGTAGAGAATATTCCAGAGTGAACTATGGAGCGGGGTGATCATTGATAAATTAAATGACTCTTCACTCGGTTTTACACAGTCTGGCGCTATTGCATTACTTTTATTCACAGATTTGGGTTTTAATGTTTTTCCTTTGTGAGTTTTGATATTAAATTCTGGTAATTTATGAATACGGTATAGAATCATAGAAAGTTACGGTGCAGAAGGAGACCATTCGATCCATCGTGTCCGCGCCGGCCGAAAAAGAGCTATCCAGCACTTGATCCGTCGCCCTGTAGGTTACGGCTCTTCAAGTGCTCATCCAAGTACTTTTTAAATGAGTTGAGGGTTTCTGCCTCTACCACCCTTTCAGGCAGTGAGTTCCAGACCTCCACCACCCTCTGGGTGAAAACATTTCTCCTCAGCTCCCCTCTAATCTTTCTACCAAATACGTTAAATCTATGCCCTCTGGTCACTGACCCCTCTACTAATGGAAATCAGTCCTCCCTATCCACTCTATCTAGTCCCGTCATAATTTTATATACCTCAATTAAATCTCCCCTCAGCCTCCTTTGATCCAAAGAAAACAACCCCAGCCTATCCAATCTTTCGTCATAGCTAAAATTCTCCAGTCCTGGCAACATCCTCGTAAATCTCCTCTGTACTCTCTCCAGTGCAATCACATCTTTCCTGTAATGTGGTGACCAGAACTATACACGGTATTCAAGCTGTGGCCTAACTAATGTTTTATACAGTTCTAGCATAACCTCCCCGCTATTATATTCTATGCCTCGGCTAATAAAGGAAAGTATCCCATATGTCTTTTTAACCACCTGTCCAGCTACCTTCAGGGATCTGTGGACATGCACTCCAAGGTCCCTCACTTATTCTACACCTCTCAGTATCCTCCCATTTATAACGTACTCCCTTGCCTTATTTGCCATCTCCAAATGCATTACCTTACAATTCTCTGGATTGAATTCCATTTGCCACTTTTCTGCCCACCTGACCAGTCCATTGATATCATCCTGCAGTCTACAGCTTTCCTCCTCACCATCAACCACACGGCCAATTTTTGTATCATCTGCAAACTTCCTGATCAAGCCCCCCTCATTCAAGTCTAAATCATTAAAATATACCACAAAAAGCAAGGGACCGATTACTGAGCCTTGCGGGAGCCCACTGGAAACAGCCTTCCAGTCCCCAAAACACCCGTCAACCATTACCCTTTGCTTCGGCCACTGAGCCAGTTTTAGATCCTACTGGCCCCTTGCCCTTGGATCCCATGGGTTTTTACATTTTGACCAGTCTGCCATGTGGGACCTTGTTGAAAGCCTTGCTAAAATCCATGTACACTACATCAAATGCGTTACCCTCATCGACCATAACTGTTACCTGCTGAAAAAATTCAATCAAGTTAGTCAGACATAACCTTCCCTTAACAAATCCGTACTGACTGTCCTTGATTAACCCGTGCCTTTATAATTGACGATTAATGTTGTCCCTCAGGATCGATTCCAATAATTTGCCCACCACCGAGGTTAGACTGACTCGGTCTATTTCTTTCTCTCTTTTCAAACAACGGTACAATGTTCGCAGTCCTCCAATCCTCCGGCACCATGCTTGTAGCCAGGGAATATTGGAAAATGATGGTCGGAGCGTCCGCTGTTTCCTCCCTTGCTTCTCTTAACAGCCTGGGATACATTTCATCCGGGCCTGGTGATTTATCCACTTTCATAGATGGTAATCCCCTTAATACTTCCTCTCACTCAGTTTATCCCATCCAATATTTCACACTCATCGTCCTTAAATACAATCTATGCATCGTCCCCCACTTTTGTGAAGTCAGAGGCTAAGTATTCACCAAGAACCATACCCACATCTTCCGCCTCAACACATAGTTTACATTTTTGGTCTCTAATAGGCCCTCCTCTTTCCTTAGTTATTTCCTTGCTCTTTTATATTTATGAAACTTTTTGGGTTTTCATTAATTTTACATGCCAGTATTTTTTCGTGCCCTCTCCTTGCTTCCCTAGTTTCCATTTTCATTTCACCCCTGCACTTTCTATACTCCTCTCGACTTTCTGACATAAGCTTCCCTTTTTTGCCTTATCCTACCCTACCTGCTCCTTGTCATCCAGGGGGCGCTAGATTTGGCAGTCACACCCTTTTTCTTTGTGGGAACACGTTTACTCTGAACCCCTTGAATCTCCGCCTTGAATGCCTCCCACTGCTCTGACACTGATTTACCTTCAAGTAGCTGTTTCCAGTCCACTTTTGCTTAATCACTTTTCAGTTCAGTGAAATTGGCCTTTCCCCAATTTAAAACGTTTACTCCTGTTCTCTCTTTGTCCTTTACCATAAATATGCTAAATCTAACTGAATTATGATCACTGCCACCAAAATGCTCTCCCACTGAAACTCCTTCCACCTGCCCAGTTTCATTCCCTAAAACTAATTCCAGAACTGCCCCCCTTATTGGGCTTGCTGAGCCTTGGCTAAAAAAGTTCTCCTTAATGCAACTTAAGAATTCTGCGCCTTCTATACCTTTTGCACGATTGTATCCCAGTTGTTATTAGGGTAGTTTGAATCCCCCACTATTACTGCCCTATTGTTTTTGCACTTCAGAAATTTCCCTTCATATTGCTCTTCTATCTCCCTCTGAATGTTTGCAGGTCTATAGTACACTCTCAGCAGTGACTGGCCATTTTTTGTTCTTCAGCTCAACCCATGTGGCCTTATTTGATGATCCTTATAACATATCATCCCTCCTCACAGCCGTAATTGTTTCTTTAACTAATATTGCTACCCCCCTCCTTTTTTATCCCCTCTCTATGCCATCTGAAAACGCTGAACTGCCATTTCTGCGTCTGATTAAGTCATGTTTCAGTAATAGCTATATCGTACTGCCAAGTGTCTATCTGTGCCCTCAGCTCATCTGCCTTATTCACTATACTCCTTGCATTGAGGTACATACATTAAACACTCCTTTGTTGTCTAGTTTCTAACCTTTGTTTCCTCTGCCTTCGAAACGCACTCACTCATTTTCTGCCTTCCATTTCCAGCTCCATCCACATACGTAATATGTAACTGGGTGTGATTCCTCTGGTCTTTATGAGCAGTAACATTGACCATGTATTAACGGAGGTGTGTCCTAGTTGGTGCTTCTATTTGGATATATTCATCATTTCTTTCATCTCACTAATGAGCACTGTAGGAGGTGAGGACATTTACCATTGTTCGACAGCAGAAATAGTGGCGAACCGAGGGTCTAATGAGAGTGCTGAACTTAAAGTACTTAATATTAGCAAAGAAAAGCACTGGAGAAATTAATGGGATGAAAAGCCTACAAAATCCCCTGGACTTGATGACCTACATCCAAGGGTTCCAAAAGAGGTGGCAGCAGAGATGGTGGAAGCATTGGTTGTGATCTTCCAAAATTCCTTCGATTCTCGAAAGGTCCCAGTCGATAGGAAGGTTGCAAATGTAACCCAGCTATTCAATAAAGGAGAGAGAGAGAAAACAGGGAACTACAGGTCAGTTAGCCTGACATCAGCTCTCGGGAAAATGCTGGAATCTATTATTAAGAACGTGGTAACAGGTCATTAGAATATCATAATATGATTAGGCAGAGTCAACATGGTTTTACGAAAGGGAAATCGTATTTGACAAATTTATTCGAGTTTTTTGATGATGTAACTAGCAGGGTAGATAAAGGAGAACTAGTGGATGTAGTATATTTGGATTTTCAAAAGGCATTCGATAAGGTGCCACACAAAAGTTGTTGGAATGATAAGGCTCATGGGGTTGGGGTCAATGTATTAGAATGGATAGAGGATTGGATAAAGGACAAAAACCAGAGAGTAGGAATAAACAAGTTGTTTTCGGGTTGGCAGGTTGTAACTAGTGGTTTGCTGCAAGGATCAGTGCTTGGGCTTCATATGTTTACAATGTATATCAACGACTTAGAAGAGGGGACCGAGTGTAAAGTATCCAAGTTTGCTGATGATACAAAGCTAGGTGGGAAGGTAACCTGTGAGGAGGACGCAATGAGGCTGCAAAGGAATATAGGCAGGTTAATTGAGTGGGTGAGAAGTTGGCAGATGGAGTATAATGTGTGAAAATGTGAAATTTCGTGGGAAGAATAGAAAAGCAAACTATTTTTTAAAAGATGAGAGACTTTGGTAGAGGGATTTGGGTGTCCAGGTACATGAATCATAGAAAGGTAACATGCAGGTGTAGCAAGCAATTAGGAAGGCAAATGGTTTGTTAGCGTTTATTGCAAGTAGGTTGAAGTATAAGAGTAAGGAGGTCTTGCTGCAATTCTACAGGACTCTGGTGAGACTACACCTGCAGTACTGTGTACATGTTTTGGTCTGCTTAACGAGGAAGAGTATACTTTCCTTAGAGAGGATGCAACGAAGGTTCACTAGAATGATTCCTGGAATGAAAGGGTTGTCCTATGAGGGGAGATTGAGGAGAATTGTCCTATATTCTCTGGAGTTTAGAAGACTGAGAAGTGATCTCATTAAAACTTATACAATTCTTGGAGGGCTTGACAGAGTAGATACTGAGAGGCTGTTTGCCGTGGCGGGAGAGTCTAGAACTAGAGGTCATAGCCTCAAGATAAGGAGTCGGCCATTTAGGACTGAGGTGAGGAAAACATTTTTCATTCAGAGGGTTGTGAATCTTTGGAATTCTCTACCCCAGAGGGCTATGGATGCTCGTTGAGTATAATCAATACTGCGATTGATGGCTATTGAACACTTAATGAATCAGGGGATACGGGGATCGAGCGGGAAAGTGGAATTGAGGTAGAAGATCAGCCATGATCCTATGGAAAGGTGGAACAGGCTCGAAAGGCCTTATGACCTACTCATGCTGCTGTTTGTTACGTTCTTATGTCTGGTTCAATCGCTGGAACGAGAAGTAATCAGTGGCGAGAGAATAATGGGGTCAGACTTCCCAATGTTTAATTGGAGAAAATTGTGGCTCATCAAAGACTGTAGATCAAACAAGCGACTGATAATGTAGAAGCAGTGGAGGAGTCGGGAGAGGTGGTGGTGAGGTACATCTTAGTGTCAGCAGTGTACATGTGGAAGCTGACGCCATGTCTTCGGATGATGTGGTTAAGTAGCACCATGTAGATGAGAAATAGAAGGGGCCAAGTATAGGTCTCTGGGGAACTACGTAGGTACACTGCGGGGGCAGGAGAGAACCCATCCCTGGAGATGCTCTGGCAACACCTGGAAAGGTCAAACTGAAACCAAGTGAAGGGCAGTCCCACTGAGTTCAACAATGGAGGAGAGGCACTGGAGGAGGATAGTGTGGTGGATCGTGTCTAAGGCTGCAGAGAGTTGGATTAGGACGAGGAGACTCAGGGCAACACTGTCACAGTCACAGAGGGCGTGATTTGTGACTTTGATTTGGGGCATTTCAGGGCTGTGGTACCGGCGGAAACTTGATTGGACAGGTTGGAAAACGGAGTTGTGAGAAAGATGGGCAGAAATTTGGAAGGCTATAGATATTTTGGAGAGGAAAGGGAGGTTGGAGATGGAGATACACATGTGTAACTATTCAGCCACGTATCAAACTGGGCGCGTCTCTTTGATCAAACCCTCTCCCCTGAAATACACAAACCCCATTTCTGGTTTAATGTTATGGAAACAGTTAAAATCATTTCACTCTCCATAACATGCTGTGGCTGTAATCTGGATAATTACTGCCGGGCGACTGGAATCTTGAGATCTACTGGTGGAGATCGCTTGTTGCAGGTTACAGAATTAATGCAAAGCTTCCAATATTCTTTTGACAAAAGTGCTTCAGAAAATGCAGCACCGTCAAGTTTTCTTTCTCTGCAGTAAGGTTCTGGAACCTGGAACTTGCCCTCTCAACCCTTGTGCTGTTCACCTGCTGTTGTTCCTCAGTCCAGGCTCCCTATTCACTTCCTGGTGTGGACATTGCTGAGGGTTGATTTAATTTAGCATCAGAAGCCCAGGGCTTCCAGGAGAACAGTTCATGAAACAACCGACGGCGTAAAATGCAAACTAATCCCCACTTTCTAATGCTCATAAAAAAAAGAAATCGTTGAAATGTAGTTAATTGAAAACCTGACAACTCCCTAAGAAATATGACACTGACACAGCCGCACATCGACACACGACTCACCCAGACCTACACTGACAGTTCCTCACCCCAATGACACAGTCGTACACCCCACTGACAGCCTCACACCGACACCTGACTGACTCAGCCCTACACATACTGACCCAGCGCAAGAACGACACCGCACTGACCTAGCTCCACACCCCACGGACCAAGCCCTACACCAACACAAGAGTGACCCAGCCCTACACTTACGCCTCACTGACCTAGACCCACACCCACACACCACTGACCTAGACCCACAAGCACACACCACTGACCCAGTCCCAAACCAGCACCCCGTCGACCCAGTCCCACACCGGCACCCACTGACCCAGTCCCAAACCTGCACCCCGCAGACCAATCCCACACCGGCACCCCATTAACCCAGTCCCACACCGGCACCCCACGGACCCAGTCCCACACCGGCACCCCACTGTCCCAGTCCCACAGCGGCACCCCACGGACCCAGTCCCACACCGGCACCCCACTGACCCAGTCCCACAGCGGCACCCCACGGACCCAGTCCCACACCGGCACCCCACTGTCCCAGTCCCACAGCGGCACCCCACTGTCCCAGTCCCACAGCGGCACCCCACTGTCCCAGTCCCACAGCGGCACCCCACTGACCCAGTCCCACACCGACACGCCACTGACCCAGTCCCACACCGACACGCCACTGACCCAGTCCCACACCGACACGCCACTGACCCAGTCCCACAGCGGCACCCCACTGTCCCAGTCCCACACCGGCACCCCACTGTCCCAGTCCCACACCGACACGCCACTGTCCCAGTCCCACACCGACACGCCACTGTCCCAGTCCCACACCGACACGCCACTGACCCAGTCCCACATCGACACGCCACTGACCCAGTCCCACACCGACACGCCACTGACCCAGTCCCACACCGACACGCCACTGACCCAGTCCCACACCGACACGCCACTGACCCAGTCCCACACCGACACGCCACTGACCCAGTCCCACACCGACACGCCACTGACCCAGTCCCACACCGACACGCCACTGACCCAGTCCCACATCGACACGCCACTGACCCAGTCCCACACCGACACGCCACTGACCCAGTCCCACAGCGACCCCCATTGACCCAGTCCCACATGGACACCCCACCCATCCAGTCCCACAGTGACCCCCGACTGAACCAGTTCCACACCGACATCTGACTGACCCAATCCAACACCGACACAAAACAAGGAAATGGCAGAGAAATAAACAGATATTTTGTATCTGTCTTCACAGTAGAAGACACTAATAACATACCAATAATAGTAGAAAATCAAGGGGCAAAGGGGAACGAGGAACTAAAAACAATCACTATCACTAGAGAAAAAGTACTAGGTAAACTAATGGGTCTAAAGGCTGACAAGTCCCCTGGACCTGATGGCTTGCATCCGAGGGTCTTAAAGTAAGTGGCTACAGAGATAGTGGATGCATTGGTTGTAATCTTCCAGAATTCACTAGATTCTGGAAAGGTCCCAGCGGATTGGAAAACTGCAAACGTAACAACCCTATTCAAGAAGGGAGTGAAACAGAAAGCAGGTAACCATAGACCAGCTGGCCTAAAATCTGTCATTGGGAAAATGCTGGAATCCACTACTAAGGAAGTAGTAGCAGGACATTTGGGGGCTCATAATGCAATCAAGGAGAGTCAACATGGTATTATGAAGGGGAAATCGGGTGTGACAAATTTATTAGAGTTATTTGAGGATGTAACGGGCAAGGTGGATAAAGGGGAACCAATGAATGCAGTATATTTGGATTTCCAAAAGGTATTCGATAAGCTGCCACATAAAAGATTACTGCACAAGATAAGAGCTCATCGTGTTGGGGGTAATATACTGCCATTGATAGAGGATTGGCTAACTAACAGAACACAAAGAGTCGGGATAAAAGGGTCATTTCAAACATGGCAATCTCTAACTAGTGGGGTGCTGCAGGGATCAATGCTGCAGCCGCAACTATTTACAATATATATGTAGCCAAATTTGCTGACGATACAAAGATAGGTGGAAAAGCAAGTTGCGATGAGGCCACAAAGTGTCTGCAAATGGATATTGACAGGTTAGGTGAATGAGCAAAAAATTGGCAGATATGCCACTTTGGATGCTGTTGGGGGGGATGACTTATCAGGGGAAGGCAGCAGCAGCCAACTTCCTGGCACCACGGGTAGCTCTGCTGCACAGGCTGGGAGGAAAAAGAGTGGCAGAGCTATAGTGATAGGGGACTCAATTGTAAGGGGAATAGACAGGCGTTTCTGCGGCCGCAACCGAGACTCCAGGATGGTGTGTTGCCTCCCTGGTGCAAGGATCAAGGATGTCTCGGAGCGGCTACAGAACATTTTGGAGGGAGAGGGCGAACAGCCAGCTGTCGTGGTGCACATAGGCACCAACGATATAGGTAAAAAAGGGGATGAGGTCCTAAAAGCAGAATATAGGGAGTTAGGAGGTAAATTAAAAAATAGGACCTCAAAGGTAGTAATCTCAGGATTGCTGCCAGTGCCACGTGCTAGTCAGAGTAGAAATAGGAGGATATTTCAAATGAATACGTGGCTAGAGGAATGGTGCAAGGGGGAGGGATTCAAATTCCTGGGACACTGGAAACGGTTCTGGGGGAGGTGGGACCAGTACAAACCGGATGGTCTGCACCTGGGCAGGGCCGGGACCGCTGTCCTAGGATGAGTGTTTGCTAGTGCTGTTGGGGAGGGTTTAAACTAAAGTGGCAGGGGGTTGGGAACCTGAGCAGGGAGAGAGAGGAAAGCGTAACAGGAAGGGACAGAAGGTATGGAGTAATAGGTAAAGTGTTAAAAAAGGAAAAAGCAGGAACTAAGCGTCACAAAACAGATTTGAAAGTTCTTTATCTGAATGCACGTAGCATTCGTAATAAAATGGACGAGTTAACGGCACAAATAACTACGTATGGGTATGATCTTGTGGCCATTACAGAAACATGGCTGCAGGGTGACAATGACTGGGAATTAAATATGCCAGGGTATTTAACAATCAGGAAGGACAGGCAGGAAGGAAGGGGAGGTGGGGTGGCTATGTTAATAAAGGAAGGAATCACTGTAATACAGAGAAATGATATTGGGACAAAGCATCAAGATAATGAAACAGTTTGGGTGGAGATAATGAATAATAAGGGAAAAAAAACATTAGTGGGCGTAGTATATAGGCCTCCTAATAGTTGCAACTCTGCTGGAAGAAGTATTAATCAGGAGGTAGTCGGGGCATGTAATAAGGGAACAGCCATAATTAGGGGGGATTTTAATTATCATATTAACTGGGCAAATCAAATTGGGCAGAGCAGCCTTGAGGACGAGTTCATTGAGTGCATCAGGGATGGATTTCTTGAGCAGTATGTAACTGATCCGACAAGGGGGCAGGCAACCTTGGACCTGGTCCTGTGTAATGAGTCAGGATTAATTAATAATGTCCTAGTTAAGGATCCCCTTGGAACGAGCGACCACAACATGGTTGAATTCCATATCCAATTAGAGGGTGAGAAGGTTGATTCTCAAACAAGCGTACCGAGCTTGAATAAAGGAGACTATGATGGTATGAGAGCGGAATTGATTAAAGTGGACTGGGAAAATAGATTAAAGGGTAAGACGGTACATGAGCAGTGGTGTTCATTTAGGGAGTTATTTTACAACTTTCAAAATAAATATATTCCACTGAGGAAAAAAGGGTGTAAAAGAAATGACAGCCATCCGTGGCTAAGTAAAGAAGGACATATAAGGTAGCCAAACTTAGTGGGAGGATAGAAGATTGGGAATTCTTCAAAAGACAGCAAAAAGTAACTAAAGGATTGATTAAGAAAGGGAAGTTAGATTATGAAAAGAAATTAGCAAAAAATATAAAAACAGATAGCAAGAGTTTCTATAGTTATATAAAAAGAAAAAGGGTGGCTAAGGCAAACATAGGTCCCTTAGAGGATGAGACCGGGAAATTAATGGTGGGAAACATGGAGATGGCAAAAATGCTGAACAAATATTTTGTTTCAGTCTTTACAGTAGAGGGCACTAAGAATATCCCAACACTGGACAAACAGGGGACTCTCGGGGGGAGGAGGAGCTAAATACGATTAAAATCACTCAGGAGATGGTACTCAGTAAAATAATGGGACTCAAGGCCGATAAATCCCCTGGACCTGATGGCTTCCATCCTAGGGTCTTGAGGGAAGTGGCAGTAGGGATTGTGGATGCTTTGGTGATAGTTTTCCAAAATTCCCTGGACTCAGGAGAGGTCCCGGCAGATTGGAAAACTGCTAATGTAACACCGTTATTTAAAAAGGGTAGTAGGCAGAAGGCTGGAAATTATAGGCCAGTCAGCTTAACATCTGTGGTGGGTAAAATTTTGGAGTCTATTATTAAGGAGACAGTAACGGAACATTTCGATAAGCATAATTTAATAGGACAAAGTCAGCATGGCTTTATGAAGGGGAAGTCATGTCTGACAAATTTGCTTGAGTTCTTCGAGGATATAACGTATAGGGTGGATAAAGGGGAACCAGTGGACGTAGTGTATTTAGACTTCCAGAAGGCATTCGACAAGGTGCCACATAAAAGATTATTACTTAAGATAAAAAATCACGGGATTGGGGGTAATATTCTGGCATGGGTGGAGGATTGGTTATCGAACAGGAAGCAGAGAGTTGGGATAAATGGTTCATTTTCGGACTGGCAACCAGTAACCAGTGGTGTACCACAGGGGTCGGTGCTGGGTCCCCAACTCTTTACAATCTATATTAACGATTTGGAGGAGGGGACCGAGTGCAACATATCAAAATTTGCAGATGATACAAAGATGGGAGGGAAAGTAGAGAGTGAGGAGGACATAAAAAACCTGCAAGGGGATATAGACAGGCTGGGTGAGTGGGCGGAGATTTGGCAGATGCAATATAATATTGGAAAATGTGAGGTTATGCACTTTGGCAGGAAAAATCAGAGAGCAAGTTATTTTCTTAATGGCGAGAGACTGGAAAGTACTGCAGTACAAAGGGATCTGGGGGTCCTAGTGCAAGAAAATCAAAAAGTTGGTATGCAGGTGCAGCAGGTGATCAAGAAAGCCAACGGAATGTTGGCTTTTATTGCTAGGGGGATAGAATATAAAAACAAGGAGGTATTGCTGCAGTTATATAAGGTATTGGTGAGACCGCACCTGGAATACTGCATACAGTTTTGGTCTCCATACTTAAGAAAAGACATACTTGCTCTCGAGGCAGTACAAAGAAGGTTCACTCGGTTAATCCCGGGGATGAGGGGGCGGACATATGAGGAGAGGTTGAGTAGATTGGGACTCTACTCATTGGAGTTCAGAAGAATGAGAGGCGATCTTATTGAAACATATAAGATTGTGAAGGGTCTTGATCGGGTGGATGCAGTAAGGATGTTCCCAAAGATGGGTGAAACTAGAACTAGGGGGCATAATCTTAGAATAAGGGGCTGCTCTTTCAAAACTGAGATGAGGAGAAACTTCTTCACTCAGAGGGTGGTCGGTCTGTGGAATTTGCTGCCCCAGGAAGCTGTGGAAGCTACATCATTAGATAAATTTAAAACAGAAATAGACAGTTTCCTAGAAGTAAAGGGAATTAGGGGTTATGGGGAGCGGGCAGGAAATTGGACATGAAGCTGAGTTCGGATCGGTCAATGCCCTGTGGGTGGCGGAGAGGGCCCAGGGGCTATGTGGCCGGGTCCTGCTCCGACTTCTTGTGTTCTTTAGATTTGTGGTTGGGATCAGATCAGCCATGATCTTATTGAATGGCGGAGCAGGCTCGAGGGGCCGATTGGCCTACTCCTGCTCCAATTTCTTATGTTCTTATGTTCTTATAATGTAGGAAAATGTGAAGTCATCCACTTTGGGAGTAAAATAAAAATGCAAAATATTATTTGAATTGAGAAATACTGCAAAATGCTGTGGTACAGAGGGATCTTGGTGTCCTCATACATGAAACATAAAAAGTCAACATAGAAGTGCTGCAGGTAATCCGGAAGGCAAACGGAATATTGGCCTTTATTTCTAGGGAGATGGAGTGTAAAAGCAGCATGGCCTGCTCCTGCTCCTATCTCTTATGGTCTCATGGACACCCGACTGACCCAATCCCACACCGATACCTGACTGACCCAATCCTACACTGACACCTGATTGATGCAGTCCTGCACCAACACTCCACTGTCCTAGCCATACACCCCACTGACACAGCGCTACAAGACACCCATCTGACGCAACTCCACGCCCTCACTGACCCAGTCCTACACCGACACCCCACTGACACAGTCCTACACCGACATCTGACTTACGCAGTCCTACACCGACGCCCCACCGACCCAGCCATATAACCCACTGACACAGCGCTACAACGACACCCTTCTGAAGTAACTCCACATACCCAATGACCAAGTCCGACACCGACATCCCACCGACCCAGCCCCATACCGACATCCCACTGTCACAGCCCTACACCGACACTCCACTGACACAGTCCCACACTGACACTCCACTGACCGAATCCCACACTGACACCCCACTGACCGAATCCCACACTGACACTCCACTGACACAGTCCCACACTGACACTCCACTGACCGAATCCCACACTGACACCCCACTAACACAGCGCTGCAACGACACCCTTTTGAAGCAACTCCACTCCCCCACTGACCCAGTCTCACACCGACTATCCACTGATCTACGATACACCGACACCACATTGACTCAGTTCTATACCGACACCACACTGACCCAGTCCCACACCAACACCCCACTGACCCATTCCTACTCCGACACCCCACTGACCCAATCCCACACCACACGGACCCAGCCCTGCACCGAAACCCCACTGACCCAGCCCGACACTGAAACTCCACTGAACCAATGCCACACCGAAACCCCACTGACACACTCCATCACCGACACCCCACTGACCCAGTCCAACACCAACACTCCACTGGCCCAGTCCCACACCAACTACCCACCGACCATGACCCACACTCCACTAACCCAGTCCGACACCGACACCCCACTGACCCAATCCCACACCGACAGCCCACTGACCCAGTCCCATACCGAAACTCCACTGACCCAGTTCCACACCTCCAGCCCACTGACCCAGTCCCACATCAACAACCCACCGACCCTGTCCCACACCCACACTCCACTAACCCAGTCCGACACCAACACCCAACTGACCCAGTCCGACACCAACACCCAACTGACCCAGTCCGACACCAACACCCAACTGACCAAGTCCTACACCGACACCCAACTGACCCAGCCATGTACCCCACTGACACAACGCTACAACGACACCCTTCTGACGTAACACCACATCAACTGACCCAGTCCTACATCGACACCCCACTGTCCCAGTCCCACACCGGCACCACGCTGACCTAGTCCCCCACCGGCACTCCACTGACCCAGTCCTAAATCGACACCCCACTGACCCAGTCCAACACCGACACTCCACTGACCCAGTCCTAAATCGACACGCCACTGACCCAGTCCCACACCGAAACTCCACTGACCCAGTCCCACACCGACACCCCACTGACCCAGTCCCGCACCGACACCCCACTGACCCAGTCCCACACCGACACCCCACTGACCCTGTCCCACACTCACACCCCACTGACCCAGTCCGACACCGACCCCCATTGACCCAGTCCCACACCGACACCCCACTGACCCAATCCTACACCCACAGCCCACTGACCCAGTCCTACACCAATTGATATGCACATTGTCTGACTCCGGTAGCTATTTTTGGTGACTCTGTCTGTCAGGGGATGAGTCTTGTTCCTTTATAAGTTTATAACTTACTTCTGAAAATAATAGTGTTCAGAGCATTGAATGATGTTCATAGGAATGAAGCATGCAGTAATAAATAACTATTATTGACACTAATTAGACATATACTTAAAAGCACACTTACTTCAACACCTTGCGAGTTCACCAAATAATTCAAACAGGTTACAGTTTTGAGCTCGAAGGTTTTCAACACTGATTGGGCCAAATCGAATTCCGAGGGATCTCTCCTACCACCGACTCTTTTACACCTTTTCTCCAATCCTGTGATGTTAAAATTCATACGTCCCATGTCATTACCTCATTGAATTAACTGTTTCTCTTTTCCATTATAAATAACATTAGTTTTAACAATTACAATTCCCCAAGTTTTTGTTATAGCTTCACCTTGACTGAACTGTCCATCAAATCATCCATCTGGAAACAGTTAGAGAGAGATTCATGAACAAACGCTCCCTACAGGCGGCGTTATCACTTGAACACATTCCTTACCGAGATGTTACTGCCTCCCGGGGTTGCGCTATCATAGGTGTCTGTCTGCAGCTAATTCGGTTCACACCACGTGTGAATGAACAGGAGACAGCGGGCCCTGGCTGCATCCTACCAAAGCGCTGAAGGGTGAGCTGCCGCCGAGCCAAACTATTGCAGTGCACCGATTATACTGCCTTTAACCGCCAATGTGCAAGGTGGACCTGCTGTGTCCAGTCCACAGAATCAGGGACTAATTGGGCCCGGACAAACAGCGCACTATCGGGCACCTCTCAATCATCAGCAAAGTGATGGAGGGAGTGAACAGTTGTTCCATCAAGCAACAATCGTTAGTCAATAATCTGCTCGCCAGCGCTCAGAACGGATTCCGCCACAACCACTCGGTTTCAGACTCCTTCATAGTGTCATTGTACAAATGGAGCAAGAGTGGAGAACAAGAAAAGTGAGGGAGTGACTCACCCGGTCAACAAGCAGCGTTTGGCAGGGTGCGGCACCAAATAACTCCAGCAAACTGAGGTCAAGCGGGGTCAAAGGGAAACCCTGCATTGACTGGAATCATACCGGACACCACATTGTGTTACGCTGGTGGTCGGGGGCTGTGTTGTACATTGCAAAGAATCGAACTTGAACTTTTTTTTTCAGAAGCGATGCAGTAATTCAGAAATATCTTCCAATAATATTGTAAACAATAGAATTTTAGCGGGAGAGAATAGATTTGGAGGTGCTAGTCTCTTAAATGAAGCTGCCACGAGCAAGTTCATTTCAGAAAAAAAACAATCCTTACAATTTGATCCGTCAATGACTGCCCGACTTTTAATATAATCGAATTACTTCACAAGTAAACGGCGAAAATTTAAAGCACAATAGTTGTGCTCAGTATATTCTGGGTCCTTACCTCATGCTGCGCCTCCTGGTCCTGGTTCCAGAGTGTCTGGGTACATTCGGGTTGTGGGTTCTGCAGGTTAATGAACACCTGGGTAATGATCAATTACACATTACAGTCATAAACAGGACCTTCAGCCTGGTCAGTACAATCACTCCCAGTCCTGTTCTCTGTTTTATCAGACAATAAAAGGGCACAGTGAGCTTTGAGTTGAAATTTTAAGTGACTGGAATTATTGGTGAGGCATCTTTTAGAGATAATAATCCGGGATAAAATTAATTGGCACTTGGAAAAGTCTGGGCTAATAAATGAATGTCAGCACGGATTTGTTAAAGGCAAATCGTGTTTGACTAACTTGATTGAGTTCTTTGATGATGTAATGGAGAGGGTCGATGAGGGTAGTTTGGTTGATGTTGTGTATATGGACTTTCAAAGGGCATTTAATAAAGTACCACATAATAGACTTGTTAGCAAAATTAAAGCCCATGGGACGAAAGGGATATTGGCAGCATGCGTCAAAATTGGCTAAGGGACGGAAAGCCAATTGTGGCTGAACTTGCTGAACGTTTCTTTTTCAGGCGAGAGGGAAGTAGACAGTGTTGTTCACCAGGGGTCAGTATTAGGACTACTGCTCATTTTGATATATATATTAATGACCTGGACATGGGTGTAGAGGGTATCATTTCTAAATTTGCAGAAGACACGAAACTCGGAAATGTAGGAAACAATGAGGAGGATAGTAACATAATTGAAGAGGACAGAGACAGACTGGTTAAATAGGCAGACACACGGCAGATGAAGTTTAACGCAGAGAAATGTGAAGTGATGCATTTTGGTGGGAAGAACGAGGAGAGGCAATATAAACTAAATGGTACAATTTTAAAGGGGGTGCAGGAACAAAGAGACCTGGGGCTGTACATAAACAAATCTTTGAAGGTGGCAGGACAAGTTGAGATGGCTGTTCAAGAAAAGCATATGAACTCCTGGGCTTTATTAGCAGAGGCATAGAGTACAAAAGCAAGGAAGTTATGGTAAACTTATATAGAAGTGGAGTATTGTGTTCAGTTCTCGGCACCACACTTTAGGAAGGATGTCATGGCCTTAGAGAGGATGCAGAAGAGATTTATTAGAATGATACCAGGCATAAGGGACTTCAGTTGTGTGGAAAGACTGGAGAAGCTGGGGTTTTTCCTCTTAGAACAGCGACGGTGAAGAGGAGATTTAATAGAAGTATTCAAAATCATGAACGGTTTTGATAGAGCAAATAAGGAGAAACTGTTTCCAGCAGCGAAGTAATTGTTAACCAGATGACACAGATTTCAGGTGATCGGAGAAGAGCCAGAGGCTGTAAGAGAGTTGTAATGATTCAGAATGCAATGTGCCGGCTCTTTGAAAGAGCTAGCCAATTAGTTCCATTACCATGGTCTTTCCCCACAGCCCTGTAATTGTTTTCCCTTCAAGTATTTATCCAATTCCCTGATCGAGAGTGCACAACCTGGAAGGGTGGAGGAAGCAGAGTAAATAGTGACTTTCTAAGGGAATTAGATAAATACTTGAAGGGGAAAAGATTACAGAGCTGTGGAGAAAGACCATGGGAATGGAACTAATTGGATAGCTCTTTCATAGAGCAAGCACAGGCACGAATGGCCGAATGGCCTCCTCCTGTGTTACTTAGAAACATAGATATATAGAAAATTGGAGCAGGAATAGGCCATTCAGCCCTTCGAGCCTGCTTCACCATTCAAGATGATAATGGCTGATCCTCTGTCTCAAGATCATATTCCCCCTCTCTCCCCATATCCCTTGATGCCCTTTCTGTCTAGAAATCTATCTAGCTCCATCTTAAATATATTCAGTGACTTGGCCTCCACAGCCTTCTGTGGTAGAGAATTCCACAGGTTCACCACTCTCTGAGTGAAGACATTTCTCCTCATCTCAGTCCGAAATGTCCTACCCCGTATCCTGAGACTGTGACCCCTCGTTCTGGACCCCCAGCCAGGGGAAACATCCTCCCTGCATCCAGCCTGTCTAGCCCTGTCAGAATTTTATATGTTTCAATGAGATCCCCTCTCATTCTTCTAAACTTGAGTGAATTCAGGCTAAGTAGAGCCAATCTCTCCTCATACGACAGTCCTGCCATCCCAGGGATCATTCTGATGAACCTTCGCTGCACTCCCTCTATGGCAAGTATATCCTTTTTTAGGTGAGGAGACCAAAATTGCACACAATTATCCAGGTTTGGTCTCACCAAGGCCCTGTATAACTGCAGCAAGACTTCCTTGCTCCTATACTCAAATCATCTTGCAATGAAGGCCAACGTACCATTTTCCTTCCTAACTGCTTGCTGCACCTGCATATTTGCTTTCAGTGACTGGTGTACAAGGACACCCAGGTCCCTTTGTACATCAACATTCCCCAATCTTTCATATTTAAATAATACACTGCCTTTCTATTTTTCCTTTCGAAGTTCATAACTTCACATTTATCCACGTTATACTTCACCTGCCATGTATTTGCCCACTCACTCAACTTTTCCAAATCGCCTTGAAGCCTCTTTGGATCCTCTTCACAACTCACGATCCCACTTAGTTTTGTGTCGTCAGCAAACTTGGAAATATTACATTTGGTTCCCTCATCCAAATCATTGATACATATTGTGAATAGCTGGGGCCCAAGCACTGATCCCTGCGGTACCCCACTGGTCACTGCCTGCCAGTCCGAAAAAGACCCATTTATTCCTACTCTCTGTTTCCTGTCTGTTAACCAATTTTCAATCCATGCCAGTATATTACCACCAATCCCATATGCTTTAATTTTGCACGCTAACCTCTTGTATGGGACTTTATCAAAGGCCGTCTGACAATACTGTACCTACTATGATTCGATGATACTATGATCTTTATTTTCGATCATCAGCTGTTTCTTTGTCCAGATTCTAACTCTGTGTAACTATAGCACATTCGGACCCCAGCGCTATTCATCTCAGTATTTTGTCTTTGATGGTGTTAATCTGATCTGTGTCACCCTGAATTTGTACAATTCCCGTCTCAGGGCTGGTTACATGCTATTTTGCAATGATTGTTCTTTATTAGCAGCACGGCAATTATAACCTTCAGCAGATAGTCTCCATTTAATAAGAAACAGCCTCGAACTTGATTAGGATATTCAGACACATGTGTATCAGGTTCCAGGTTTCACTTACTGGAACTGAATCAGCAAATGTGTGCGGTAAACAAGGCAACTTTCTGCTTCATCGGAATTTTAATTTTTATTTGTGGTGATTTAATTTCATCTTTTCTTTTAATCTTTGTTTTAAAAGTTTGTCAGCGGATTCGATTTGTGAGGCTGAGAAATTCTGAACATTAAATTCATTTACAAATTCGCATTTGTATTTAACAGCTATATTACAAGTTTTTGGAACCTCTTGCGACTCTTCCATATCTGATTTCCCTCCCTTCTTCTCTGTGCTGCGGTTCTCGCTGCCTCGTGTCTGAAATCCCTGCCTTTTAATTGTCTGCTACCACAACGATTCTGTGCCTGACCTTTAATATTTGCTTCCCTCCCCCATCGGTTCCATACCTCTGTCTTCCCCTTTTTCCATTCCCATCAGCTCTTTGTCTGATTATGTCCTAACTTCCCTTCCCCAGATGCACTTTCCATCCCACCTGCTCCATTCCCGAATGTCCACCTGCGCCTGTAACCGCCTCCAGCTCCACAGCCTTCCTCCCCCCTAACTCTCTCCCCCTAACACTTTATCCCTTCCCCAACTGCTGCATTCCTCCTACTCCATGCTCGATCTTCCAACGTTAGTTCACCCTCCTGCTATATATCTGATTCTCCCCTCCTTTCCCTTCTACCAGACCCATGTCTGATTCCCTTCCCTGATACATTCTCCATCCTGCTGCATGCCTGATTCCCCATCCACCACAAAGGACACATCAAATTATTCTAAGTAATCCAGCGTCACAGTAAGTACGTGTATAATCCAACATTAGCTGCACAGCCCATCCCATTTTATTTTCACCGAATGCAGTTCAAGGCTCGAGAAACAATCCCTGCAATAATGAACCAGTAGCAGGCTAATATTTCTTTTTAATTTTCTTTTCTGTTTGGTCACACATCTCCATGTTAAAAATTCCACTTGTAGTATTTTGCATATTTTGTAGTTTCACTAGGTTAGGGCCTCATTCTAAGGTTCAATTATGTCCTCTCGTTCTAGATTCCCCCATCAGAGGAAATAGTTTCTCTTTATCTACACTATCGAATCCTTTCGACATTTTCAAGCACCCCAATCGGAACACTCCTCAATCTTCTATACTCAAGTGAATACAAGCCAAGTTTATGCAACCTGTCAATCTGAGTACATATTATTGATCCACACTCTGCCTCCTACCTCACTAACAATTTTTAACCTAATTCAAAAGTCTGTCTCTAATTCCATGTGCTCTCGTTTTTGCCAATTATCTTTTGTGTGGAACCTTATCGAATGCGTTCTAGAAGTCCACATAGATAACATCCACAGACATTCCTTTCTCTACCTTATTATGGATTCCTCAAAAAATCAACTAGATTAATCAGGCAGGAGTTACCTTTAACAAAGCCATGCTGGCTCTGTCTGATCAGCTGATATTTGCTCAAGTGCTCAGTCACTCTACTATTAACGACAAGTGGCATTAGCATCCTCACAATCGGCGTAAAACTGTTAGGCCTGTGGTTACCTGGTTTCTCTATCTCACCCTAAGTAATGGAGTGACGATAGAATTTTTCCACTTTAACAGCAGAATTCCAGAATCAAGAGAGCTTTGCAAGATTATGACTAACACTTCTGCAATTCCAACACCTACTTGTTTTAACACCATGGGGTGGATATCATCAGGTCCTAGAGATTTATCTACCTTAAGTCCCATTATTTTATACATTATCATTTTCAGTAATATGAATACAGTAAGTTCCTTCCTTTGATTTATTTTTAGTTTTATTTCTATCACTGGTATTTTATCCTTTTCCACAACTGTGAAAATGGATACAAACTATTCGTTCAATAAATCTGCGATCACCTTGTTGTCTATTACCGTATCATCTGTGTCTGTCTTTAATGGGCCCACATCTCCCTCAGGCACTCACTTACTCTTAATATGTTTATACACAATTTTTTACAATTAGCCTTTCTATTGCATCCAAGTTTTTTTTTACTTTTCCCTTTTTGCAGCTCTTAATGTTTTCTTTGCGTCTCTTTGTTGTTTTCTACATTTCTCCCAGTTCCCTGGATTACCGCTTTCCTTGGCAATTGTGTATGTCACTTCCTTTAGCTTTAGACTTCCCCTTACCTCACATGTTGGCCATGGTTGTTTGACTGTACACATGGAATATTTGCCCTTTAGGAATATATTTTGGATGATCTGCTGTGCCCTATCCACAAAATGAAGGACAGAATGAACCCAGCGAATTACCGCCCTATCAGCCACCTCACAATGATCAGCAAAGTGATGGATGGACTCATCAATAGCGCCATCAAGCAACATTCACTAATCAATAACCTGTTCACTGACGCTCATTTCGGGTGGTGCCTGAAATCCTCGGATCCCGACTTGTTTATAGATACAAGATTTAAATGCCAGAGAAGAGGTGACAGTAACTCGCCTCGACAAGAAGGCAGTATTTGCCTCGGTTTGGCATCAGGGGGCCCTGGATCCTGAGGTCAATACGAGTCAAAGGGTAAACCTCCCGTGGCTGGAAACGTTGGATTTCGGTGATGGTGAGGGATTGTGTTTTATGTTGAAAAGTCTCGAGCTCTAACTGTTCATAACCGTGTCATAAAAGAGAATTAGATTTGAATATCATTTACAACCGCAGAATTTTAGCGCGTGAATTTACATTTGGAAGTTTTATTCTGTTAAATGGCGCTTCTTCCAGTTAATTTAGTAAAAAACAATCCTTTCTTACCTGATCCAATATGGATACTGCAACGTTTCAATAACTTTAAGCTATACAAACAATCGACGATGAGTCCATTTCGCAACGCTGAAACACTATAATTGTGCTCAGTATATTCTGGGTCCTCACCTTGTGCTGCGACTCCTGATTCTGGTTCCAGAGAGCCTGGGTACATTCGGGTTCTAGGTTCTGCAGGTTAATGAACACACCCGAGTAAAGATCAGTTACACAGCAGTCATAAACATAACCTTCAGCCTGATCAGTAAAGCCCCTCCCCGCCCTGTCCTCTGGTGTGAGATCTCATTCAGATTGAATTGTTCTGATAAATTACTGATCTTTTAACCGAAGTCATTAATTCTTGATGTGATAACAATGATTACATTTCCCCAGCTCTTTCATCTGCGGTTCAAAAGACCCCACAGAGAAACTGCTTTTTTTTTTTAGCCGGATTCGGTTCCGTGAATTCAATTCGATTTTATTGCTCACCATAAACACTTCTTTATTATCAGAATAGAAAAGGTCACAGCTAGCAAGGTACAAAGATCGCTGCTCTTTTAATGGGACCAAACACCAGATGGAAGGACACGGTGAACTATTTGAGTTGAAACGTGAAGAGTTTGGAATTATCTTCCCTTTCGATCATTAGCTGTTTCTTTGTGCCGATTCTACCTCTGTATAAATGAACTACATTCGGATACGGAGCCGATTAATTTCGGTATCAGGCCCCTTATAATGCTAATCCGATATTAATGCCCTGAATTTGTACAACTGCCATCTCAGGTCATTTTCCTATTAGCAACAGGGCAATGGTCATTCCCCCGCAGAAAGTCCCCAGCTAATGAGTAACAGTCTCGGCCTTGATCAAGATGTTCACACCCATGAGTATCAGGCTCCAGGTTTCACTCTGGAATTTACTCAGCAAATGTACGCGGTAAACAAGTGATATTTCTGCTTCATCGGCCTGCTAAATTTCATTGGCATTGCTGTCATTTCATCTTTTCATTTATTCTTTCTTTGAACAGTTTGTCAGTGGATTCAATTCATTATGAGACTAGGATACACCGAAAATTAAATGAATTTGTTCCTTTGCTCCTAATATCTCAACTACTTAAAACCGTGTGTTTCTATCTATCCTGTCCCATCCGTTCATAATTTTAAACACATCTCCTATCGCTCCATAATATTTGTTGCTCTAATGAAAAAAAACGTTTTTCCCAGTCTATCTTTGTCTCTGCTTTTCGTGATACCATGCAGCATTCGAGTAAATCTGGTTTGTCGACACCCGAGAGGATCAAAGTCCTTCCTAACGCGTGGAGTGCGATACTGCACGCAGCTCCCTAATGGAGGTCTTATTAAGGTTTAATATCGGTTCATTATTATCTCTTAACTTCTTTATTCTATACCTCTTGTGATTAAACCTAGACTTCCATTAGCTTTTCTACAGCCTTATCAACCCGAGGCGCAACCTTTAAATGTACCTTGAACCTGTACCCACCAAATCACTCTGCTCCACCACAGCACCAAATCTACTTCCATCCAGTGTACAATTAGAGCAGATATTGTCCCACTGTGCATCACCTGACACTGACATTGGTCCCATCTGTCCGTTTTTAGCACACCACCACCCCTCCTTTCAATATCCCTTTGCACTTTCCTCTGGCTTTCTAAGTAAGAAACACTCCTATTCTGCAGCGTCTCCATATTTCGACCAAGACCGACATTCAAATTAGTGATAGACACAGATGTAGACCCAGAACTGAGTCTTATGAGACACCATCACACACTTCCATCCACTTATTGGCAGCACAAAACATGCACGATGCAACTTTAAAACAATTGAAAGGGGGGTGGTGATGTGCTAAAAACGGACAGATGGGACCAATGTCAGTGTCAGGTGATGCACAGTGGTACAATATCTGCTCTAATTGTACACTGGATGGAAGTAGATTTGGTGCTGTGGTGGAGCAGAGTGATTTGGTGGGTACAGGTCCAAGGTGCATTAAAGGTTGCGCCTCGGGTTGATAAGGCTGTAGAAAAGCTAATGGAAGTCTAGGTTTAATCACAAGAGGTATAGAATAAAGAAGTTAAGAGATAATAATGAACCGATATAAAACCTTAATAAGACCTCCGTTAGAGAACTGCGTGCAGTCTCGCACTCCACGCTTTAGGAAGGACCTCAATGCAACTTTAAAATAAGTGCAAGAGTTCTGCCAGGGTGCGTCCAATGTGTAATAATGCACCAATTTATCCCTTTAGGATATATATAAAAATCTGCTGCAGGCAATATGGTGCTCTTCATTGGAAAGAGAATCATCAAAGGAGGTTTACGGGTCACGGGGTGGGGGGGGGGGGGGGGTGGGTGGTGGGGGGAGGTGGGTAACAAAGCACAATGGAATTTTCTGTGGCACTCTTTTTGCTGAGGAAGTGAGGGAAGTGCGGTAAACCCGCTCAAAGGCAGGAATCTCCGGATTACTCCACATGCCATGCGCCAGTGAGTATATAAGTAGGAGGATAGAGCAGATGAATGTGTGGCTGGAGAGATGGTGCGGGAGGGAGGGCTTTTGATTCCTGGGGCATTGGAACCAGTTCTGGGGAAGGTGGGACCTGTACAGGAAGGACGGGTTGCACCTCACCGCAGCTGGGACCAATGTCCTCGTGGGGAGGTTCACTAGAGCTGTGAGGGCGGGGTTTTAACTAATTTGGCAGTGGGGTTGGCATCAGGATGCAGCAATGGAAAAGAGAAATAAGAGACACAAAGGATTGGGGGGAAAGATTTTTTTTCACTTGTTCATGGGATGTGGGCGTCGCTGGCGAGGCCAGCATTTATTGCCCATCCCTAATTGCCCTTGAGAAGGTGGTGAGCCGCCTTCTTGAACCGCTGCAGTCCGTGTGGTGAAGGTTCTCCCACAGTGCTGTTAGGAAGGGAGTTCCAGGATTTTGACCCAGCGACAACGAAGGAACGGCGATATATTTCCAAGTTAGGATGGTGTGTGACTTGGAGGGGAACGTGTAGGTGGAGTTGTTCCCATGTGCCTGCTGTCCTTGTCCTTTTAGGTGGTAGAGGTCGCGGGTTTGGGAGGTGCTGTCGAAGAAGCCTTGTCGAGTTGTTGCAGTGCATCCTGTGGATGGTACACACTGCAGATACTGTGCTCCAGTGGTGGAGGGAGTGAATGTTTAGGGTGGTGGATGGGGTGCCAATCAAGCGGGCTGCTTTGTCCTGGATGGTGTCGAGCTTCTTGAGTGTTGTTGGAGCTGCACTCATCTAGGAAAGTGGAGAGTATTCCATCACACTCCTGACTTGTGCCTTGTAGATGGTGGAAAGACTTTGGGGAGTCAGGAGGTGAGTCACTTGCCGCAGAATACCCAGCCTCTGACCTGCTCTTGTAGCCACTGTATTTATGTGGCTGGTTCAGGTAAGCTTCTGGTCAATGTTGACCCTCAAGTGATGATGGTGTGGGATTCGGCGTTGGTAATGCCGTTGAATGTCAAGGGGAGGTGGTTGGACTCTCTGTTGTTGGAGATGGTCATTGCCTGGCACTTCTCTGGCGCGATAGCACTAGAGCAACTAAAATTACTATATTAGGTGAGATCAGGCTAAGAGAGAGTACAATAAATTCTACGATCAGTTTGCAGTGCATGTGTGTAAACGCACGAAGCATAAGATCATAAGTGATTGGAGCACGAGTGGATCTTTCGGCGCTTCGAGCCTGCTCCGCCATTTAATGAGATCATGCCTGATCTGATTTTTACCTCATCTCCACTTTCCCGCCATTCCCCATATTCTTTGACTCCCTTACTGATCAAAAATTTGTCCAACTCAGCCTTGAATGTATTTAATGACTCAGCCTCCACAGCTTTTTGGGATAAAGAATTCTAAATTATCCCGACCCTCTGGGAGAAGAAATTCCTCCTAATTTCCGACTGAAACGGGCGACCCCTTATTCTGAGACTATGCCCCCTAGTTATAGATTCTCCCACGAGGGGTAACATCATCTCAGCATCTACCCTATCGAGTCCCCCAGAATCTTGTATGTTTCAATAAGATCTCCTCTCATTCTTCTAAACTCCAATGAGTATTGACCCAACCTGTTCAATCATTCCTCATAAGACAACCCTTCCATACCCGGAATCAACCTAGTGAACCTTCTCAGAACTGCCTCCAACGCAAGTATGTCCTTGCTTACATAAGAGCACCAGAACTGTACGCAGTACTCCAGGTGTGGTCTCACCAGCAACCTGCACAGTTGTAGCATGACTTTGTTGCTTTTATACTCCATCCCCCTAGAAATAAAGGCCGATATTCCTTTTGCCTTCCGGATTACCTGCTGCACCTATCTGTTGACTTTTTGTGTTTCATGTATGAGGACACCCAGATCTTTCTGTACCGCAGCATTTTATAGTATTTCTACATTCAAATAATATTTTGCTTTTTATTTTTCCTCCCAAAGTGGATAACTTCACATTTTCCCACATTATATTCCATCTGCCAATTTTTTGTCCATTCACTTAACCTGTCAATATCCCTTTGCAGACATTTTGTGTCCTCATTCCAACTTGCTTTTCCACCTATCTTTGTATCGTCAGCAAATTTGGCCACAAGACACTCTGTTCCTTCATCCAAGTCATTGATATATATTGTAAATAGTTGAGGCCCCAGCACTGAGCCCTGCGGCACCCCACTAGTTACAGATTGCCATTTTGAAAATGACCCTTTTATCCCGACTCTTTGTTTTCCGTCAGTTCGTCAATCCTCTATCAATGCCAGTATATTATCCCCAACATGAGCTCTTATCTTGTGCAGTAATCTTTTATGTGGCACCTTATCGAATGCCTTTTGGAAATCCAAATATACTGCATCCATTGGTTCCCCTTTATCCACCCTGCCCGTTACTTCCTCAAAGAACTCTAATTAATTTGTCAGACATGATTTCCCCTTCATAAAACCAAGTTGACTCTCCTTGATTGTATTATGAGTCTCCAAATGTCCTGCTACTAGTTCCATAATAATGGATTCTAGCATTTTCCCAATGACAGATGTTCGGCTAACTGGTCTATGGTTACCTGCTTTCTGTTTCACTCCCTTCTTGAATAGGGGTTTTACGTTTGCGGTTTTTCAATCCGCTGGGACCTTTCCAGAATCCAGTGAATTCTGGAAGATTACAACCAATGCATCCACTATCTCAGTAGCCTCTTCCGTTGAGACCCTCGGATGCAAGCCATCAGGTCCAATGGACTTGTCAGCCTTCAGACCCATTAGTTTACCTAATACTATTTCTCTAGTGATAGTGATTGTTTTTAGTTCCTCCCTCCCCTTTGCCCCTTGATTTTCTACAATTATTGGTATGTTATTGGTGTCTTCTACTGTGAAGGCAGATACAAAGTATCTGTTCAATTCCTCTGCCATTTCCTTGTTTTCTATTATTATTTCCCCAGTCTCATCCGCTAAGTGACCAATGTTGACTTTAGCTACCCTCTTCCTTTTTATATACTTGTAGAAACTTTTATTGTCAGTTCTTAGATTTCTTGCTGGTTCACTCTCATCATTTATTTTCTCCCTCTTTATTATTCTTCTCGTCATCCTTTGCTGTTTTTTTAAAGTTTTCCTAGCTTCGGGCTTACCAGTAATCTTTGCCATGTTGTCTGCTTTTTCTTTTAACCTGATACCATTCTTGACTTCCTTAGTTAGCCATGGTTGGTTCACCCTTTTTGTGGAGTCTTTCCTCCTCGTGGGAATCTATTTTTGTTGCGAGTCGTAAAATATATTTTTAAATGTTTGCCACTGCTTTTCCACCATCATACCATCTAATCTGTTTACCCAGTCCACTTTTGCCAATTCCGCCCTCATTCCTTTATAATTGCCCTTATTTAAGTTTTATACAGTCGTTTCCGCCCCAAGATCCTCGCCCTCAAATTGGGTGTGAAATTCTATCATGCTATGATCACTGCTTCCCAAGAGATCCTTTACTTTGAGATCATTAATTAATCCTGTTTCGTTACCCATTACCAGATCCAAAATGGCCTGTTACCTGGTTGGTTCCCCGACGTATTGGTCTAAGAAACAGTCCCGAATACACCCTATGAACTCCACCTCAGGGCTATTTTTGCCAATTTGATTTGTCCAATTTATGTGGAAGTTAAAATCTCCCATGATTATTGCATTACATTTTTTACAAGCCCCCCTAATTTCCTGATATATATTTTGCCCTACAGTTTAGCTACTGTTAGGGGGCCTATACACTATTCCCACCACTGATTTCTTTCCTTTGCTATTTCTTACCTCCACCCAAATTGATTCGACATCCTGATCTTCTGAGTCAAGATCGTTTCTCACTATTATACTAATTTCATCCTTTATTAACAGAGCTACCCCGCCACCTTTAACTTTTTTCCTATCCTTCTGAAATGTTAAATAACCCTGAATATTTAACCCCCCAACCTTGGTCAACTTGCAACCACGTCTCTGTAATGGTCACGAGATCACACCCATTTCTTTCTATTTGTGCCCTAAATTCATCTATCTTATTACGAATGTTGCGTGCATTCAGGTAAAGAACCTTTAATTTTGCCTTTTTACCATTCTGTCCTACCCCGACCCCATTTGCTAGTGCACTCTTATGTTTGTACGCTCTGCCCCTTCCTGACACACTCTGTTTATCATTACTCCATCACTTTCCTGTATGACTTCCTTATCTTTTCGCTTTATCAATCTAAACTTCGCCCCAACTGAGCACTCCCCCCTTCTATTTACTTTAAAGCCTTCTCTACCGCCCTAGTTGTTCGGTTTGCCAGAACACTGAATACAGCATGGTTCAGGTGCAGCCCGTCCCAACGGAGCAGCTCCCTCTTTCCCAAATACTGGTGCCTGTGCCCCATGAATCGAAACCCACTTCTCACACGTGGTAAACAAGGTTGGTGACCTGCAGGCGCAAATAGTCACACGGGAATACGACGTCGTGGCGATAATGGAGACCTGGCTCAAAAAAGGGCAGAATTGGGTACTAAATATTCCTGGTTACAAGGTGTTCAGGAAAGATAGGGAAGGAAAGAAAGGAGTGGAAATGGCAGTATTGATTAAGGAGAATATTGCAGTACTAGAGGGAGAGGATGTCCTGGAGGGGTCAAGGACAGAATCTATTTGGTTCGAGTTAAGAAACAAAAGAAGTGCCATCACACTACTCGGTGTATTCTATAGGCCACCAACTAGTGGGAAGGTTATAGAGGAGCAAATTTGCAGGGAAATTACAGGGAGGTGCAAAAGCTATAGAGTAGTGAAAATGGGGGACTTCAACTATCCTAATATAGACTGGGATAACAAAAATAATATAAGGGGCACATAGAGGGAGGAATTTTTGAAATGTGTTCAGGGTAACTTTCTTAACCAGTACGTTTCCGGCCCAACGTGGAAGGAGGCATTACTGGAATTGGTTCTATGGAATGAGATTGGCCAAGTGGAGCAAGTGTCAGCGGGGGAGCATTTAGGGAGCAGCGGTCATAATATCATAAGGTTTAGAATAGCTATGGAAAAGGATATGGACCACTCTAAAGTAAAAATACACAATTGAAGGAAGGCCAATTTTAATGGGATGAGAACAGATCTGGCCCGGGTAAATTGGAATCAAAGATTGGCAGGCAAAACTGTAATTGAACAGTGGGCAGTCTTTAAGGAGGAGATAGTTCGGGTATAGTCTAGGCACATTCCCACAAGGCAGAAAGGTAGGGCAACTCAAGCCAGAGCCCCCTGGATGATGAAAGAGATAATGAGTAAGATGAAACGGAAAAAAGGGGTGTATGACAGATGCCAGGTTGATAAAGAAGTGAGAATCAGGTAGAATATAGAAAGTTCAGAGCGGAAGTGAAAAAGGAAATAGAGGGGCAAAGAGAGAGTATGAGAATATAATAGTAGCCAACATAAAGGGGAATCCAAAAGTCTTCTGCAGGCATGTAAACAGTAAACGGGTAGTAAGAGGAGGGATGGGGCCGATTAGGGACCATAAAGGAGATTTACTCATGGAGGCAGAGGGGATGGCCGAATTACTAAATGAGTACTTTTGCATCTGTCTTTACCTAGGACGGTGATGCTGCAAGAGTCTCAGTCGAGGAAGATATAGTTGAGATACGGGATTGACTAAAAATTGATAAAGAAGAGGCACTTGAAAGGCTAGCTGTACTTAAAGTAGATAACTCACCCGGTCCGGATGGGATGCATCCTCGGTTGCGGAGGGAATTAAGGGTGGAAATTGTGGAAGTACTGGCCATAACCTTCCAAGCATCTGTAGATACGGGGATGGTGACAGAGGACTGGAGAATTGAAAATGGTGCACCCTTGTTCAAAAAATGGTGTAAGGATAAACCCAGCAACTATACGCCAGTCAGTTTAAGCTCAGTGGTGGGGAAACTTTTACAAATGATAATCCGGGACAGAATCAACAGTCACTTGGACGAGCGTGGATTGATTAGGGAAAGTCAGCATGGATTTGTTAAAGACAAATCGTGTTTAACTAACCTTATCGAGTTTTTTGATGAGGTAACAGAGAGGGTAGATGAGTAAAATGTAGTTCATGTGGTGTATATGGACTTTCAAAAGGCGTTTGATGAAATGGGCACGGTAGACTTACCATCAAGATTGCGGCCCATGGAATAAAGGGGGCTTTAGCAACATGGAAACAGAATTGGCTAAGGGAGAGGAAACAGAGAGTAGTGGTGAATGGTTACTTTTCGCACTACAGGGAGATGTTCATGGTGTTCCTCAGGGGTCAGTGCTCGGACCACTACTTTTCTTGATATATATTAATGACTTGGACTTGGGTGTACAGGGCACAATTTCAAAATTTGCAGATGACACAAAACTTGGAAGGGTAATGAACAGTGAGGAGGATGGTGAAATACTTCAAGAGGATATGGACAGGCTTGTGGCACGGGCAGACACGTGGCAGATGAAATTTAACGCAGAAAAATGCGAAGGGATACATTTCGGTAGTAAGAATGAGGAGAGGCAACATATACTAGAGGGTAAAACTCTAAAAGGAGTACAGGAACAGAAAGATCTGGGGGTATATTTGCACAAATCGTTGAAAGTGGCAGGGCAGGTTGAGAAAGCGGTTAAAAAAGCACACGGGATCCTGGTCTTTATAAATAGTGGCATAAATTACAAAAGCAAGGAGGTGATGATGAACCTTTATAAAACATTGGTATGGCCGCAGCTGAGGTGTTTTTTTCCAGTTCTGGGCACCGCACGTTCGGAAGGATGCGAAATTAGAAATGGTGCAGAAGAGATTTACGAGAATAATCCCAGGGATTGGGGACTTCAGTTACGTGGATAGACTGGAGAAGCTGAGGTTGTTCTCCTTGGAACGGAGAAGTTTGAGAGGATATTTGATAGAGGTATTCAAAATCATGAACGGTCTAGACAGAGTGGATAGAGAGGAACTGTTCCTATTGGCAGGAGTGTCAAGAACCACAGGACATAGATTTAAGGTGATTGGCAAAAGAACCAAAGGAGACATGAGGAAAAACTTTCTTACACAGCGAGTGGATATGATCTGGATGCACTGCCCGAGGGGATGGTGGAGGCAGATTCAATCATGGCCTTCAAAAGGGAACTGGATAAGTACTTGAAAGGAAAAAAAATGCAGGTTTCGGGGAAAGGGCATGGGTGGGGGGTGGCGGTGAGACTGACTGGATTTTTCTTGCATAGAGCCAGCACGGACTCTATGGGCCAAATGGCCTCCTTCCGTGCTGTAATCTTTCTATGATTCTATGATTCTTGATGCGGTGGCCAAGTGGTTAAGATGTTGTGCTCCTTATCCTTTGGGCAGTGCGGCCACAGGCTCAAGTTCTGGCCTTGACTCTGGGGCAGTGATGGTTCTGAATCTTGCAGCATCTATCCTGTTGGGCAAAGCGCGCCTTGGACTCGCCCAATGCCAGTCTACTGGCCCACCTCAAAATATTCCCAATCCAGTGTCCCTTGTAATCTGTGTTCAAAGTGCCTCGTTTCAACGGCTCCTTTGTCCTAGTGGGCTCTGACAGATGTCGGTGATTAAACGAATTAAATCCAAACATTTTCTGTTGTGATTGGAAGACTAAAGTCGTCTCTTTCTCGAGCAGTTTAGTTTAAATTAACAAATATCGCTGCACCCATTCCGTTCTCTCTTGCCTTATCATTCCAGAAAAAATCGGACCTTTAAGTACAGGAGTTTGGCTTTAATCCGACAACACTGGTATACGGTATTGATAAACAGTAACAGGTGGTCATTTAGATAACTCACAGATTCTACCACAGAGACTGTTCAGCTGGAAGAATTGTAATATTTATATCGCTAGTCGGCTTTGCACAAAGACACCTAAAACATTGTAAGCCCCTTCTTTTAATCTAGTACTATCCTTAAATTCTCTACTTAGGCACGGATAGATCACTTTTCCTGTGGAGTTTAATTCCTCAGGGGCTTGTATATTTAATAGAAATTAGAAATTATGAATTAATTCATTTAATGTGTGCCATTGTGTATCTACCATCTCACAGTTCTGTGTTCCATCCTGTGTTGAACCAAACTCCGTTCCTTTAGCAACTGAAAAATCATCCTCATCGTCATTTGCAGAGAACAGTAAAACGGGATATAACGAAAGAGCAAAAAGACAAATGGCCAATAAAACTTCATCTTAGTCACCGTTTACAGCTGCTCTTGACCAATCTTTTGTTTCTTAACCTGTCCCATCAGCACCTTCCTGACCTTGCACCATCATCCCTTTTGCCATTTAATCACTCTTTCCCTCAACTCCCCACCACCGCCCCATTTCCGCTGACTCTACGTGTTCAAAACCTCAACTCTTTGACATCTTCCAATTCTGACGAAACGTCTTCGATCTGAAATGTTAACTCTGTTTCTTTCTCCACAGATGCTGCCTCACTTGCTGAGCTTCTCCAGCATTTTCTGTTTTTGTTTCAGATTTCCAGCATCCGCAGTATTTTACTTTTGATCCTAATCACTGTTGCTGGCCTCATATTAGATAGGGGACTCCCTCAAAGCTGCCTCACAGTTGTACTAAACTATTTCAAGGCGATGTCTGAACATAAATCATGTTATGCTGTTCCAAAAAAAAGGGTGTCCACGAGTTGTTGCCACGGGTACGGTAGCATAGTGATTATGTTACTGGACTAATAATACAGAGGAGTGGACGAATAATCTGCAGTCATGAGTTCAAATCCCACCACGGCAGCTGGGGAATTTAAATTCAATTAATTAAATAAAATCTGGAACAAAAATAATAGTACCAGTAATGCTGGCCATGAAACTGTTGGTTTGTCGTAAAAACCCATGTGGCTCCTTCAGGGAAGGAAACATGCCGTCCTGACCCGGTCTGGTCGATATGTGACTCCAGACCCACAGCAATGTGGTTGATTCTTGTGCCCTATGAAATGGCCTAGCAGGCCTCTCAGTTGTACAATCTCGCTTAAAAAAAAAGTCATAATAAGAATGAAAATGGACGGACCACCTGGCATTGTACACGACAAAGGCAAATCAAGCCCAGTCGACCCTGGCAAGTTCTACTTACTAACATCTGGGGAATTGTGCCAAAATTGGGAGAGCTGTCCCACAGACTAGTCAAGCAACAGCCTGACATAGCCATACTCACAGAATCATGCCTTTCAGCTAACATCCCAGACTCTTCCATTATAATCCCTGGGTATGTCCTGTCCCACCGGCAGGACAGACCCACCAGAGGTGGCGGTACAGTGATATACAGTCAGGAGGGAGTGGCCCTGGGAGTCCTCAACATCGACTCCGGACGCCATGAAATCTCATGGCATGAGGTCAAACATGGGCAAGGAAACCTCCTGCTGATTATCACCTATCGGCCTCCCTCAGCTGATGAATCAGTCCTCCTCCATATTGAGCACCACTTGGAGCAAACACTGAGGGTAGCAAGGGCACATAATGTACTCTGGGTGGGGGACTTCAATGTCCATAACCAAGCATGGCTCGGTAGCATCACGACTGATTGAGTTTGCCGAGTCCTGAATGGCACAGCTGCCAGACTGGGCCTGCGGCAGGTGGTGAGCGAACCAACACGAGAGAAAAACCTACTTAACCTCGTCCTCACCAATCTACCTGTCGCAGATGCATCTGCTCATGAGAGTATTGGTAGGAGTGACCACCGCACAGTCTTTGTGGAGACGAAGAACCGTCTTCACACTGAGCACACTATCTAACGTGTTGTGTGGCACTACCACCGTGCTCAATGGGATAAATTCAGAACAGATCTAGCAGCTCAAAACTGGGAATCCATGAGGCGCTGTGGTCCATCAGCAGCAGAATTGTATTCCAGCACAATTTGTAACCTCAATGGCCCGGCATATTCCTCACTCTACCATTACCAACAAGCCAGGGGATCAAACCTGGTTCAATGAGGAGTGTAGAAGAGCATGCCAGGAGCAGCACCAGGCGTACCGAAAAATGAGGTGCCAACCTGGTGAAGCTACAACACAGGACTACATGCATGCTAATCAGCGGAAGCAACATGCTATAGACAGAGCGAAGCGATTCCACAACCAACGGATCAAATCAAAGCTCTGCAGTCCTGCCACATCCAGTCGTGAATGGTGGTGGACAATTAAACAACTAATGGGAGGAGGAGGCTCTGTAGACATCCCCATCCTCAATGATAGCAGAGCCCAGCTCTTCAGTGCAAAAGACAAGGCTGAAGCGTTTCAACCATCTACAGACAGAAGTGCCGATCACATGATCCATCTCGGCCTCCTGCCGATATCCCCACCATCAAAGAAGCCAGTCTTCACCCAATTCGATTCACTCCACGTGATATCAAGAAACGGCTGAGCGCACTGGATACAACAAAGGCTACGGGCGCCAACAACATCACGGCTGTAGTTCTGAAGACATGTGGTCCAGAACTAGCCGCGCCTCCAGTCAAGCTGTTCCAGTACAGCTGCAACACTGGCATCGACCCGACAATGTGGAAAATTGCCATGGTATGTCCTGTCCGCAAAAAGCAGGACAAATCCCATCCAGCCAATTACCACCCCATCAGTCTAATCTTAATCATCAGCAAACTGATGGAAGGTGTCGTTGCCAGTGCTATCAAGCGGCACTTACTCACCAATAACCTGCTCACCGATGCTCAGTTTGGGTTCCGCCAGGACCACTCGGCTCCAGACCTCATTACAGCATTAGTCCAAACATGGACAAATGAGCTGAACTCCAGAGGTGAGGTGAGAGTGATTGCCCTTGACATCAAGGCAGCATTTGACAGAGTTTCGCACCGAGGAGCCCTAGTAAAATTGAAGTCAATGGGAATCTGGGGGAAAACTGTCCAGTAGCCGGAGTCAAACCTAGCACAAAGGAAGATGGTACTGGTTGTTGGATGCCATTCATCTCAGCCCCAGGACATTGCTGTAGGAGCTCCTCAGGGCAGTGTCCTCGGCCCAACCATCTTCATCTGCTTCATCAATGTCCTTCCCTCCAGCATAAGTTCACAAATGGGGATGTTCGCTGATAATTGCACAGTGTTCAGTTCCATTCGCAACTACTCAGATAATGAAGCAGTCCATGCCCGCATGCAGCAAGACCTGGACAACATCCAGGCTTGGGCTGATAAGTGGCAAGTAACATTCGCGTCAGAAATGTGCCAGGCAACCAACATCTCCAACAAGAGAGAGTCTAACCTCCTCCCCTTGACATTCAACGGCATTACCATCGCCGAATTCCCCACCATCAACATCCTAGGGGTCACCATTGACCAGAAACTTAACTGGACCAACCACATAAATACTGTGTCTACAAGAGCAAGTCAGAGGCTGGGTATTCTGCGGCGAATGACTCACCTCCTGACGCCCCAATATCTTTCCACCATCTACAAGGCACAAGTCAGGAGTGTGATGGAATACTCTCCACTTGCCTGGATGAGTGAAGCTCTAACAACACCCAAGAAGTTCGACACCATCCAGGACAAAGCAGCCCGCTTGATTGGCACCCCATCCACCACCCAAAACACTGACTCCTTTCATCACCGTCTCACTGTGGCTGTAATGTGTACAATCTACAGGATGCACTGCCAAGACTTCTTCGACAACAACTCCCAAACCCGCGACCTCTACCTCCTAGAAGGACAAGGGCAGCAGGCACATGGGAACAGCACCACCTCCACGTTACCCTCCAAGTCTCACACCATCCTGATTCGGAAATATATCGCCGTTCCTACATTGTCGCTGGGTCAAAATCCTGGAACTCCCTTCCTAACAGCACTGCGGGAGAACCTTCAACACACAGACTGCAGCGGTTCAAGAAGGCGGCTCATCACCACCTTCTCAAGGGCAATTAGGAATGGGCAATAAATGCTGGCCTTGCCAGTGAAGCCCACATCCCATGAACGAATAAAAAAAAGTCAATTCATCTCAACAAGTCCGTCCAAGTTATAAATCTCCTTCTGCTGCAAGCATATTAGCGCAGAAAATACTTTTGCTCTGATAGTGGAAAACTAATGAACACATTCCAATGAAAGTGAACAACAGCTTGCATTCACAGATCCCCTTCAATGTAATAAACATTCCCAAGGGGATTCACGGAGGAGTGAGCAAAAACAGCAAAAAAGGAATAAGAAGATATCAGGGGAACTGGCGAAAACCTTGGTCAAAGTGTGGTTTTAAGAAGGGTGTAAAAGGAGGAGAAGAAAATAGAGAGACGGAAGGGTTTAGATTGATTTTCGCGAGGAGAATTTAGATGTCTGAAGGACAATAATGGACCCCCGGCAAATTAAGGAGATATTAGGAGGGATGACAAAACCTTGAAGCAAAAGATGGGTTTCTTGGAAAGTCTGAAAGGCAGAAAGTACTTGCCTTTCTATAGCCCATTTCAAGACCTCAGGACGTCCTAAAACAGTAAATGAAGTATATTTTGAATTGTAGTCACTGTTGTAAAGTAGGAAACGCGGCAATCAATTTCCACACAGCAGCAGTGAGGAAAATGACCAGAAAATCGGTTTTAGTAATGTTGGTTAAGGAATAAATAATGGCCAGGACACCGGGAAGAGCTCCCCTGCCGGGCGATTTTTTATCTCCAGCTGAGAGGGCAGATCGGCCCTCGGTTTAATGTGACCTTTGAAAGTCAGCACAACCGACAGTCCAGCACTCCCACAGTACTGACCCACAAAGAGTACAGCGCTCCCTCAGTACTGACCCTCAAACAGTACAGCACTCCCTCAGTACTGACCCTCCGACAGCAGTGCACTCCCTCAGTACTGACCCTCAAACAGTGCAGCACTCTCTCAGTACTGACCCTTCGACAGAACAGCACTCCATCAGTACTGACCCACAAACAGTACAGCGCTGCCTCAGTGCGGCACTGCAGTGTCAGATTGGATTCTGTGTTCAAGTCTCTGGAGTGGCACTTCAAGTCACAACCTTCTTAATCAGAGGCGGGATTGCTACCACTGAGCCACGGCTGATACCTGAAAGGGGGAGGGGGAGGTGGAGAGCATAAGAACATAAGCAATAGGAGCAGGAGTAGACTCCTCCACCATTCAATAATATCATAGCTGATCTTGACCGCAACTCTACTTTCCCGCCAAATCACAATATCCCTTGATTCCCTTAGAGTCCAAAAATTTATCGATCTCAGTCTTCAATATAGAAACAAAGGAACATCGGAATATAGGAACAGGAGTAGGCCAGTCAGCCCCTCGTGCCTGCTCCGCCATTTGATAAGATCATGGCTGATCTGTGATCTAACTCCATAGATCTGCCTTTGGCCCATATCCCTTAATACCTTTGGTTGCCAAAAAGCAATCTATCTCACATTTAATTTAGCAATTGAGCTAGTATCAATTGCCGTTTGCGGAAGAGTTCCAAACTTCTACCACCCTTTGTGTGTAGAAATGTTTTCTAATCTCACTCCTGAAAGGCCGAGCTCTAATTTTTAGACTGTGCCCCCTACTCCTAGAATCCCAAACCAGCAGAAATAGTTTCTATCTATCCACCTTATCTGTTCCCCTTAATATCTTATGAATTTCGATCAGATCACCCCTTAACGTTCTAAACTCTAGAGAATACAACCCCAATTTGTGTAATCTCTCCTCGAAACTTAACCCTTGAAGTCCGGGTATCATTCTAGTAAACCTACGCTGCACTCCCTCCAAGGCCAATATGTCCTTCTGAAGGTACGGTGCCCAGAACTGCTCACAGTTGCGGTCTAACCAGGATTTTGTATAGCTGCAGCATAACGTCTGCCCCCTTGTACTCTCGTCCTCTAATATAAAGGCCGGCATTCCATTAGCCTTATTGATTATTTTCTGCACCTGTTCATGACACTTCAATGATCTATGAACCTGAACCACTAAGTCCCTTTGGAACATCCATTGTTTTTAACTTTTCACCATTTAGAAAGTACCCTGTTTTATCCTTTTTTGATCCGAAGTGGATGAACTCACATTTGTCTACATTGAATTCCATTTGCCACAGTTTTGCCCATTCACCTAATCTATCAATATCGCTTTGTAATTTTATGTTTCCATCTACACTGCTTACAATGCCACCAATCTTTGTGCCATCGGCAAACTTAGATTTGAGACTTCCTATGCCTTCATCTAAGTCGTTAATAAATATTGTGAATAAATTTACGCAACAACCCTCTGAGCCCTGAATGACCGACCCCTCAACCTGAGACTATGAACCCTAGTTCTAGACTCTCACCAAAGACCTGCGCAATTGCACAAAGACTTCCTTACTCTTGTACTACAACCCCCTTTCCTAATTGCTTGCTGTACCTGCATGTTAATTTTCTGTGTTTCGTGTACAAGGACACCCAAATCACTCTGAACACCAACATTTAATACTATTTCACCATTTAAAAAATCTTCTTTTTTCTATTTTTCCTACCAAAGTCCCCACATTATACTCCATTTGCTAGCTTCTTGCCCACTCACTTAACATGTCTATATCCCTTTGCAGACTCTTTTCATCCTCCTCACAGCTTACCGTCTCACCTAGCTTTGTATCGTCAGCAAACTTGGATACATTACACTCGGTTCCTTCATCTAAGTCATTATTATAGAATGTAAATAGCTGAGGCCCTAGCACCAATCCTTGCAGCACCCCACTCGTCACAGGGTCAATAGAAAAGAGATCTAAGCTATAATCTATGATGTATATTGTAACCAGCTGAGACCTAAGCACTGATCCTTGTGGCACCCCACTAGTTGCAACCTGCCAATCTGATAATGACCCATTTATTCTGCTGGAATGGCGGAGCAGGCTCGAGGGGCCGATTGGCCTACTCCTGCTCCAATTTCTTATGTTCTTATGTTCTTATTCCTACTCTCTGTTTTCTGTCCGTTAGCCAATCCTCAATCCATACTAATATATTACCCCCAATCCCATGAACCCTAATCTAGTGTAACAACCTCTTACATGGCACCTTATCGAATGCCGTGTGAAAATCCAAATGTACTAAATCCAATGGTGCCGCTTTTTCTACCCTGCAGGTTACACCCTCAAAAAATTCGAATAGATTTGTCAAACACGATTTCCCTTTCATAAAACCGCGTTGACTCAGCCTAATCATATTATGATTTTCTAAGTGTCCTGTTACTACGTCCTTAATATTAGATTCGAGCATTTTCCCTACTACTGATGTCAGGCTAACTGTCCTATCGTTCCCTGTTTTCTCTCTCCCTGCTTTCATGAATAGCAGGGTTATATTTGCTACCTTCCAATCCGCTGGGACTGTTCTACAATCTAGGGAATTCTGGAAGATCAAAAGCAGGGGCTGGGGAGAACGTGGATATGGCTGAAGGCACGGACGTCAAAAGTAGGGCAAGTGGACTGCGGATGCGCAAGTAGCCAGGAGTGGAGAAGCAATGTTTGGCTGGGACTGTCGGGTTGGAGGAGGTTACAGGGATAGGTACGGGGGAGGCCCTGATGGATTTAATTGTAAGAAGGAATAAAAATAAACTACAGGATAATGAGGCTGGAGTCCAAAGCAGGTCAATAAGGGCATGGGTGATTAGTGAGTGATTCACCAATAAAAAAAGCCATTGGTGGGGATGGAATCCGTGTCAAGGATGTGGAGATTGTGGGGCCAAAGATCATGACTTCCCGGTTTTTAACTAGAGGAAATTGTGGCTCATTCCAAACAGAATGTGGGTCTGACAACACAAAGGCATTGGAAGTGTCAAGAGGGGCGATGGTTTTGTCAGCGTACATCTGAAAGCTGGTCCATGTCTGCAGACAGTGCCACCAAAGGGCAGCATGTAGATGAGGAAGAGGAGAAAGCCATGTGTTGAAACTTTAGAGATATCAGAGATAACGGTGATAGGATGGGAAGAGAAGCTTCGACTGTCTATGATCAGATAGGTGAGTGGAACCAAGCATGGGTAGTCCCACCAGAAGAGGCCAGCGTACAATGAATGAAGAGTCATGGGTGGGGCTGCGGTAGGTTAAAACTAGGGAGGCGTGGGCCTTGACGGATTTAAACTCAGGGATGAGAATTTTAAATTTAAGGGATTATGGAACAGGGAGTCAGTGAGGCCGAGCTGGTGCTGGTTGGACACGGACAACAGAGATTTGGACGAGCTCACCTTTATGGAAGGTGGAATTTGGGTGGCCAGTCAAAAGTGCATTGGAGAAATGGAGTCTGGAGGGGACAGGGGCATTGATGAGGGTTTCAATGAAAATGGGCTTAGGAAGGAATGGAGGTCGTGAGGGAATCACAGGGTCGTTGTTGATGGAGGTCAAATCTCGTGCCATGAGTTCAGCTCGGTGTTACACGGGACCAATTTTACTGGAGCCGTTAACCAATGTCGAATAAACGGGTAAACAACTGCAGTAAAATAGCGGAGAGAGGAATGTTAATGGGGCACGTTCAGTGTCCGTCCACTAATATCACCCACAGTCATATCTAGGCTGCAATCCTCAACCTGCCCTTTAACTGTTCCTGTGTCAGAGACTCAATGTTCATATTTTACCCGTGAAACTGCAGGAACAGAGTGAAACAGGTTTGCTCGTGTCCCTGGATTCAGTCTACACTGCGGAGAAATCGGTATGAATTATAAATGAATCTTCAGGAGTGAACATGGTCAATACAATGATATGAAAACTGTAAATTAAACCGTTCATTATTGTTGAACCAATCCTGTATGAGCACAGCTTTTAACTTTATTCCTGAAAGAGGTCTGATTAAGATAATGCCCTGGATATTTAGTTATATGTGTTATATCTACCACATGATTTACATCGGAGTAAAAGCTGCTGATGTAATGTGTTTGTTCATGTGACTGTAACTAATAGCAATGATCCGGAGTGTAACCGTGTCAGTGGAGACTTATCCCCTGTATAAATCAGGGCTCGTTGGAATGAATGACCTCAGACTGTCTGCCGGAGCTGTGGTTTGCAGGCCAACAGAATTCAGTGCTTCTCACAGAAATGCATTATTCAGTAATGGTTCAGATACAACTCATATATTATCCTATTCTTGCAGCGGTTGGAGTTTCTGGTGAGCCTTTATCTCAGATGCTAATGGTGTAAATCGGCGTCAACTCTGCTGCTGCACTTGGCAAATCATTTTTTTCTCCCATGATGTTTGATACAGTTGCTGGTTCTGTTTCTTTCGGTTGATGGAATGTGTTAAGTCACTCCTCTTTCGGTCTTGTAGCAATTGCAATATATCTGCAATGATCTTTTAAAGCCAATCCTGACATTGTTACTGGATTATTCTCTGTACTGAATGTATTGGAATCAGGTGTCTGGTCAAAGGTCAAAGAGGTGCTATCAGACCATCAGGAGCTGTTAACAGTTTTATGTTGTGGATCTAAAGGTGTCCTGCGACAATGTTTTTATCAATGTGTTTTCAATGATTGATGATGAGACAGTTCACGGTCTCAGTGTTACAAGGAGGCAGCACAATGTCCTCCCGCCCCCATAACATGTTTCAATTTAACTGGATTTCAATATATTTGTTGGTTATCACTCTTAAGAAATATTATTTCATTATGTGTGTATCTGACGATGCTTCAGATTTTTGGCTACTGACCTGAGTTTGCTGCTGACTCTTTCACATCTCTTTCTCTGGTTCACTCTTGATGAATTCGCTGACTGTCACTGGACTTCATTACAAAGTCAAACGTTTTGATGTAATGTTGTTTCAGTTTGCACTGTATCTGTGGGAATCAGGAGCCCTTCTATTTATCTGTATAAGTATGATGTTGGCGTTTTGTTCATTGAAAAATCTCGCCATCTATCGCTTTACTTTATAATTACAGGAGAAGGAATCTCAATTATTGTGAGATCTGTTTGACTCTGTTTATTCATGATTTCTAGATGAAGTGAACTGTGCAGGTAAAAAATTGGAGACTTGGATGATCTATAGAAATCACAGGAGCTTCACTATTTAACAATCTGTCACAGAGAATAGGATCGGTGGAACACGGGGCTGGTGAACAGAATGCAGGCGCAGGATGATAGGATTTAACCGGATATGAAAATGGACTTGAGAAGGAGAGTAGAGTGAGAGCTAGAGAGGGCGACTGAGAGGGAAAGCGAGCTGCTATGGTGTGAATAATTCATCAGAATGAACTGCTGAAACTTCCATAAGACATAGGAGCAGGAGTTGGCCATTCGGCCCCTTCATCCTGCTCCGCCTTTCAATGAGATCATGGCTGATCTGATTTTGACCTCAACTCCACTTTCCCGCCTATTCCCCATATCCTTTGACTCCCTTGCTGATTAAAAATTTGTCGAACTCAGCCTTGAATATACTCGATGACTCAGCCTCCACAGCTTTTTGGGGTAAAGAATTCCAAACATTCACGACCCTCTGGGAGAAGAAATTCTCCTCATTTCCGTCTTAAACGGGCGACCCCTTATTCTGAGACTATGCCCCCTAGTTTTAGATTCCCCCATGAGGGGTAACATCCTCTCAGCATTTACCCTATCGAGTCCTCTCAGAATCGTTTATGTTTCAATAAGATCTCCTCTCATTCTTCTAAACTTCTCATTCTTCTCATTCATTCCAGTACAATTAAACGTAGAAAATGTGACTTGAAGGTATTAAAATGATGTGGTCAGATTTTATTGTGGGACTCCGCTCCTTGTGTTTATATCCCTGTCAGGTCCTCAGTCTGTTTTTGTGAATGTTCCTTGTTTTCCAAATTAAAACTAAACACAATTAAAATTCACTTTAAAATAGTGCTAGTAATTTCTTGATCGTAATGAATTATTCAGATACTGTGCTTTTAAAGCTCGGCTGAATTCAACAAACAACGAGGTTGATTTAATTATTACTTTTAAATTTAGTTCTAATTGAATGTACAAAGTAAATTGATTGAACACATGTTATGCCCACACAGGTTCCCTGACATCAATAACCACAGAAATGAACTGTTGAATTTATTAGTTGGATTGTGTTAGTGGGACCAATAGATTAGATTTCCTCCAACACTCTGCTGCAGTCTCTCCCTGTGAATCCCAGCCTCTCCTCCCGCTGCATTGACTCCTCTGTCTCCTCATCCGTTGCTTCAGTTTATCCGCTTTCCCAAACCATCTGCTTCTGACTCCCCTCCAGCTCCCGCATGTCCTTTTCCTTGTCTCCCTCCCAATCTCACTCAGTGGTTCGGTCTCCAGCTGTCTTTCCCGTTTAGTGCCAGTCCCTGTCGGCTCTCTTAACCCAGAGCAACAAACCAGCTGCACCTCCACCTGTCCCCTCCCCTTCCCGACTCTTCGCTCTATTTTCCCGTTCGTCTGGAGCCCAAATCCAGCTTTAATCCGCTGGATTCCCGCTCGGTAAAACGCCTTCTCCCTTCTCCACGGACACTGCGCCCTCACTCAGCCCTTTCAGTGGATCTGGTGCTTGCTTTATTCACTTTCTATATCGATCTCCCAATTCATTATTAATGATTGTGTTTAAAAACATTTATTTGCTCAAACGCGCTGCCCAGTTGAAGGAACCAGTTTCCACCGTTCGTTGCAGTAACAAAGATGAAAATTTCACCCCAGATCCTGTCAAACTTCTGCCTTGGCTCCAGGTAATTTCTTTGCTTCCTTTTCTCTCCCTTACAGTTAACTTGGTGGCGATTGTGATCCTGTCCCGAGGAAAGTGCGGTCTCTCCAAATGTATCAGTCGCTACCTGGTGGGAATGGCAGTAGCTGATTTCCTGGTCGTTATCGCTGATGTGATATTGGGAGGGATTAATGAGTTATATCTCCCATGGTCAGTCATGAACATTACTCCCGTGTGCAGTTTCACTGCCTTTTTGGGTATTGCAGCGACGGTGGTTTCTGTCTGGCTCACAGTCGCTTTCACCTTTGATCGATTTGTGGCCATTTGTTGTGAGAAGCTGAAAACTAAATATTGCACGGAGAAAACAGCGGCTGTGGTTCTGGGAACAGTGAGTGTGCTGGGCGGTTTAGAGAGTGTCCCCTGGTACTTTGTGAATCAACCTACATATATAATTGATAATGTTCCCTGGTTTTGTGAGAGCGAACTGAGCTTCCGTACTTCTCCTGCATGGGCCGCATTTGACATGTTGCACCTCATTTTAACCCCTTGTATCCCATTCTGTCTGATTTTCCTGCTCAATGTCCTGACGGTCAGACGTATTTTAGTGTCCAGTTGAGTCCGCAGAGGACTCCGGGGCCGCAGCAATGGAGAGAAAGACAAGGACCCAGAGATGGAGAACCGAAAGAAATCCATCATTTTACTCTTCAGTATATCGGGCAGTTTTATATTGTTGTGGGTGACACAGGTTATATTTTACATTTATCTGCGAATTGCAGACATACGGTTTTATTACTCCTACTCTGACCCTCGTTACATCACAGATTACACAGCAAAGATGCTGCAGGCTCTCAGTTCCTGCACAAACACGTGCATTTATGTCCTGACCCAGACTAAATTCAGAGAGGAGCTGAAGAACGCGGTGAAATATCCATTCAATCTAATTGTTAAATTAATGAAATCATAGAAAGAGCTGAAGGGTTTCAAGCACTAGAACTAAATCCCATTTCATGTTACACCCCCTAAACTTCACAGGGGACGGAAAGTACATTTTATATTAGCAGCACAGTGCCATGACATGGTCTTAAATATGATTCTGATATTATATTTTATTGATAATCTGACCTAATGAGGCAAGAAGAGCTCAGCTGGACTTCAACTAAATGACCACCCTGCAAAATGGGCTAACCTGGCAATCAAAGTAACTGCTGTGGGCCTTATCAGAATGGGAGCACTCGACATAAATGTAGAGGGTGAGAGGGAGAGTGGGGGAGAGACAGGGAGGGAGAGACAGAGAGAGAGGGAGCAAGAGAGAGAGAGAGGGAGAGAGAGAGACGGAGACGGAGGGAGTGGGAGAGAGAGAGAGACAGACAGTCAGTGGGAGAGAGAGACAGACAAAAAGATAAAGTGAAAGGGAGAGAGAGAGAGAAACAGGCAGACAGACAGAAAGAGAGAGAAGGAGAAAGAGGCAGAGAGAGAGAGTGGGAGAGGCAGAGACAGACAGAGGGAGGGACAGAGAAAGAGAAAGAGAGAGTGACGAGGGGCGGGGGGAGAGACAGAGAGAAGAACACACACACATAAGAGAGAAAGGGAGTGGAACAGAGAGAGATAGAGAACATGAAACAAAAAGATAAAAACAGAGGAAAAGGGAACCAAAATGAGAGAGAGAAAGAGCGATAAACAGAGAGATTGTGAGAAATCCAGGAGAGAAATAAAGAAGTAAACCGAGAGAGAAACACAGAGTATGAGAAAGAGGGGAAGATAAAGCCAGAGCGACAGAGATGGAGACCAAAAGGGAAATGGGGAGTTACAGGCAGTGCATAATCCTTCCAAATATAATCACTGTTATATTCCCTCTATCCAGAATTCGCCTTTTATAATTCTCGTTTTAAATTTCCCTCGACCAATATCTCTCACTTGTCTTATGGAAATGAACGTTTTTGATCTCCCACCATTGAACAATCCTCCTGTAGTAATCACGTAAATAGCATCATAGACTCTTACAGCACAGAAGGAGGCCGTTCGGCCCATCGTGCCGGCTCTTTCAACGATCTATCCAATTAGTCCCACTCACTGCTCTTTCCCCATCGTCCTGCATTTTTTTCCCTTTGAGTATTTATCCAATTAACTTTTTGAAGTTATTATTGAATCTGCTCCCACCGCCCTATCAGGCAGTGCATTCCGGATCTTAACAACTCGCCGCTGAAAAAATGTTTCCTCATCTCCCATCTGTTTCTTTTGTCAATTATCTTAAATCTGTCTCCGCTGGTTACCGCCTCTAATGCCAGAGGAAACCGTTTCTTTCTATTTACTTTATCGAAACCCCTCATAATTTTCAACAGCTCTCTTAAATCTCACCTTAACCGTCTCTGTTCTACGTTGAAACTTCTCTAAGTCTCTAACTGAAGTCCCTCATCCCTGGTTCCATTCTAGTAAATCTCTTCTGCACCCTCTCCAAGACCTTGACATCATTTCTAAAGTGTGATGTCCAGAACTGTACACAATATTAGAGATGAGGCTTAACCATTGATTTGTTAAAGTTTCGTTTAAATTCCTTACTTTCATACACTGTGGAGTAAATTTTAACCCTCAAAAACGGGTGGGTTGGGGGCGTGTTGGCGCATCCCGCCTCCAACTCGCCGACTTCTGGGTTTAACCCAGGCAGCTTTGTCTGTATGTGGAGAGTAGACGCCAGGAAGTCCCGCCCCCACTTAAAGCCAGCGGGTCGATATTTAAAAGGGCAATGTACCTCAATGAAATACTTAATATTTTGCGTATTAGGCAATTAAAATGAATTTAACCTTATCTGTTCCATTTTCCCATCGCTTCCAAATCGTGCCAGGTGAAAGCAAGTGGGAAGGGCCAGATCCATAAGTTGATTGCCTTTATTGCACTGCTGTTGGGCCTAGAGCAGTAAGAGTGCTTCATCCAAACCCAACAAGGTCACCTTGTCAACAGGACGCACGCGATGGGCCGCCCCGCTCAGATGCTGGACCCGCACCTACCTCCGACTCTTCACCCGACCTCCAGAGGCCTCCAATCTCCTTCCCAGCCCCTGATCTCCTCTCCGGCCACCGATCTCCTCGCCGGCCCCCGATCTTCTTCCACCCACCCACCCCGATCTTCTCCCCGGTACATGATCCCTCCCTCCCTCCGATCCCCACCTGTCAATCAGTCTGTTTGCTGGGCGTGAAACCAAGAAGTAAAATTGATTGGGCTCATTAAAATTGCGATTACAGGTGTGCAGGTTGCGATCACAGATCGCGACCCTCACACTTACTTTCCGAATTTCGCACCAGAATACGTTCCCCCTGCTCCATTCCCGGCTCGAAGTTCAAATTTACCCCCATGTATCTATTTATCAAGGATGACGTATGCTTTTTTATAAGCCTTATCAATCTGTCATATCACCTTAAAGTAAATTGTGTCCCTAAACCCCCACTCCCTGCAATCCCTTTAAAATTGTACCATTTAGTTCATATTTCCTCTCCTCATTCTTCCTTCCAAACTGCATCACTTTACATTTCTCTGCATTCAATTTCATCTGCCATGTGTCTGCCCATTTCACCACTGTGCCTATGTCCTCCTGAAGTCTGTTACTATCCGTAACTACGTTGTGTAGAACTACCCCTGTAGGGTATTCACTGCTGCTTCTGGAGAGCGAGTGGGTGTGTCTTTGCCTGAGTGTGCGCTTGTTTGTGTGTTTCTGTATGAAAGCGAGAGCGAAAGAGAGGGAGAGAGGCATGGAAAGGAAGAGACACAAGGAAAAAAACATGCTCATACAGGCAGACAGAAAGGGAAAGTGAGAGAATGGCAGAGTCAAATTCAGGAACAGATATAGAGATAGAGCGAGACAGATCAGGGAAGAGAGGGATAGAAAGGAAGTGATAGGAACATGTAAAATAATAGACAGTGACTAAAGAAAGGGAAAAAGCATCAGAGACCACTGGAAAGAAAAAAGATAGATGGAGATATAAACGGAGAAACGACCCAGAAATAGTCAGAAAAAAAGACAGAAAAGGAAAAAAAAAGAAGTTAAGCGACAGAGAGAAGGCAGAAATTGGCCCAGAGTAAATGAGTGATCTGGAGAGAGAAAGCAGAAGAGAGAGAGAGAGAGACACTGACAAAGAATTACCAAGTGATAGAAGCGGAGTGGTAAATAGTCAGAAGAAATTAATTCAAAATAAGTAGAGAATGAGAGAGGCAGAGCACGAGAGTGTCAGACATAAAAAGAGAAAGAGAGAAAGAGGAAATGAAGAAAGGAAAAAATAGAAAACAGAAGAGTGGAGGAGAAATACAAAGATTAAAACAGAGATAGAAAGAAAGATTAAAGCTTTATCTCACTGAAATAAGTATATTTGATGAAACCAAGCAAAAATGACAAGAACCACGAAAATTTACTGGATTTGAAGATAAAATCTTAAGCCATTAAACAATTAAACTTTATCTCACTCGAATAAGTATATTTGATGAAACCAAGCAAAAAGTGACAAGAACCACGAAAATTTAATGGATTTGAAGGTAAAAAGTTAAGCCATTTAAGAAAAATGTTTATCTCACTGAAATAAGTGCATTTGATGAAAACCATCAAAATGTAACAAGAACCACGAAAAATAACTGGATTTGAAGATAAAATTTTAAGCCTTTAAACAATAAAGCTTTATCTAACTGCAATACATATATTTGACGAAACCAAGCAAAAGGTGACAAGAACCACGAAAATTTACTGGATTTGAAGATAAAATCTGAAGCCATTAGGGAAAAAGCTTTATCTCACTGAAATAAGTACTTTAGTTGAAAAGAAGCAAAAAGTGACAGGAAGCACAAAAATGTATTGGATTGAAGTTAAAAAGTTAAGCCATTACTGTTATGCTGGAACTGTATGGAACACAGGTTGGGCCCACAGCTTGAGTACTGCGCACAGTTCTGGTCACCATATTACAGGAGGGATGAGAGTGCATTCTGGAGGGTGCAGAGGAGATTTACAAGGATGTTGCCCGGACTGGAGAATTTTAGCTATGATGATGGATTAGATAGGGTGGGGTTATTTCTCTTGGAACAGAGGATGCTGAGGGGTGGTTTGATTGAGGTGTACAAGATTATGAGGGGCCGAGATGGAGAGGATGGGTCGGACCTGTTTCCCTTGGCGGTGGGGTCAATAGCCAGTAGGCATAGATTTAAAGTGGTTGGTAGAAGAATTATAGCGGAAATGAGGAAGAAATCTTTCACCCAGAGGGTGGTGGGGGTCTTGAACTCACTGCCTGAGATCGTGGTAGTGGCAGAAACCCTCAACTCATTTAAAAATACCTGGATGTGCAGCTGAAGAGCTGTGACCTGCAGGGTTATGGACCAAACGCGGTAAAGTGGGATTAGGCTGGATGGCTCGTTTCTCAGACGGCGCGGACAAGATGGGCCAAATGGCCACCTTCTGTGCTGTACATTTTCTATGATTCTATGATTCTAAAGAAGAAAGATTTATCTCACTGAAATAAGTGCATTTGAAGAAAACAATCTAAAAGTGACAAGAACCACGAAAATTTACTGGATTTGAAGATAATTTGTTAAGCCACTTAAGAAAGATGCTTTAACTCATTGAAATAAGTGCATTTGATGAAAACCATCAAAAAGTGACAAGAACCACGAAAGTTTCCTTGATTTGAAGTTAAAATCTTAAGCCATTATTCAAAACAGCTTTATCTCACTGAAATTAAGTGCATTTGATGAAAACCATCAAAATGTAACAGGAACCACGAAAATTTACTCGATTTGAAGATAAAATCTTAAGCCATTAAAGTAAAAAGCTTTCTCTCACTGAAATAAGTAAACTAGTTGAAAACAAGCAAAAAGTGACAAGAACCATGAAAATTTCCTCTATTTGAAGATAAAATTTTAAGCCATTAAATAAAAAAGCCTTATGTCACTGAAATAATTCGATTTGACGAAAACTGTCCAAAACTGACTAGTGCAAAGAAAATTTACTGGATTTGAAGATAAAAAGTTGAGACATTTACGAAAAAAAGGTTATCTCACTGAAATAAATACATTAGTTGAAAACAAGCAAAAAGTGACAAGATGCAAAAAAATGTATTGGATTTGAAGATAATAAGTAAAGCCATTAATGTTATGCTGAAACTGTATAGAACATTGCTTGGGCCACAACTTGAGTACTGTGCACAGTTCTGGTCACCACATTACAGGATGGATGGGATTGCACTCGGGAGGGTTCAGAGAAGATTTACGTGGATGTTGCCAGGACTGGAGAATTTTAGCTATGGGGAAAGATTGGATAGGCTGGGGTTGTTTTCCTTGGAACAGAGGAGACTGCGGGATGATTTGATTCAGGTGCACAAAATTCTGAGGGGCCTAGATAGAGTGGATAGGAAGGACCTATTTCCATTCGCGGAGGGGTCAATAACCAGGGGGCAGAGATTTAAAGTGATTGGGAGAAGGATTAGAGCAGAAATTAGGAAAAAAATCACCCAGAGGGTGATGGGGGTCTGGAACTCGCTGCCTGAGAGGGTGGTGGTGGCAGAAACCCTCAACTCATTAAAAAAATACCTGGATGTGCACCTGAAGAGCCGTGACCTGCAGGGCTATGGACCAAATGCGGGAAAGTGGGATTCAGCAGGATGGGTCGTTTCTCAGCTGGCGGGGACACGTCCCGCTTTCTTGCAGGAGAAGGTAGCACATATCAGGAGGCAGCAAGTGGCAGTGGCATTCAGCCCCTCGAGCCTGTTCCTCCATTCAGTGAGATCATGGTGGACCTGTGACCTAACTCCCTATATCCGCCTTAGCCCCATATCCCTTAATACCCTTGGTTCACAGAAACCTATCAATCTTAGATTTAGAATTCACAGTTGAGCTAGCATCAACTGCCGTTTGCAGAAGAGCTTTGCTAACTTCTCCCACCCTTTGCATGTAGAAGCATTTCCTCACTTCACTTCTGCATGTCCTGGCTCTAAATGTTAGGCTATGTCCTTTAGAACTAATATTCAAGTATAGGAGACCTCCAAAAACAGTTACAAATATTTGGGGAACCAGAAGCAATAATCCAGCTACTAACCTGTAAATCCTGCATGGTCCCTTTCAATAGCGCTGGTGGGGGTACTCCAGGCACTCTCAGACACGTTTAGATGGTCGGGGTTAAGACTTTGCGTTTAGTTGAGCGTTAAGTCCCAAAATCGTGTCTAACAGTTTAAATCAGCGTTGCACACTGACTGCATCCACTTTCTCCTTACTTTACATGATTCCAGCGTTCGTTATCTGCGCCTGCGCTAACTCCTATACCAAGATGGCGTCTGGCGCACGTCACGCTGGAAACGTGCGTGCGCAGCTAACACGTTATCTTGGCACTTCGGGAGACCGCGTCGAGCCGAAACAACGGGCGCTACGTGGCCCAATTTAGCGCCCAGTGTTTCCAGTGGCAGATGGGTCGGCAGCCAAAGGTCACAGATTTGTGATTGTTTATTGAACAATTGTGTATTGGAGCTGACCCTGCTGTGAATATTATCACTGACTGTAGTGATGTTGCATTTATCCACTGTACAGGGACCCCCATTGTTTATTGAACAGTTTTTTTTATATTGGAGCTGACCCTGCTCTCATTATGTGAGGTAGTACATTTTGGCAGGAGGAATAAGGAGACGAAATACACCCTGGAAAATAAGAGTCTAAATGGGGTAGAGGAGAAATGGGATCCAGGGGTGCGGATTCCCAAATCATTAAAAGTAGAAACACGGGTTAACAAGGCCATAAAAATGGTAACAAAGTACTGGAGTTCATTTCTACAAGAATATAATTGAAAATCGGAGACGTTATGTTAAACTTAAATAGAATCCTGGTTAGACCACACATAAATATAAGATAGTCACTAATTAATCCAATAAGGAAATCAGGAGAAACTTATTTACTTGGAGAGTGGTTAGAATATGGAATTCGCTACCATATAGAGTGGTTGAGGCGAATTGCAAAGGTGCCTTTAAGGGGAAGCTGAATAAACACACGAGGGAGAAAGGAATAGAAGGATATTTTGACAGGGTGAGATGAACTAGTGTGGGAGAGTCTCCTGTGGAGCATAAATACTGACATAGACAAGTTTGGGCCGAATGGCCAGTTTCTGTGCTGCAAATTCGATGTAATTCAATGTAATTCTATGTAATTATCACAGAATGTAGTGATGCTGCATCTACCCACTGTACATATACACTCAATGTTTATTGAACAGTTTTTATTGGAACTGACCCTGTTTTGTCTATTATCACTGACTGTAGTAATGCTGCGTCTACCCACTGTACATGGACACTCAATGTTTATTGAACAGTTTTTTATTCGAGCTGACCCTGTTCTGACTATTATCATTGACTGTAGTGATGCTGCATTTACCCACTGTACAAGGACCAACTTGAACAGTAACAATAACTTGCATTTTTATCGCGCTTTTAACAGAATAAAACGTCCCAAGGTGCTTCACAGCAACGTAATCAAACACAATTTGACACCGAGTCACATAAGGCGGTATTAGGACAGGTGACCAAAAGCTTGGTCAAAGTGGTAGGTTTCAAGGAGCGTCTTAAAGGAGGAGAGAGAGGTAGAGAGCGGAGAGGTTTAGGAAGGGAATTCCAGAGCTTAGGGCCCAGGCAGCTGAAGGCACGGCCGACAATGGTGGAGCGATTAAAATCGGGGATGCGCAAGAGGCCCGATCTGGAGGAGCACAGAGATCTCGGAGGGTTGTAGGGCTTGAGAAGTTACAGAGATGGGGAGAGGCGAGGCCATGGAGGGATTTGAAAACAAGGATGAGAATTTTAAAATCGGGGCGTTCCGGACTGGGATCCAAAGTAGGTCAGCGAGCACAGGGGTGATGGGAGAACGGGACTTGGTGCAAGGTAGGATATGGGCAGCAGAGTTTTGTATGAGCTCAAGTTTTATCGAGAGTGGAAGATGGGAGCCCAGCCATGAGAGCATTGGAACAGTCATGTCTTGAGGTAACAACGGCTTGGATGAGTGTTTCAGTTGCTGATAAGCTGAGGCAGTGGTGGAGACGGACGATGTTACAGAGATGGAATAAGGCAGTTTTGGTGATGGAGTGGGTATGTGGTCGTATGTGTGGACCCCTATTGTTTATTGAACAGTTTTGTATTGGAGCGTGCCCTGCTCTGACTATTATCACTGACTGTAGTGATGCTGCATTTACCCACTGTACAGAGACCCCATTGTTTATCGCCCAATTTTACTGTTTTTATCCACTGTCCACTGAACCGTGCCACTCAGAAGAGTTTAACAGTCACAAACCATAAATGAGCTTTAATGGCAACTTGTCAAAGATTAGAGGAAATGTGTTATGATCCGTCAGTGAGACTCTCACAGAGAAGCAGAGTCCACGGATACGTTTGCTGGGAATCAGAAGTTGCACATTATCACCATCGATAAACTGTATGCTCCCGTGAACAAAAAGCGAAGTTATTTATAAAAGGTGTTCACTTGGAATCGAGGATGACTTTCCATAACCCCAGTGTGTGAAAAGCCGCTCACAGTCTGCAGTGTCTCAGAACAGTCGCTGTGTGTTTTGCTGTTCTGTTGAACTGACAGGAAGCACCTGGCGTTGTGGGGATTTCTGTGCTCGAGTTTTGTTGTCTGCTCACATGAAATATTGACATAATGCTGCTGGAACTGTCACCTTGTGATCTGAGCATTGGCGGCATAACATCCAGCAGGTTAATGTGTCAGAGTCAAGTATATCTGGGTAATATCATTAATTCACTGAAAACACACAGCTTAGTGTCTGCAAATAAACATAACCCTTATCGCAAAGACTGAATCCCAGTACAAGAGGACGGTAATCTGTGTAAACTTTCCTAAATGTACAACAATAAATATCCATAGGTCCGGATAAGTAGAATCTTTCTGTGTCCAAATCAATCAGGAAATTCAGGTACCGCGGGAGCAGCAATTCACCCCGTGGTCTTAAAGTGAAGGAGAAGAATCCAGGAGAAGGTTGGACTGATTCCTGGATCAGTGTCCAGTCCCGGGTGATATTGATTATAACACATTTTAACAAAGCGCTGCAGTTGTTTCTCTCCCTGATGTCCCAGTGCTGGGGAAGAGTACAGTCCAGGGTGTTACTGATATTGATAAGGCTGTGGATACTGGGGGATAATTGGAGATTTGAAGACTGAGATTGATAGATTTTTGTTCGGCAAAGTTTTCAAGGGATATGGAGCAGAGGCGGGAAAATGGATTTGAGGTACAGATCAGCCATGATCTAATTGCATGGCGGAGGAGCCTCGAGGGGCTTAATGGCCTCATCCTGTTCCTAGTGATGGTCTGTTCATTCAGCCTCCATCCCTCTTCAGATTCATGGACTTCATGTCCCCAAAGCATAAATGTACAAGTTTTTTATCTTCATGGGCGACATAGCTAAATAACATTGAGCCTCCTTGGCCACATGTAAGTTTAAATCCATGTTGCAGTTAACATGCGTTATTTCTCAAGCCGTGAATGCGAACAACCCTGGTGTTTTGATTTAGGTTTTATCCGCCAACTTGCCAAGAGCAGCCCTGTGCAAGCCTCCAGATCCACAATATTCACGCTGGACAAAAGCAAATGAAAAATGTAAGCTTTGAGGGCCCAATTGCCAGCGCTCGGCGAGTGTTGACGTATGTCCATGAGCTGGAGTTTGGACACTCATGTCCAACGGGACATGCAGCCTACTTCCTGACTGCGTGACAGGAGGCCCACCACCCCGATCCCGGGACACTGACAAGTTGAAAATGCTGTTAAAAATGCATACGGGATCCTGGGCTTTATTAATAGAGACAGAGTATAAAAGCAAGAAAATCATGGTAAAACTTTATGAATCACTGGTTAGGCCGCAGCTGAAGTATAATGTTCAATTCTGGGCACCACACTTTAGAAAGGATATCAAGACCTTAGAGAGGGTGCAGAAGAGATATATTAGAATGCTACCAGGGATGAGGGACTTCAGTTATGTGGAAAGACTGGAGAAACTGGGATTGTTCTCCTTAGAGCAGAGAAGGTTAAGAGGAGATTTGGTAGAGGTGTTCAAAATCATGAAGTGTTTTGATGGAGCAAAAAATGAGAAACTATTTCCAGTGGCAGAAGGGTCGGTAACCAGAGGACATAGATTTAAGGTGATTGGCGAAAGAACCAGTGGCGACACGAGGAAACATTTTTTTAACGCAGCGAGTTGTAATGATCTGGAATGCGCTGCCTGAAAGGGCCGGGGAAGCAGATTCAATCGTAACTTTCAAAAGGGAATTGCATAAATATTTGGAGGGAAAAAATTACAGGGCTATGGGGAAAGAGACGGGGCAGTGGGACGAATGGGATAGCTCTTTCAAAGAGCCGGCACAGGCACGATGGGCCATAATGGCCTCCTTCTGTGCTGTACCTATTATGGTACACATAATAACCAAAGGCTGCAGTTGTTTCTCTCCCTGATATCCCAGTGCTGTGGGAGAGTTCAGAAATTGGTAATATCTACTGTAGTATAATAGAGTGTGTTCTACGGTTAGCAATACTGAAGGTATCACAGAGAACATGCTGTGTCTTTACTATTTAAATAAAAGGCCCCTTTAATAATGGCTGAATTTAATTATGTTATCTGATTGTGGAGCCTGTGTTTCCTATAGTTTATGATTCTAAAACTATAAAAGAGAACGTGCTGTATCTTTATAATTAAATAAAAGTTCACTTTATACCAGCCGCATTTCATTCTATTGTGTGATATTGGGGAGTGCATTTACCATCGTTAATGATACAGAAATTATCAGCGAGAACATGCTATTTATCAATTATTGAAATAAAATGCCCTTTGTATCAACTCTATTGTATTCTATTGTGTGATAGTGGGGAGTGTGTTTCGTGCAGCTCGTTGAAGTGAAATATCAGAGAGAATATTCTGAGTATTTGGTAGTGAAGAAAGATTATATTTGATTCTATGGTGTGTTGATGGGATTTGTTTTCATCGATCACTCTTTCTCTCAAGTCGTTTTTTTCCCTTCCAGGTAAAAGTCAACGTAAAATGCAGGATGTGATATCCCGAGGCGTGTAATATTTTCTGTTAATTCTGAGAGAATTTCCATTAACTTTACGAACAGTGCAAACATGCTGAATGTGCTTTTCATCGCGATACAAACATCACTTTATTTTAATCGATCGCAATGTTACTTTGTGTTGAAATAACTGGATTTGGCTTTTCTCCGTATTCTGCCTGAAAGTGTCTGTGTTCTGTGCAATTCACAAATGTAAAACAGAAACAATGTATTTCGGATCATTGCTCCGTCTGTGTTAATACGCTGCTCTGCATGGATGGACCAGCTCTGCAATAGAGAACCTGTGTTAATTAACAATGCGTTTACAGGAACTTCATTTTGTGACCGCTTCACCTTTTCATAGCTCATCATTAAAGGAGTTTTAAAACCCACAGGGGGTCCAATGAATGGCCTGTCTGTTTTTATCTCCCTTTATTTTAACTGCTCTATTGATCGGAGTTCACCGGTTACGGTTACTGGCTTAGTACACAGAGGAGACGAGTCAATTCTCTCTTAACTCTCAATTCGCTTTATTAACGTTGTTAGATCATGTACATATAGCTTATACGTCTGGTTAGATAGAGGCATGCAGTTTACAGCAGGTTATACAGTTTTATACTCAAACTAGGATTTAAACGCACACCCACGAGGTTTCTCTGACTAACACTCCCTGAGTGGTCACAGAATAGAAAGGATATTATATTACCCGGAAAGGAGAGCTGACGCTGGCCAGGCGTTCCGTTCTCTCTCTCTTGACGTCGTCTCTACGTCCCTGACGTAGTCTCGACGTCCCTGATGTAGGGTCTCCCACTTTCGCGATGGTTAGTCTCCGGAGTCTCGCACACAGACTGGCACCAAGCCTGCAATTCTTCAATCTTATTTCCAAGTCTGTCTTTTCGAATGATGTTGTCTTCTCCTGTTGGCTCAGATTTGCTGGAGTGGTCGGTGTCTTCCTCTGATTGGCTCTGTTCCGAGGGGTTCAGTATCATCACCTCATTACTCCCTTTTTAAATAAGGACTGGTGTCTCATCAGAGCTCCTTTGCCCCTTAGAAGTGTAACTAATTCAAACCGGTTCCGGCCAGCTCAGACCAGTGACTGAACTCCAGGTCACTTCAGTTCAAAAGTTAGTCTCTTTGCCTGAGGGTCAGCAATTCGAAATAAACTCATGTAGTTTTCTGTAGCCCCTGGCCAACATTTCCCCACTTTTGATCCAAAGATGCTTATCTTAGGATCATTATTCTCCCTTTCTGTGTACCACTCCTGAGGTTGTCATTGTCCCCCAATGGGCACGTTACATCCGCAATATCATGTGTTTATAGAAAAAATATAAATGGTTATAGGAAAAATATAAATGGTTACAGAAAAAATCTAAAAAAGAAGCGTATAAAATATACTTCACACAGTGTCCTTATATTGATAATCGCTTCTTCTGTTTCATTATAGCACTAACACTCAATTGTTGCAAAATTTCATTTTTCCACCTTCTAAGCTGATATACATTGAATATGACAAGTATTAATGCACATATAATCACAATTACAGCAGCATGTGATAAAATCCTGACCCATGGATGTATTTGAACGTTAGAACCCCAATTCCTAAACTTATCCCAGAACCCGGGGTCCCGTAACAGTTCATCTGCTTTATCAGCATGAGTTTTAATTATTTTAGTGTATTTAGTCCATTGATGAATTATCTCTTTGGCTTCCTCTACTATTTGCGTCCAACCTGCAGTCAGGTGCGGAATGGGTGGTAGTTCGGTAGGAACATATTTCCGCAGATCTTGGTCCATATCGGTACGATGGACTGTGAGGTTTTAGTTTATCACCATTCTCATTATTGGCTTAGGCAGAACTTGTCCACCGACAACCAGGTCTGAGGTCACGTTGTTAATGGCCACATTGTGTCCTTCCAGAGGGCACTGTTTCCATCCTTGATTATAGTTCATAGCCGCTGTGGCTCTGTAATATGTTTGTCCCACAAGGGCGTATTGTAAAAAGGATTGGTTGTTAACCGGCAAAATGGACAATGAACAATTTTCATAAGTACTGAACCCACAATTAGTAAGTTTCTGTCTCGTTATCTCTTCTGGACAGGCCCAGTGATTTCCTCCTTGGTGACACTTTGACAAACCTACCCCTTTCTCAGCACCGTCCATTTCAATGGCATGAGATGGTGGATTGCTCAAAGATATCCAAGTACCCTCATGATACTTGCCCACGTTATGAACGCTTTTTAAAGGGTAGGTCAGATTGCCTCCGTGCCGGGGAATATGAAACACCGCCCCAACGTAATATTTCTGGTATGAGTCACTACTCCAGTCAATATTTACTGTGGTAAATATGACCCAGTGGACCATCTTTTACCTCGACCGTCGCTCCCCGATGGTCGCTCCATAAATGGACCCACAAATTGATTAATGATTTTTCCCTCTGGGATTACCGACTATGTCACCTCAAGAACTGTGTTACATGATAACTGTAGTCCCGCTCCCTCAGGTATACCCAAAGTCTTTCCCGCGCACGCTAACCCACCCACTCCCGTATAATACAAATGTAAATCCTCTCTTTCCCCTTTGTTGGTTCGGACTGTCTTATTCTGCAGAGCAAAGTTGTCCCTGGTCTCGGGATATCCCTCCGTCGTCGACACTGCTTCAGGCATGTTCATTCGTCGTGACGGCTCCGAGGCAGTTTCAACCGCAGTTCTGATGATGGTCAATCCGATAGCAACAAAATGCATTATCCCCTTCATTCTCGGCTGGACCTGCAATAAACAAGTGTAATTTCTGCTCTTATTTACAGTTTCTGTTAAGTACTATCACAAGTCCAGTCTCTCCATATACGGAACCAAACCGTCCATATCCTGTTCCCAATTTGTTTCAGATTCTAACCGTCCGTTTCTTCAAACCCACTTATTCACCCTTTTTGTTTTATGCCCCTTTCGTTTTTTCCCTGGATTCGCCTCTGCATGTGAACGGACAGTATCAAATTTGTTTTCAATCACCTCCTCTTGGACCTGCAGCTGGTCCTGTTCTTGATCTCCCTGACCTTCAGAATTCGGAACATCGTTATCATCGAGCAGCACATGCCAATGGTGATTATCTTGTTTTTCTCCTACCAACTTTAGCTGATTAATGTGGCACCAGCCACTCTTATCTGGTGCCGTTAATATCCTGTTTACAGATGGGCTAGCTTTGCCTACTATCTCATCGGGACCGGCAAACTTTGGACTCATGAATGAGGTGGGCTGTTGTATTCTAATCATTACTCTCTGTCCGGGGCTCAACTCTATGTATATCCCATAGCCAGTTCTCTTTTCCCCATCCTGTACTAATGAAGGGCCATCCACAAAAAAAATAAAATAGGGTTCTTCCTTTCCTGTTTCCTTTGTCTTTCTGCTTTCAGGCCCCGACTTACCCCTTCCTTTTGGTTTTGATACAAATGGGCCCTTGGGGTCATTTGCTATCAACAATTGACACTCATGTTTTTCTCCCTGATAAACTAAGTTGTCTCCTAACATAGTTGTGGTTTTAACCCGCTTTATGGTTATATTTCTCCCTTGCAGCAACAATGTCCATCTAGCGATTCTATTTTGCCTAACTGAACCATCCTTAATCCTTCTGTCTAACAGTAGCTGTACGGGGGTGTGTTCTGTTAATATTGTAAGTGGGTTTAGTCCCACTATATAGGTAAAATGCTGCACTGCCCAAAAGACAGCGAGCAATTGTCTTTCGCATACCGTATACCCCTGCTCTACTGGTGAGAGCATACGTGAGGCGTACGCTACTGGTCTTAATTTCCCGTGTGTCTCCTGTAATAGAACTGCCGAGAGGGTGGTGTCTGTGGTCGCCACCTCCAATGAAAACGGCTCAGTTGGATTTGGGCTTTTTGGAGCAGGCGCGGCAGCTAGTGCTTGCTTTAGATCAGTCATGGCCTGGCTGTGTTCTGTTTTCCAATCCCAGGCCACATTCTTTTTTAATAATTCCATCAGCGGGGCCGCCTTTGTGGCGAATCCATCAATATGGTCCCTGCAATATCCCACCAACCCCAAGAAGGACCTTAACCCTTTTACATCCCGTGGAACAGGGAGTCTGCCAACCGTCTCTACCCTTCGCTTGTCAATGTCCCTTCGTCCCGGCGTCAGAATCATTCCCAAGAAACTAACTTTTTGTTTCATGATCTGCGCTTTTTTAGGGTTAATCTTTAATCCCAAGTCATGTAACAACTGCAGTAATTCAATTAGCAGTTGATAATGTTCCTTCTTGGTTTCAGTTTGTAGGAGTAAGTCGTCTACATACTGTACTAGACATTCAGGCCTTGAGAATCCTTTTAACCCTTCCCTCAGCCGTTGGTGAAATATGGACGGGGAATTGTGAAACCCCTGTGGCAGGGCGGTCCATGTATACTGCTGTCCTTGGAAAGTAAATGCAAATTTATATTGACATTCTTTCTCCATTGGAATAGACCAAAAACCGTTACTTATGTCCAAAACCGTAAACCACTGCGCATCCTCGTTTTGTCGAACTACTGTCTCTGGGCTAGTTGCTACAGTAGGGGCTGTTATCGGGGTGACTTTATTTAATTCTCTGTAGTCTATCGCTAGTCGCCAGCTACCGTCGGGTTTCCTCACTGGCCAAATAGGCGCGTTATTAATAGAAGCTATTGGTCTTAATATCCCTTGCTGCAGCAGACTCTGTATCACCTTCTCTATCCCTGCTTGCTTTGGGAAACCATACTGCTTTTGAGGTTTGGTGTCTGGACCTTGTATACACACACTCCCGGTCATTTTCCCACAGTCACGTATATGTCGCGCAAATACTGTTGAGTTTTGTGCAATAATTTGTTGTACTTCACGATCGTTACTCATTTCTCCTGATTCTATCCACATTTCTCCGATCGTGCATATCCTATCCTGATATTCCCCCACCGGGACGAGTGTGAGATTTATACTGCCGATACGCAAAGGCATTGGCCAAATCATGCACTTAACGGGGTCGAAGCAAATTCCCGCTTTGGGCCATATAGTCACTCCCCAATATATGTTCTTTTTCTCTGGGTAATTTAATAAGGACCACTGAATGCTCTATCACTATGTCTCCCACACCGACTTCCAACGGTACACTCACATATCCCACTTGTGAATGCCCTGTGAATCCAATTAGAATAATTTTGTTTTGAATTTTCCAATCTATGTCATTGATCTGAGTGGTGTTAACAGTGGTTCGTGTCCCAAAGGAATGTAAGAGGGCGGCCTCCGACCCTACCATTCACTGGGGGTCTCCCCGTGTCATCCAACCGCGCGTCACACACCCATAATGGAGAGGCCTGAGACCGTCATTGCAGTTCGGGGCACAAACCGGAACTCGGTGATATGTCTATCGTATCACATTGAGGACTTGGTCTATTCGGCCCTTTCACGGGTAGGGTCTGATTTCTTCCACGACTTGCATTCTCTCGTCTCGGGTTCGGGCAGTCCTTGCAAAGTGTCCCTCCTGGCCACAGTTATAGCAGTTGGACACCTCGCCTTGAGCTCTCCCCGTTCCCGAGAAGTTTCCTCTTCCTCTGCCTCTAACTCTTCCCACTGTCTGATAAGCTGGAGGGGGTTCCCCCTGAGTAGGTCCCCTCCCTTCATTTCTCCAGGTTATCGCCTGATCTCTAACAGGCATTGCTCTGTTCCCAGATGCCTTGGATCGTTTTGGTATTTCCCTTTCCCATACTCTAAACATCTTCCTAATTATCCTGGGTTCCGTATGTGTGTCATCAGCGGGGTCAAACTGATCTAGTGCCTTCCTCGACTCCTCAGTGCCATGCGACACTAGTGTTCTCAGCCATCGGTTCCTAACCTCCCGCTGTAAATTATCCCTGTCTAAGTCTGCACCGTAGTCCCCCTGAAACACTGCCCAAATTCGGGCCGAAAATACAGTGGGGTGTTCACCTTTTCTTTGATAGCATTTCATCAGCGCCTCCACTGGATCCCCTCTGTTATCGCCCATGACAGATAATACCTGGTCCTTTAAGGCTTCATTCGTGCCTCTACCAAGTTTTTGTTCCTCCGTTAGGGCGGAGTGTATATGTGGGTGTAGGCACATTAGGATTAATTTCCTTTCCTCAGCATCGTCTAAGCCGTGTATTGCTCTCTGTTGCCTGCCCGCTAGGAACAACTCACTAGGGTCATCCCCAGGCGCACACGTCCCAATATCTTTCGCAATAACCCTCAGTTCTTGTACCCCAAGTGGGGTGGGATATTTCATATCCTGGCCATCCTACCCCATCTGTGCTCTAGTGGTTACAAGGGGGGCCATTGGGGCAGGCGGTTTTTTCGGCTCTGCAGCATATGCTGGCGGTGGGTCCCCTAGTGGAGGTTCCCTATCACCGCTGCTGTATCTATCCGCCTCGTCTGCTAAATTATCCCAATCTACATCCCCTAGACCACTTTCTTCACCTCTTCCGGCTGCAAAAGCACACAATACGCCCCTCTGTGCGGCTGGCTGATCTTGCAGACTCCATATCACTTTCTGACACGTTGTGTGATCGCCGGGACTACTCCTCTTCTCCTGAGCTGATCTGTGAATCACATTCATAGCAGTTTTTAAATCACTACATTGTTGTTTCCCTCTCTCTTACTCTTTTCATTGATCAATTTTTCGCAATGTAACTGATATTGGTTCATGTGCATCAAATCTGCACTTCTCTGTCCCTGTAGATCAGTTACCTTCGCACTAAGGCGGGCTAGCTCCTCACGGAGTTTTTTATTCTCTAATTCTAATCCGTCTTGGATTTTCTGAGTCTCTTCTCTCTCTCTCCTAGCCTGCTGTCGGCATTCTATCCATTCCTCAAGTAAACATCCGATCGCTACGGACTTCTGTATCTTTTTAAATTTCCTATCTGACATCTTTCTTTGCGCAATTCTCCAAAGGACCTCCCCAACAGGCGTTCCCTTGTCTCCAATGTGACCCGCATACTCCCCGTATTGCGGCCACTTCCCTATTAAATATTTTTGAAGGAGTCCCTTCCAATCAAAACAGTCCAAGTCCCCAGGGCTTGGTGATTTCCCTTTATTCGTCATCTTACGTTATTAACTATGAATTAACCCAAACTCCTGTTCTCTGTATACTTTGCCAAATTCGGTTCGCCTCGAGGCTCCTACTGACGCAATGGAGAGATTTATCCTCGAGCCCACCCAGGGACGCCAAAGATGTTGACGGGAAGTCACCGGTTACAGGTTTTGGCTTAGTACACAGAGGAAGAGTCAATTCTCTCTTTAGATCATGTACATACCGCTTATACGTCTGCTTAGATATAGGCATGCAGTGTACAGCAAGTTATACAGTTTTATACTCAAACTAGGATTTAAACGCACACCCACTAGGTTTCCCTGACTAACACTCCCTGAGTATTAAGATTTAAACGCACACCCACTAGGTTTCTCTGACTAACACTCCCTGAGTGGTCACAGAATAGAAAGGATATTATGTTACCTGGAAAGGAGAGATAATGCTGGCCAGGCGATTCGTTCTCTATCTCTCGACGTCGTCTCTACGTCCCTGACGTAGTCTCTACGTCCCTGACGTAGGGTCCCTATTTCCGCGATGGTTCGTCTCCGGAGTCTCCCTCACAAACCACTGGCACCAAGCCTGCATTTTTTCAGTTTTAAATTCAAGCCTGTCTTTTCGAATGATGCTGTCTTCTCCGGTTGGCTTAAAGTTGCTGGAGTGGTCAGTGTCATCCCCTGATTGGCTCTGTTCCAAGGGGCTTGGTAGCATCACCTCATTACTCCTTTTCTAAATAAGGCCTGGTGTCTCATCAAAGCTCCTTTGTCCCTCTAAGAAGCGGAACGAATTGAAACCGGTTCTGGCCAGTTCAGACCAGTAACTGAACTCCAGGTCACCTCAGTTCAAAAGTTAGTCTCTTTGTCAGCAATTCGAATTGAACTCAGTAGTTTTCTGCAGCTCCTGGCCAACATGGGCAATCAGATAATGCGGCCTCTGCAGGTTCTGGTCTTTTTCAGTTATACTTAATATCAGCATATTTACTCAACTCTATGCCCTGGAGGAACAGTTGGAAAGTGCACAGTGGCGTAATTAATTTCTTGTTTCTGCTCAGTCGAATCTGCTATCAGTTCCCCGACGTTATTGTCTGGATCGTTCTCACAATGACCTCCCTGCAATACAAAGGAAATCTGATGCAGGTACACAAAGAACAGAGAGTGCAGATGCAAAAAGAACTGTTGGTACAGATACACAAAGGCACGTTATACAGATCCACAAAGTACACGTGGGGCAGATACACAAAGAACACGTGGTACCGATCCACAAAGAACACGAGGCACAGACAATTATCGAACACGTGGTACGGATACACAAAAAAACACGTGTTACGATACACAAAGAATTGTGGTACAAATATACAAAGCACATTTTGCACAGATACACAAGGCACTGGTACAGATACGCAAAGAATATTTGGTACAGATACAAAAAGGATGCGATTTACAGATACACAAAGATTACGTGGTACAGATACACAAAGTACACGCGTTGCAGGCACACAAAGAACACGTGTTACAGATGCACAAACATAACTTGGTACCAATACACAAAAAAGCTATACGAAGCACACGTGACACAGATACACAAATAATTGCTGTGCAGATTAAAAAAAAACACATCTGGTACAGATACGCAGAAATAGATAGCCAAAGAAGACTTGCACAGATGCACAAAGAACACTTGGTACCGATACACAATGAACACGTGGGACTGATACACAAAGAACACTTGGTACAAATACAAAACGAACACGTGATACAGATACACAATGTTCACACGTTATAAATATGCGCAGAATATATGGAGATGCATAAAAAATACGTGGTACTGATACACAAACACCACTTGGTGCAGATACACAAGGAACACCTGGCACAGATGCACAAAGAACAAGTGGTACAGATAGATAAAGAACACATGGTCCAGATACAGAAATAACATGTGGTGCACATATAAAAGGAGCGCGTGGTACAGATACACAAAGTACATTCGGTACAAATACATAAAAACACTTGTTTCAGATACACAAATAGCATTTGGTGCAGATGCACATAGAATTGTGGTAAACGTACGCCAAGCAGACGTAGTACAGATGCACAAAGAAAACGGGGGATAGATCGAAAAAGAACACTGGGTATGTATTCACAAAAAACAAGTGGTACAGTTACACAAGGAACACGTGGTACAGTTACACAAATAACATGTTGTAAGGATACACAATCATCACGTTACATAGGCACAAGGAACACATGGTACAGATACATCAAAAACACGAGGAACAGGTAAAGAAAGACTAGTTGTTACAGATCAACAAAGAACACGTAGCACAGATACATAAAATCACGTGGTACAGATACGGAAAGAACATGTGATGCAGATATACAAAGAACACTCGATATGGATAGTCAAAGCACACGTGGTATAGCTACAAAAAAAGTGATACAGCTGCACAAAAGACACGTGGTACAGATACCCAAAATACACATGGTTCAGATACACAAAGAACACGTGCTACAGATACACAAACGAGTATTTCTGCTTTGAATTAGTAAGAATCAGTTTTGCGAAACACAAACTGCCATGGGGCAGAGTGGGTAGAGAGTCACTCAGGTCTCTCCTGCCTCTGCACTCTGTGCATTAGCGACATGTTAATATAGTTAATGCCACGAGTTCGAATGCAGGCTTAGTTTGTGGCTGTGACAAATAGGTGGCGCGGTGGGTCTACTGTGTTGAATCCCGCCACACACTGCCAGCACATGGGGGATCTATTACTATTTACCAGTAAACTGATTGTTCGTCTCCCTTCCCAATTCTTCCTTCCTTTTCAGAACATTTTAGTGTAGAAATCCTCCTTGGACGGTGTTACATGCTCACAGTTGTGCCTGATGCTGCACTACCCACTGAACCACAGCTGATACCTTAATAACGCCATCGTTATTAGCAGGTATTATTAATGATGTGGATATATTATTAATATTCAAGTTCTGATCTCTCACCTTGCATTACACTTTAAACATTCAGCTGAAAACACAACAGCTCCTTTCACGGTGCAGCACAAACTATAACCGGATGTTACCTGACCACAAGTAAGCTCATTCTGGTTTAATTGTCCAGAATGATGCACACCCCAACAGCGTCATAGATAGCAGCGATACATAGTTGCTGTATAAACCGTAACTAATTGGGCTCTAAATAGAACCGAGCTCTTTACACCTCTGCTCTGCAGCTGTACTGGCACACGGTGCAATTAAACCCACCTCGGTGCAGCCACACTAAATGAGAACAGTGGTTGAGACACTGACTCGTTCCCAATGTGAACAGTGCAGAGACTATGACGTAGCATCATATGAACAGCCAGAGCCCTTGGGCTGACCACACACCACTTCAGCTGTCAGCTTGAGAGCGAGCTGGTTCTTGTGTGGAGCCTGCATCTGAACACAATCCCTAAACTAGTCAGTAAAACAAAATTGGGCAATGAATCTGAACAAACAAACCTAAATTAATCAATAAAACCAAACTGGGACCTGGATCTGTGAACACATCCCCACACTAGAAAGTTAAAACGAATCGGGCAATGTAGGTGAACCCACATCCCTAAACTAGTCAGTAAAACCAAACTGAGGCCTCAATCGGAACACACATCCCTAAATTGGTCAGCAAAAGTGAATTGGGCCTGGAGCCGAACACACATCATTAAACTAGTCAATGAAACCAAACCGGGCCGTGGATCTGAAAACAATCCCTAATCTGGTCAGTAAAACCATACTGGGTCCTGGATCTGAAAACAATCCGTAATCTAGTCAGTAAAACCAAACTGGCCCTCAACCTGAACACGCATTCCTAAACTGGTCAGTAAGACTAAATGGTACCCGGACCTGAACCGACATCCCTAAACTAATCAGTAAAACCAATGGCCCTGGATCTGAATACAGATCGATAAACCAGTCAGTCATTCCAAACTGTGCCCTGGATCTGAACACACTTTCCTAAACTAGTCAGTAAAGCTGAACTGGGCATGGATCTGAGCGTGCATCCGTGCCCACTCACGCTCCTGCACTCTCTGTTTTCTCTGGAAAAGAGAAGACTGAGAGGTGACCTAATAGACCATCTTAAAATTATGAAGGGTTTTGAAAATCAAGATAAATATAATATAGTCGTTATTCAATGCAATAGGGAATTCACGAGAAACGTCTTTACCCAGAGAGTCGTTAGAATGTGGAACTCGCTGCCACAAAGAGTGGTTGAGGAGAATAGCACAGATGCATTTAAGGGAAGCTGGATTGGTACACGGTCACGCCCGAGAAGTCAGCGCTCCCTCTTCTGAATTCCTGAACCTACAGATATTTCAAGGAAACTGGCATTGCATGTTCAGGCCAGTGCGTGTACATCCTAGAAGGCTCAAATAGTCACATTCAGAGCTCTACATTGAGTGTTTCGCCGAGACAATTTTCATCCGATTAAATACTTACACATTCCTACGTTCGTATATTGTATTTCCTTTCACTCCCCGATGATATTTTATATTTCCTAATAGATTTCAAGTAACCGATTTGTAAACGATTAGTCGCCATTCTGTAATGTGAGACATCGTTCTCTTCAAGACCTCCTTTCTTTCACTTTAATAAAATGCCTGCTTTCAATTCTGATGAACTATTTACCCAAAATTTACTAATTTCTTCTCGCCTACCGATAGCGACTGACCTGTAATATGTTTCCAGCATTTTCTGGTTTGCTACAAGCCTTTGGGTTCACGGGATGTCCAAGAGTCCAGATTTATCTCGCCTGGCTGCCGTCACCCTTCTCCTTGTGGACGTGGGGATATATCGGAGAGTGAATTATGTTTCCCGTGTCGAGAAGTCCAATAAGTATGACTAGAACGTGCAAAAATTGGTCACTTGAGAGTGCGGCAGAAAATGAGCGATTTCATCATGAAAGTGGAACGGATTTCAGGTTTAGAATTGTGAAACAGAAAATGGAAAAAATGAGTTGAGCAAACTGTACGAGGCTCATCCGAGGCTTTACTGGGACGTATAATTTAAGATATTTATTGATCACTAACCCCGTGTCCAAGGCAGCGGTGATACGGGCCTCTTAGCTTCCAACTAGTCTGAACTTATTCTGCTTCTTAAACTAATCTGAAATGCGCTCAGTTGAAGGTGGGCGGTGTTTGATTGGATCTAAGATTTGCTCTCACTGATCAATTTGAAGGAATTTAATTATATTGATAAAAATATCTTGTTTCCTGTAGTACTGACACACGAATTTATAAGATCCAGTCATGCGTCCCAGATCCAGCATCAGAAAAATCATAAACGGGTTATTGAAGCAACTTGGATATAAATGAGTTAATTTCAGCAGATTTCATACCTCTGGAGTGTGAATATAAATACTTGAGGTCACTTCGAAAAATGGCCATTTGCCTGTCTGAAACTGTTTACTGACAAACCCTTTTGTGTCTTTGATGTTTCAGATGCGTGTTGCGCCCCAAACGACTGAAGATGATAAACCCACATGTCTGGAGACAGCGGCTGCAGAACTAACCACAGCTGCACATTACAAACATTCAGAGCTCAAGTGCTGAAAATTAGCTAAATATGTGGGAGTTGTGAGTGTGGGCGTCTAACACTTGGTGTAGAAGATTATTTTAGAGTTTGCAATTTAAAATGTCATCGCCTGCCCTGTAACTGTGCAGATGATGAGGTGGGGCCATTTATCTGACTTTATCAGTAGTTTGGAGTTATCACGTCCTGGAACTGCGGGCCACACACTGAAGTCACATTGTCATCATCGAACTGTCCCAGAGTGGTTGCAGTAATGGTCACCAACAGTGGAGGAGTGTTTCAAGCTGTATGAGCTATCACGGTTGGCCTGGATTGGTTGGTGCCGAACAGCTGACCTCCGGAGTCAAGATACGTAATTAATCTTCGATCTGAGGCAGTTTTGTTTTGATCACTTTGACACAGTGAAATACCGTGATACTAATGAAGAGCATTAAGGTTATTTTCATCCTGCTATTTAGCAACGGTAAAATATTCTTTTTAACAACTTATGTGGCAAAGTAACAAGGTAATTAGTGATACAAATCGTATATGGTTATTTAGTGGTTTGTAAATTCAGAAGTGGGTATTTAAGGTACATTGTATTCGGACTTTTATTCTGTATTTTAGTAGGATATTTTTTGAATATTTCTGTTTTCTTCGACTGTAATCGACATTTTGATGGAATTTAAAGAGTTTTAGTGATAATTTCACACGCTTTAATAGACGTACTAATGAATATGTTCGTGAATGTTTAAAGGTTATTTTTAACAGTATTTAGCTGGAATGCCATGGAATGTTTCAATTGATATGTTATTAGGGATTTCAATGGGTGTTTAATTTCTATTTTTCATCAGTTGTCCTTTGTTCACGATGGTCTGTGAAGATGCCGTGGTTTGTGTCGGCAGTGAAAGGTTCATGTGCAGAGATCCCGTGTACATTTGATTATCCCGTCTATGGCCACAGTCCATGGGGTATGTGGTTGAAGGGGGGTTCTGACCCTAGAAGCCATGCGGTCTTTATTGTCCATGATCCCCGAGATTTAGACAAAATAAACTTTAATTATCGAGGACGAACTGAGTTGAGCGGCAACTTTGCAAGGAAACAATGTTTCTTACGGATAAAAGATATCAGGAAGAGTGATGAAGGTGACTATTACTTCAGACCGAAGATCAGCAAATCCCAGTATAGTATAGAACAAAACACATCCGCATCTCACGTCAGTCTTTATATTTTAGGTAAGATTTTTTCATTTGTTCTTTTTGTAGTTTATATTCCGTCTCCTCAGTGCCATTTAATTTAAACCACGGATGCAAAGTTATCGTGATACTTTTGGCCTTCGTCACTGGCGACAGCTGCCGGGCTGGTCCATTGAATAATACTTGACTTGAGTTGAAAAATGGCATTGGTATTCTTAAAAACTTACAGAAGCGCCCTGCGTTGTTCAGTTAGTAAGTGCAACCGTACAGACCGGCGGGTCAAACTTCAATCCATAATTGATGCGCAAAAGTAAGTCATCGTTTGCAATTCTGATGGAAGGGAAGGTGGACATGGTTTAAACACGGGAGGGATTTCTAGGGTCAAATCACCTATAGGTCTCCATATCATAAAGGAATAAAAAATAAAGATTGAATTGATATCGGGAGTTTCAAATATCAGGACATCCCAATAAGCTTTACAGCCAATGAAGTACTTTGAAGCGTAATGATTTGTGTAATGTAGAAAATCCCCCAGCCAATTGTCGCACAGCAAGGTCTCTCAAACAGCAATGAGATAATGATCAGGTAATCTGTTTTTAGGAGTTTCTTGGTGGATATATTTTGGCCAAGACAGCGGGGAGAACATCCCTGCTTTACCTTGAATAGTCCCAATGGGAGTCAGATGGACGCGTCTCTTTGTACGTTTTTCCATGAATTGTCACACCGCGCAGGTCATAAAGAGTGCATGAATAACGACTGCGGGTTATTTATCCCAGTAACCCGACTCAAACAAATTCGTTAAAGAGCTCACGGGCCGCCAAATTAAACCATGCACTTGGAGCCTTTGAATGCTTAGGTTTAGCTGAAATGTTAACCCGTGTAGAATAGATGGAGAAAAGCTCACTAAAACGGCGTGGCAAGAAATTAGACAGAAACGTCTTCTGTTATTATCCCAAGTGATAATTTTAAGTCCATTATCATAATAAAGAAAAGGCCAATAAGGACCAATTTCCAATCGTCCAAGTACAATTTTCAACAAATAAATTTCCCAAAATACCTAATGACCGATGGGTGGTGAAACCCACAGGGCAACTCCCAGTCACCTAAAACTACTAAATTTGTCCCTTTCTCCGATTATTAAACAATATAAGTTCACAATTTTCGCTTCCTCATCACCGACAGATTAAGTTTTACAGAGACCTTCCCGAGTCCCCGCAGGTTTGGGACTGAGATTTGTCTTTCAATATTTAATAACCTAATGCCTACGCGACAATTGACCGGATTTCCAATTCTGATTTAATTATTGATTCCATCGCACACCACCAGCATGATATTTCCGCTGAAGACTGCATGACTTTTTCAGGACAGGCCTGTTTGTTGTTTCCTCCCGTAAGATTGTATCAGGCTCTCGGTTCCCAGTCAGGACTATCTTCAGCCATCGTTTTTTGAAGCAGTTCGGGCAAAGAAGATACCAGGTTCTATCCCAGCCACAGACTTGGGATGGAATGTGGGACCGGGCTGGCCTAATGGTACAGTATCACATCAAGCAATTTATTTACCCAATGAGGACATGAGCGGGTTTAATGCTTGCTGATATTTGAAGTGCTCATTTTGAATTGTCAGCAACGTAGTGGGGGTGAGTGGAAATTAATTCACTGGCCAATAACGTGAATAATTCATGTGATAAAGCGGCTGAGTGCATATGTGATCCGATTAGTTCAGTAATTGTAAGGAGTAATTGACTTGAGGCATCATTCCCTGCAGCTGAGAGCAGGAGGAATAGAACAGGATTCATTTTTAAGGTGATATTTTCCCAGTCCTTGGGTTGAATCGCCTGGCACATTATTGGCCGTTTTCAAAATTGAAATTCACTATAATTTCCTTCTCCCCTTACAGAAAAAACAAGTATATCAGTCTCTGGGGAATTGATCGCTGGACAACCAGCGCAACTGACCTGCTCGATCACCCACAATTGCCCATCCGCCAACCTTGAGCTGAAGTGGACTTATGATCAAGGACACTTTCCTTTTCAGACAGAGACTAAAACTTCAGAACAGAATGTCAACGGTTTCGATGGTTACCGGAGGGTTTCATCCATTTTCACCTTCGTCCCATCCTCGGACATTCATGGGAAAACGCTGGGATGTAAACTTATAGTTGAAGGTGTCGAAGCTACTGTTCAGAAAACACTTACAATGGCCGTTGAATGTAAATACCCGCTCTATGCTTGATTCAACTAGCTTGTTGATAAACAGGTTCTAAAGTTGTTGTTATGCTCAATGTAGTGAGACCGAGACTGGATAATCAATTAAAAGGACTGTCTATCAGTTAATTCTTGTCAGTCACTCTGATTAAAATTTTTCCCAGACCATTGGAGTAATGCTGGTGGTTCCTCGGGTGTGATTTATGTCCAATATTATTCCAAAGGATCCCAATGCCAGATTACCGTTTTAGCCACAGAGTAACTGATTAACATTATATCATTTATACAACGTAAGTACTGTGTGAATCTATTAAATGTTAAAAGGGACATCAGAGATCCGCTCCACAGTGACTACGCATTGGTGTTATTTCCCCCGTGTTCACACAACTCTCTCAATAGCCGATGTCAGTAATATTTTCAGGAAGGCCAGTAAAAGAAGGAGAATTTGACCATATTTAGAGTGAAAAAACATCGTTAAAAACCAGAGAGCCCAATGCACAAAACCACGTAAAATGTATCTGGACTGGTTAAAACAAAATTAATGAATATGTGAGATGTGAAACGCAAGAATTAATGTGCGGGGGATTGATCCCAGCGGCCCTGAAGTGGAAGAACACGTTAGTCAATCACAAAGGTAGAAGTTTATAAGATTAAATACTAACAGTTTTACCAGAACGGACAGTTGAGGTGAGTTAGTCTGTATTGTTTACAGTATTCTAACCGAGTAATCGCCCACAGCATGAAGATAAATGGATCAAATGACCGCTCATTGGTTCGATGTGAACTTATAACTGAGTTATTGATTGCTAGAATTTCGCAAAAAGCAAAATCTGATGATCCATTAAACGAATGTATCTTTGTATGGCTCCAATTAAACACGGCTGTGCAGTAACCTCTCTGGTTAGTCTAAAGGTCCAAATCGGTTCTACTTAGACACTGCAAACTGCTTGATGAAAACTACCTGAAGTTGAAATTGCCTCTTTTTTTTAGATAAACCTTCAGTAGTATCAGGCCCGAACTGCACCATTTCTGAGAGTGGGATTGATTGTACCTGCAGTGTCAGAGCCAACCCCCCGGCAAATATCACATGGGGTCTCAATGGAAGAACCATCACTCGGAACAGTTCAGATGAAGTTATCTCCTGGGCAGTGAATGGTCACCTGGTGCCGAACTCCCTGACACTGACTCACCCAACTCGTACTGGAAACCAGATCTCATGTGTTGCAGCAAACGAGCACGGCGTTACTTTCGGCAAACATCAACTCCATTCAGCAGGTAAGTCCTGATATTTGCAGCAATTTAATTACTGTAGAAAGGTTCTTTGATTATTGGCCCGTCATTAGGTGAACGGTGTTAGCGTCAGCAAATACCAGCTCCATTTGGCAGTTAATTGCCAAATCCACCAGTAATTTAGTACAGAATCGACGGATAATTTCAGAACTAAAGGGGTCTGGCCCCTCACCGACCAATGACGCACTGAAAGTTGCAATCGGAATAATCCATTTTAAATTTGTCAATGATTTTCCATAACCCGGCCAAGGTTTACTGATGCCTGGATTTTGTTGAGTTCGGAAGGGATTAATATACAACAATAGAAGTAGCGTGCGATCTTCAACAAAACGGAACCTGCTGAATTAATTACACGCTGTATGAAGTCCTGTTTCCTCTCACTGTAACCGTTGCGTGCTGCTGTCTATCAGTCAATTGATACAAGCTCTGTTCCATCCTGTTCGCACAGTTTAATGAAGCAGTTCTTATGTCTAGTTCAGATTGCTCCTCGGATTGTTACCGTGACGATATTCTGAGAAGAATATAAAGTGCGATAATCCTGCAAATGGAGCCAGAATACCTGGGATAATTGGAAAAAAGCAGATTACAGACTGAATTGAAATATTGGATAGGACGGAAACAGATCCGAGGATACAATATGTGCATATACACCCTCCTGGGACTGCACTTCGAAACTGTACTGTTTAATCTTTGGAATAAGAGCAGGGAAATTCTCGCCTTGCGTCTTGGCCAATATTTATCGCTCAACCAACATCACTAAAAACAGATCACGAGGTCATTACCTCATCGCTGTTTGTGGGATCTTCCCATGCGCAATTTGGCTGCCGCGTTCCCTGCATTACAACAGTGGCTACTTTTCAGCAGTACTTCATTGGCTGTAAAGCGCTTTGGGATGGCGTGAAGTGCGAGTTCTTTCTTTACAGATTCCGGTACTTGAGGATAAATGCTATCCGAACACCGTGTTGTAATCTTAGTACAATAGTCAGCAGCAAGGTCTTTTTTTCTGAATATTTTAGGAACAATTTCATGGAAAATTGTCATGGCAATAAGAACAGCGGTCGCAGTTTTCATTCTGATTGCTGCCATTTCCATGGTGAAGATAGAGAGGAATTCATACAGGTATGATTTACAATTATTTACACTCATGAATTAGTCAGACAGATTTCAAAGGGACTGTGACATCAGGATTTCAGCCTATGAGAAAATATTTCTTAAAATACTTAAAACCTGAAAGCATTGCACATCAATGTTAGCTACCAGTTGTGGAGGGAAGGGTTAATGGAGGTCGGGTGAATCTGTGGTGAAAGTAGGGCAATATCCGAGTGTCAATCGACCCTGATCGGTGTATCCCTTCTCCCAGCTCTGGTAATAGACCAGAATAACTCCACTCTGGACCATGGCGCGTTCGTAGCTCTTTCACTTGTAAGTTCAAAGTTCTTAAAACAAACGCCAATCGAAAACTCAGGACTCAGGAGGTAATAACAAAAAAACTCCACAGAGCCATTCCAGGACACTGCAGGGCAAACTCACGCCAACGTTTAGGACATGTGATTTCAAATAGATACTTTGCATCAGTCGCCGGCGCTCAGTCGACCATTCAGAAACTGTACAGTGAACACTAAATTTGGGAATGTCAAAGCAGATGACGATAGAATTTACCTACTTTATCAGATCGAGAGAAACGTTCCTTAAGGATTATGGCAGTGTAGAGATAGAAAGCGAACGGAACTGAAATATGGTTCCATCTAATCAAGGAAGTCCAATGGATGAGGGAGTTCAGTTATGTGGAGAGACTGGAGAAGCTGGGATTGTTCTCCTCAGAAGAAAGAAGGTTAAGGGGAGATTTGATGGAGGTGTTCAAGATCATGAACGGTTTTAACAGAGTAAATAAGGAGAAACTGTTTCCAGTGGCAGAAGGGTCGGTAACCAGAGGACATAGATTTAAGGTGATCGGCAAAAGAAGTGACATGAGGAAATATTTTTTTCCGCAGCGAGTTGTTATGATCTGGAATGCTCCGCTTGAAAGGGCGGTGGAAGCAAATTCAATAATAACTTTCAAAGGCGAATTGGATAAATACTTGAAGGAAAAAAAATCCAGGGCAATGGGGAAAGAGCAGTGGAATGTGACTAATTGGATAGCTCTTTCAAAGAGGTGGCACAGGCCCGCTGGGCCGAATGGTCTCCTCCTGTGCTCTACCTACAAGGCCACTATGATAACAAATCGCTGCTGCGATAGTGCACGCGCGTGATTCACCATACGGACACTGGATGATTTATTAAAACTAATTACCAGTAATTACGTGATAGACAGCATTTGTATTTTTTGAATCAAGAGAATGTTAAATGTCCCTGTTGGTGTCCCTCCTACAGGCAGCGGCTCGATGACTTGCCTTCTGGTTCGGAGCCCATTTAACTGAGGTATGTGAGGACATCGAATCTGTTGAGAATCCGCTGGAGTTATCTGTCTGATGTTTGGTTTATGGGAGTCACATTAAATGCACAATCCAAATGTTAAACAGGTGTTACAGAAACTTGTTATAAAGGATGGAATGCTCCCCTCAACCCGCTAACAGGGAAGTGTTGAAATGCTCACTGTGTGCCATGACCTGGTAATTGGAATCATTGACATTTTCTCTGTTTGGGATTTCTATTGAAATCAAACGGTCTCAAAAAACATCTTTCCCACGTCACGATACGGAGCAGCCAATGTTTCATCGAATAGCGGAACAGGCTCGAGGGGGCGATTGCACTAATCCTGTTCCAATCTTTTTGATGTTCCTATGTCTCTCTGTTCCTGCACCCTCTTATAAACTGTATCATTTACTTTATATTGCCGCTCCTCGTTCTTCCGACCAATACGTAGGGCTAACATCAAATATGTATATACCATGCTGAGTAGAGAATTAAAATCTATTGAGCGGGAAGGTGATGTAAGTGTTACAGTACACGAGTCACTGAATGTGCACGACCAGTGCGAAAAGGCCATTGCAAAGGATAATAGAATACTTGGATGGTTAGTGAGGGTGAAACAGTGTAAAATAAAAGAAAAGTAGCTTTACAGTCTTTATAAAGGCGCTGGTTATGCCTCATTTGGAATACTGTGTCCAGTTTTGGTCCCCTCACGCGATGGGTGAGGTCGAGTACCTGAAAGAAGGTTCAGCGGAGGGCCATCCGAGAGATACCTGGTTTAAAAGCCCTTAAGTGCCCTTGCCCGAGTGAGCTGTGACCTTTTACTCCAGAAAAGTGTCGGCTAAGGAGCAATTTAATTGAAATTCTCTTTTAAATTACGAAGGAACTAGACTGTGTCTGTGTGGACAGATTATTTGAACTCGACAGGTTAGGGAAAACGAGGGACAATGCGATATAAACTTTAAGGCAGGTTAGATATCGGGACGTTTATCTTGTCGCAGAGTGTCAAAGACGCTTGGATCAAGTTGCCAGCTCATGTGGCGAGTGTAACTTCGCTGCAATATTTCAAAGGAGAACTGAACGAATTCCCTCCTGAGGCTAATTTGACTGCACACAAAACACCAGTGGGGTGTTGCGTAATGTATCTCATGGACGCTGTTATTTCCTGGAACTCGTTCCGTTCACCTTCGGGCTCAGAGAGAAATTTTCCAGATTTAGTCATAGAGTCATAGAGTTATACAGCACGGATAGAGGCCCTTCGGCCCATCGTGTCCGCGCCGGCCATCAAGCCCTGTCTACTCTAATCCCATATTCCAGCATTTGGTCCGTAGCCTTGTATGCTATGGCATTTCAAGTGCTCATCCAAATGCTTCTTGAATGTTGTGAGGGTTCCTGCCTCCACAACCCTTTCAGGCAGTGAGTTCCAGACTCCAACCACCCTCTGGGTGAAAAAGTTCTTTCTCAAATCCCCTCTAAACCTCCCGCCTTTTACCTTGAATCTATGTCCACTCGTTATAGAACCCTCAACGAAGGGAAAAAGCTCCTTCGTATCCATCCTATCTGTGCCCCTCATAATTTTGTACACCTCAATCATGTCCCCCCTCAGCCTCCTCTGCTCCAAGGAAAACAAACCCAATCTTCCCAGTCTCTCTTCATAGCTGAAGCGCTCCAGCCCTGGTAACATCCTGGTGAATCTCCTCTGCACCCTCTCCAAAGCGATCACATCCTTCCTGCAGTGTGGCGACCAGAACTGCACACAATACTCCAGCTGTGGCCTAACCAGTGTTTTATACAGCTCCATCATAACCTCCTTGCTCTTATATTCTATGCCACGGCTAATAAAGGCAAGTATCCCATATGCCTTCTTTACCACCTTATCTACCTGTTCCGCCGCCTTTAGGGATCTGTGAACTTGCACACCAAGATCCCTCTGAACCTCTGTCTTGCCAGGACCTACTCCGTTAATGGTAGGGCGTTGGGAGAGTTATAGAACAAAGAGATCTAGGAATACAGATTCATAGCTCCTTGAAAGTGGAGTCACAGGTGGATAGGGTGGTGAAGAAGGCATTCGGCATGCTTGGTTTCATTGGTCAGAACATTGAATGCAGGAGTTGGCATGTCTTGTTGAAGTTGTACAGGGCATTGGTGAGGCCACACTTGGAGTACTGTGTACAGTTCTTGTCACCCTATTATAGAAAGGATATTATTAAACTAGAAAGAGTGCAGAAAAGATTTACTAGGATGCTACCGGGACTTGATGGTTTGACTTACAGGGAGAGGTTAGACAGACTGGGACTTTTTTCCCTGGAGAGTAGGAGGTTAAGGGGTGATCTTATATAAGTCTATAAAATAATGAGGGGCATAGATAAGGTCGATAGTCAAAATCTTTTCCCAAAGGTAGGGGAGTCTATAACGAGGGGGCATAGATTTAAGGTGAGAGGGGAGAGATACAAAAGGGTCCAGAGGGGCAATTTTTTCACTCAAAGGGTGGTGAGTGTCTGGAACGAGCTGCCAGAGGCAGTACTAGAGGCGGGTACAATTTTGTCTTTTAAAAAGCATTTGGACAGTTACATGGGTAAGTTGGGTATAGAGGGATATGGGCCAAGTGCAGGCAATTGGGACTAGCTTAGTGGTATAAACTGGGCGACATGGACATGTTGGGCCGAAGGGCCTGTTTCCATGTTGTAACTTCTATGATTCTATGATTCCATGATTCATTGTGTATTCCCTTGCCTTGTTAGTCCCTCCAAAGTGCATCACCTCGCACTTTTCCGGGTTAAATTCCATTTGCCACTGTTCCGCCCATCTGACCAACCCATCTATATCGTCCTGCAGACTGAGGCTGTCCTCCTCGCTATTTACCACCCTACCAATTTTTGTATCATCAGCGAACTTACTGATCATACCTTTTACATTCATATCCAAGTCATTAATGTAGACCACAAACAGCAAGGGACCCATAGAATCATAGAATCATAGAATCATAGAAGTTACAACATGGAAACAGGCCCTTCGGCCCAACATGTCCATGTCGCCCAGTTTATACCACTAAGCTAGTCCCAATTGCCTGCACTTGGCCCATATCCCTCGATACCCATCTTCCCCATGTAACTGTCCAAATGCTTTTTAAAAGACAAAATTGTACCCGCCTCTACTACTGCCTCTGGCAGCTCGTTCCAGACACTCACCACCCTTTGAGTGAAAAAATTGCCCCTCTGGATCCTTTTGTATCTCTCCCCTCTCACCTTAAATCTGTGCCCCCTCGTTATAGACTCCCCTACCTTTGGGAAAAGATTTTGACTATCGACCTTATCTATGCCCCTCATTATTTTATAGACTTCTATAAGATCACCCCTTAACCTCCTACTCTCCAGGGAATAAAGTCCCAGTCTGTCTAACCTCTCCCTGTAAGTCAAACCATCAAGTCCCGGTAGCATCCTAGTAAATCTTTTCTGCACTCTTTCTAGTTTAATAATATCCTTTCTATAATAGGGTGACCAGAACTGTACACAGTACTCCAAGTGTGGCCTCACCAATGCCCTGTACAACTTCAACAAGACATCCCAACTCCTGCATTCAATGTTCTGACCAATGAAACCAAGCATGCTGAATGCCTTCTTCACCACCCTATCCACCTGTGACTCCACTTTCAAGGAGCTATGAATCTGTACTCCTAGATCTCTTTGTTCTATAACTCTCCCCAACGCCCTACCATTAACGGAGTAGGTCCTGGCCCGATTCGATCTACCAAAATGCATCACCTCACATTTATCTAAATTAAACTCCATCTGCCATTCATCGGCCCACTGGCCCAATTTATCAAGATCCCGTTGCAATCCTAGATAACCTTCTTCACTGTCCACAATGCCACCAATCTTGGTGTCGTCTGCAAACTTACTAACCATGCCTCCTAAATTCTCATCCAAATCATTAATATAAATAACAAATAACAGCGGACCCAGCACCGATCCCTGAGGCACACCGCTGGACACAGGCATCCAGTTTGAAAAACAACCCTCGACAACCACCCTCTGTCTTCTGTCGTCAAGCCAATTTTGTATCCAATTGGCTACCTCACCTTGGATCCCATGAGATTTAACCTTATGTAACAACCTACCATGCGGTACCTTGTCAAATGCTTTGCTGAAGTCCATGTAGACCACGTCTACTGCACAGCCCTCATCTATCTTCTTGGTTACCCCTTCAAAAAACTCAATCAAATTCGTGAGACATGATTTTCCTCTCACAAAACCATGCTGACTGTTCCTAATTAGTCCCTGCCTCTCCAAATGCCTGTAGATCCTGTCCATCAGAATACCCTCTAACAACTTACCCACTACAGATGTCAGGCTCACTGGTCTGTAGTTCCCAGGCTTTTCCCTGCCGCCCTTCTTAAACAAAGGCACAACATTTGCTACTCTCCAATCTTCAGGCACCTCACCTGTCGCGGTGGATGATTCAAATATCTCTGCTAGGGGACCCGCAATTTCCTCCCTAACCTCCCATAACGTCCTGGGATACATTTCATCAGGTCCCGGAGATTTATCTACCTTGATGCGCGATAAGACTTCCAGCACCTCCCTCTCTGTAATATGTACACTCCTCAAGACATCACTATTTATTTCCCCAAGTTCCCTAACATCCATGCCTTTCTCAACCGTAAATACCGATGTCAAATATTCATTCAGGATCTCACCCATCTCTTGTGGTTCCGCACTTAGATGACCTTGTTGATCCTTAAGAGGCCCTACTCTCTCCCTAGTTACCCTTTTGCCCTTTATGTATTTGTAGAAGCTCTTTGGATTCACCTTTGCCTGATCTGCCAAAGCAATCTCATATCCCCTTTTTGCCCTCCTGATTTCTCTCTTAACTCTACTCCGGCAATCTCTATACTCTTCAAGGGATCCACTTGATCCCAGCTGCCTATGCATGTCATATGCCTCCTTCTTATTTTTGACTAGTGCCTCAATCTCCCGAGTCATCCAAGGTTCCCTACTTCTACCAGCCTTGCCCTTCACTTTATAAGGAATGTGCTTACCCTGAACCCTGGTTAACACACTTTTGAAAGCCTCCCACTTACCAGACGTCCCTTTGCCTGCCAACAGACTCTCCCAATCAACTTCTGAAAGTTCCTGTCTAATACCATCAAAATTGGCCTTTCCCCAATTTAGAATTTTAACTTTTAGGCCAGACCTATCCTTCTCCATAGCTATCTTAAAACTAATGGAATTATGATCACTGGTCCCAAAGTGATCCCTCACTAACACTTCTGTCACCTGCCCTTCCTTATTTCCCAAGAGGAGGTCAAGTTTTGCCCCCTCTCTAGTCGGGCCATCCACATACTGAATGAGAAATTCCTCCTGAATACACTCAACAAATTTCTCTCCATCCAAGCCCCTAATGCTATGGCTGTCCCAGTCAATGTTGGGAAAGTTAAAGTCCCCTACTATTACCACCCTATTTTTCTTGCAGCTGTCTGTAATCTCCTTACATATTTGCTCCTCAATTTCCCGTTGACTATTTGGGGGTCTGTAGTACAATCCTATCAAAGTGATCTCTCCCTTCTTATTTTTCAGTTCTACCCATATGGACTCAGTGGGCGAACCCTCGGATATATCCCCTCTCACTACTGCCGTGATGTTCTCCCTAATCAAGAACGCAACTCCCCCTCCTATCTTACCTCCTGCTCTATCTTTCCTATCGCATCTGTACCCTGGAACATTGAGCTGCCAGTCCTGCCCCTCCCTTAGCCATGTTTCAGTAATAGCTATAACATCCCAGTCCCATGTACCCATCCATGCCCTGAGTTCATCTGCCTTGCCCATCAGACTTCTTGCATTGAAATAAATGCAGTTTAATCTAGACTTCCCTTGGTCTTTGCCCTGCTTTCTCAGACCATCTGTCCGGTCATGTTCTGTACACTCTCCCTTACTGCCTTTTGTTTCTGTCACCACTTTATTTCCCACTGGCTTCCTGCATCGGTTCCCATCCCCCTGCCACATTAGTTTAAACCCTCCCCAACAGCACTGGCAAACACTCCCCCTTGGACATTGGTTCCAGTCCTGCCCAGATGCAGACCGTCCAATTTGTACTGGTCCCACCTCCCCCAGAACCGGTTCCAATGGCCCAGGAATTTGAATCCCTCCAGCTTGCACCATCTCTCAAGCCACGTATTCATCTTAGCTATCCTGTCATTCCTACTCTGACTAACCCGTGGCACTGGTAGCAATCCTGAGATTACTACCTTTGAGGTCCTACTCTTTAGTTTAACTCCTAACTCCCTAAATTCAGCTTGTAGGACCTCATCCTGTTTTTTACCTATATCGTTGGTGCCTATATGCACCACGACAACTGGCTGTTCACCCTCCCCCTCCAGAATGTCCTGCAGCCGCTCCGAGACATCCTTGACCCTTGCACCAGGGAGGCAACATACCATCCTGGAGTCTCGGTTGCGTCCGCAGAAACGCCTGTCTATTCCCCTTACAATCGAGTCCCCTATCACTATAGCTCTGCCACTCTTTTTCCTGCCCTCCTGTGCACCGATCCCTGTGGTACCCCACTGGCCACAGGCTTCCAGTCACAAAAACAACCTTCGAACATCACCCTCTGCCTTCTGCCACTAAGCCAGTTTTGTATCCAAAGTGCCAAGGCACCCTGGATTCCATGGTCTCGTACCTTCTTGACCAGTCTCCTGTGGGGGACTTGATCGAAGGTCTTACTGAAATCCATGTGTACCACATCCACTGCGTTACCCTCATCCACACGCCTCGTCAACTCCTCAAAAAATTCAATCAAATTAGTCAGACATGATCGTTCCTTGACAAAGCCATGTTGACTATGCCTGATTAATCCTTGCTTCTCCAAGTGGAGACTAATTTTGTCCTTCAGAATTTTTTCCAATAATTTTCCTACCACTGATGTTAGGCTCACTGGCCTGCAGTTCCCCGGTTTTTCCCTACTCCCCTTCTTGAATAATGGTACTACATTAACGGTCCTCCAGTCCTCTGGCACATCCCCTGTGGCCAGAGAGGTTCTGAATATTTGTGTTAGAGCCCTCGCAATCTCCTCCTTTGCCTCACACAGTAGCCTGGGATACATTTCGTCCGGGCCTGGGGATTTATCCATTTTTAGGCCTGCTAAAAGCGCCAATACCTCCTCCCACTCGATGTTAATATGTTCGAGTATATCACAGTCCCCCTGCCGTATTTCTATGTCTACATCGTCCTTCTCCATAGTGAAAACAGATGCAAAAAATTCATTTAGAACCCCTCCTACATCTGCCGGCTCCACACACAGATTGCCATTTTTGTCCCTAATGGGCCCTATTTTTCCCCTAGTCATCCACTTACCCTTAATATACTTATAAAACATCTTAGGATTTTCCTTTCTTTTGCTCGCCAGTGTTATTTCATGGCCCCTCCTTGATCTCCTAATTTCTTTTTTAAGTATCCCCCTGCACTTTTTGTACTCCTCTAGGGCTTCCTCCGTCTTTAGCCTTTTGTATCTGCCAAAAGCCGTCCTTTTTTTCCTAATCCATTCTCGTATATCCCCTGACATCCAAGGTTCCCTGGAGTTCTTGGAACCACCCTTGACCTTTACGGGAACATATTGCCATTGTATGGTCTCAATCTCCCTTCTGAAAGACTCCCATTGCTCCGATGCGGATTTTCCTACAAGCAGCTGATCCCAGTCCATTTTGGCCAGATCCTGCCTTATCCTATTAAAATCGGCCTTCCCCCAATTTAGAACCTTTATTTCCGGCCCCTCGCTATCCTTTTCCATGACCACCTTATATCTCACCGAATTATGGTCACTGTCACCAAAGTGTTCACCTACTAGCACTTCTTCCACTTGGCCGGCCACATTCCCTAGAATTATGTCCAGTACCGCCCCCTCTCTTGTAGGACTTTCTACATGCTGGCTCAAAAAGCTCTCCTGGATGCACGTTAAGAATTTTGTACCCTCTAAGCCTTTTACACTCTGAGTATCCCAGTTAATATTGGGGAAGTTGAAATCCCCCACTATTATTACCCTATTATTTGCACAATTTTCTGAGATTTGCCGACATATCTGTTCCTCTATCTCCCCCTGACTGTTTGGGGGCCTATAGTACACTCCCATCAAAGTGCTTGCCCCCTTTTTGTTTTTAAGCTCCACCCATATGGCCTCATTAGAGGAACCTGCTAATATATCATCCCTCCTTATGGCAGTAATTGATTCTTTAATTAATATTGCCACCCCCCTCCTCTTATACCTCCCCCTCTGACTCGCCTGAAGATTCTGTACCCCGGAATATTGAGCAGCCAGTCTTGCCCCTCCCTCAACCATGTCTCTGTGACAGCAACAATATCATACTCCCATGTGTTTATCAACACCTTCAGTTCATCCACCTTATTCGCAAGACTCCTTGCATTAAAATAGATGCCATCCAGCCTTGCCCTCACATATTTGCCCTGTCTTCCAAGCTGAATTTTTTTTTTCTCTATATTTGGCTGCACAACACCCCCTATTGTAGCTCCACTCTGTATCCCATCCCCTTGCAAAATTAGTTTAACCCCACCACCCCCCAACAGTGCTAGCAAACCTCCCCGCAAGGATTTCTTTTCCCTGAATTGGCCTCGTTCTTTTTATCTCTTTTTTTGTATCTCGCGAGAGATTACATGATGGTGGGAGAGAACGCCAGCGTCATGACAGTTGGTACTTTCCCTGTCCGCCTTTTTTTATGTTTGTACAACGCAAAGCTCAAAAAGCTCTCGTTACTGAGTGGGAACATAGTAAGGCAGCAGAGATCGATGATCGAAGCATCATTGACACTTTGCCCGAACAAAATAACCTCCCGATATGTAAACTACCTTTATGTATTTCGATGATGGGCCCTTGTTTTCCCTTACCCATCTAGTTGAAATAGTCTGTCCACATAGAGATGGGATAAAGACGTTTACTCTGGTACAGAAAGCTAACTCTCAGAGGGTCCAGTCTCTCCATATCTAACGCACCGCTTTCTGTTGCAGAGCCAAGGCCCAGAGACAGACATTGGTGTTGGAGGAATGCATCTATCCAATCACTGTGTACGCAGCGATCAATGTTCGAAGCTTTCGCAAACAGGAATAATATCTCCAGAATGAGGAATCCAGTGAATACGCCGCAATTGAATTTAAATGAAATCCTTCGGCATTTACTCCTTTTGGACAAATGGAGCTCATCAATATCTTAACGCAACTAGTTTGATGAGTAGAGCAGAAAGTTGACACTCGGGAAGCTCTGCGGAAATGGATATCTTTCGGAGATGAATTGCTAAAATGTTCAATTCGGTTTGTTGGAATATTTGATTTAAAATTTCACACGTGTTTTCATTCTAACCATGCGTCTGAAATACAGCGGCGGCGGGCTTTAGTCGTCAGTGCAACTTTTTAACATTTTCTATTCGCTCCAATAAAATAACTATTTCCAGAACCAATTTTAAAGTTGTTTTCATTGATGACCTTCCTCTATAACATTGTTGGACAGTGTTAAATGTCACTATTGGCGGTTGGTTTGGCAGCCTCTCCCAGCCCAGTGTAATAAACGTTCATCTCCGTGTCAATTGATTTCCGTTTCCTACATGACAACACCCAGCCTATTATAAACATATTTAGTCATTCAGAAGCAGTTTGCAATGTTAACGGATCAGAAAATATTTACATTTATACTCAAAAGGCAATTGGATATATACTTAAAAAGGAAAAACATGCAGTGCTATCTGTAGAGAGCAGGGAAAGTGGGATTAATTGGATAGTTCTTTCAAAGAGCCGGAGCAGCTATGATGGACCGAATGGCCTCCTCCTGGGCTGTATGATTCTATGAATGCAAGTAAGGACAAGCATGTCGGAGAGGGAGGTAAAACGTTATCCTGAAACTCGGTGCACAAACCAGCACTAATTGATTTACCGTCACAGTCTAACAGATTGCAAAGTCCCAATTACATATTAAAAACACGTTGATTACCATAGAATAACTCTGTTCCAAGCATCAAAGATAATATTTTCAATGAAACGTAGCCAAGATTCACATTTGGAAAACTCCACCATTTCCCATAAGTCAAATTATACACTGTGTTAGCAATAAGAACAGACATTTCACGAACAACTTTACAAGCTTTACAATGTGTCCAGGACAAAACTTACCATGGATAACTGAAGATTCCTGTGCTTGGTGTTCAAAGTGGCTCAAATACCAATTGGTGCTGTTCCTTCCATCGATTGGATGTGAAGAAAACGACCGGATCACAATACACGCCATCTAACGGACAAAGGAAGCAAGTGCATTTCTTCAGGTAGAACCTCATTCTCCGGCCACACCTTTTTCGTTCAGCACACTCAGTACACACTTCGACAGTTGATGTTGGGACGGTGAGGTAAATCATGAGTTGAACTTCGCATGATACTTCTCTCTAGTTCTGTTGGACTCAGATGTGCCTGAAGGTGCAATGGGAAGTGGCCTATGCAATGCTGTCGGCCTGACACTGTGTGTCGCGATGTTGGATTGAGAAGCCTTTTCTTTTCTCCCTGATTACATGGGGATAAAATGATCTCAGATGGCACAAGGAATCAGAGAAATTACAACTCAAAATACAATACATTTTACAACTGTCTCAATAACCAGGTAAAAATTCTGCAATTAATCTGTCCCTAGCTCAGCTAACCTGGGCTCGGAACTTAAAGGTCAGTCAGGGCTCCCGCTGCTATCGAAAAATCCGCATACACTCGTTTTTAGGTTTCTAAGTTAAAAATGAGCAACTTTGTGAGGAATCACGGAAACACATTTCAATGAAAAGTAAGACCTTCAGAACAGGGGCATCATTGGAAAATTGGAAGGAAAACCCGTGAAAAAATGGAGCGATATTTCTAATTTGTTCTCAGGGTGTGGGCTTGATGGGTGATACCAGCATTTATTGCCCATTGATATTTGCACTTGAGAAGGTGTTGTTGGGCCTTCTTCTTGAACCGCTGCAGTCCGAGTGATGAAGGTACTCCCATAATGATGTTAGGTCGGGAATTCCAGGATTTTGACCAAACGACGATGAAGGAACTGCAATTTATGCCCAAGTCAGGAGGTTTGTGTGACTTGGAGGCGAATTTGGAAGTGATGGTGATCCATTACAACAAATGGCTCTCAAAATTGCTTCTTCCTAGCTTACTTTCTAATTTTAATGGTAATTGCACTGCTCCCCTCGACAAGCTGTAAGCCTCGCTTGCAACGACTGTCAGAGTTTCGGATAGAGTGATGCAGCCTATCTCCGACCCGTTTTTCCTGCAATTCGCACGAACACGTTGCTCCTTTATGAAAAATATTTGGACCTGCAAAGTTGCCCAATAAATATGTACTGATTATCCTTACAGTGAATGTGCTTTAACAATCCGATTGTGTGCCTGTTTAATACTCAATTAATATTTGATATATATAGTTTGAAACTGATCATATTGACTAAAATAACAGGCAACATGAAACACAAAGGCATTGGAATGTATTGTGATGTGTTCACCGGCCGCAGCATTGCTCTGCACTGCACCATATTGGTCAAAATTGCAGCTGGTGTACTGAAATTTTAACATGTTAAAACACATGGGGAGGCTGTGACGTGTCTGTCAGATTGTCCTTAAATTTTATCTATCGGTTGGACACCCGGAGTTGTAACATCCCGAAGACCAAAGTGCAAGGCTTCACACTCTTCCCATTCTTTCCTTCCCAGACGCCATCTCTTTAATCAATAAATAAGTTTAGATTCCACTGAGATTGTTTCATCTTAAGTGTATTTATCCATTTGTAAATTTAAGATATCTTTTAGGAAAACGCACTATTGCATATTTAGTTCCTAACACGATGTTGACGCTATAATTTCTGAAAAGTCATCCAATGTTTATTATCGCTCTTGAGTGAACCCAGTTGCAAGTGTCCATGTGGACATCCAGAGAGGACAGGATCAGATTCGGGGTGATGGGTCTCGCAGCAAACTTCATTGTTAAAGAGCCATCTGCAAAGTAGTATCTTGAGTGAGGGATTGGAGGAACAGGAGCTCAGCAAGGAGTCAATTCTTTCAAGGTGGAAGAGGAGAATATTGGGGCAAATACTGCAAGCAACAACAGAGAACGTTTCCATTGCCTTGATTGGATAAACGACTTGTATCTCCTGGTTTTTATATTTAGTTCGTTTAGAGAAAGAAACTAAAATGTGGGCAATCAGACAATACGGCCTCTGCAGGTTTTGGTCCTTTTCAGTTATACTTAATATCGGCATATTGACTCATTTCTATGCCCTAGAGGAACAATTGAAGAGTGCACATTGGCGTAATTAATTTTTTGGTTCTGCTCAGTCGAATCTGATATCAGTTCCCCGACATTATTGTCTAGTTCATTATTACAATGATCTCTCTGCAACACAAAGGAAACGTGGTGCAGGTACAAAAAGAACACGTGGTACAGATACGCAAAGAACACTTAGTACAGATACACAAATAACACGTGGCACAAATCCAAAAAGACACGCGGCACAGATCCACAAAGAACACGTGGGACAGATGCACAAAGAACACGTGGTTCAGATCCTCATAGAACAGGTAGCACAGAGTAAGAAAGAACATGCAGTACAGATACCCAAACAAGACGTGGTACAGACACCCAAAATATATTTGGTACAGATACACAAGGATCACGTGGTACAGATACACAAAGCACACGCCCTACAGATACACAGAGAAGACGTGATACAGATACAAAAAGAACACGTGGTCCATATACACAAATAACTCGTGTTACAGACACACAAAAATCAATTGGTACAGTTACACAAATTACAAGCCGTACAGATGCACAAAGAACACGTGGACCAGATACAATAAGAACACGTGTTACAGATGCACAAACAAAACTTGGTACCAATGCACAAATAATTACAAATAGCTATAAAAAGCACACGTGGCACAGATAAACAAATAATTGTCGTTCAGATATACAAAGCACACCTGGTACAGATTCGCAGGTACAGATACACAAGGAACACGTGGGGCAGATACACAAAAACACTTAGCACAGATGAACAATGAACACGTGGTTCAGATACACAATGCTCACATGTTACAGATATGCGCAGAATATATGAAGATACACAGAGAACACCTGGTACTGATACACAAGGAACACGTGGTACAGATGCATGAAGAACAAGTGGTACAGATACATAAAGAACACATGGTCCAGATACACAAATAACTTGTGGTGCAGATACAAAAGGGCCTCGTGGTACAGACACGAAATGAATACCTGGTACAGATACTTGAAGTACATTCAGTACAGATACATAAAGAACACATGGTTCAGATAAACGAATAGCGTGTGGTGCAGATACATAAAGAATTGCGGTACAGGTACACCAAGCTCACGTGGTACAGGTGCTCAAAGACACTAGTGCACACACACAAAGAATATGTGGTACAGATACATAAAGAAAATGTGGTGCAGATGCACAAATAACACGTGGTACAGGTACACAAAGATCAAGAGGTGCAGATCAACAAAGAACACGTGGTACAGGCAAATAAAGACCACGTGGTACAGATACAACAAGAAAACGTGGTACAGATACACAAAGAACAAGGGGTGCAGATCCGAAAATAACATTGGGTACAAATACACAAAAACACTTGGTGCAGTTATACAAAGAAGACGTGGTACAGTTACACAAAGAACATGTTGTACGGATACACAATTACCACGTTGCAGATGCACAACGAACACTTGGTACAGATACACCAAGAACATGTGGAACAGGTACACAAAGACTACGTGGTGCAGATCAACAAAGAAAACGTGGTACAGATACGCAAAGAAAACGTGGTACAGATACGGAAAGAACATGTGATGCAGATACACAAAGAACACTCGATACAGATAGGCAAAGAACATGTGATGCGGGTAGGCAACGAACCCGTGGTGCAGCTACACAAAAGAAACGTGGTACAGATACCCAAAATCACATGGATCAGATACGCAATGAACATGCGGTACAGATACACAAAGAACACGTGCTACAGATACACAAAGGAGTAATTCTGCTTCGAATTAGTAAGAATCAGTTTTGCGAAACTGAAACTGCCATGGGACAGAGTGGGGAGAACCTCACTCTGGTCTCTCCTGCCTCTGCACCTTTGTACAGCGACATGTTAATATAGTTATTGCCAGGAGTTCGAATGCATGTTTAGTTTCTGGCTGTTCCAAATAGGAGGCGCGGTGGGTCCACTGTGTTTCATCCCGCCACAAACTGCGAGTACACGGGGGATCTTTTACTATTTACCAGTAAACTGATTGTTCCTGTCCCTTCCCAATCCATCCTTCCTTTTCAGAACATGTTAGGGTAGAAATCCGCCTTGGACGGTGTTACATGCTCACACTTGTGCCTCATGCTGCGCTCCCCACTGAGCCACAACTGACACATTAATAACGCCATTGTTATTAGCAGGTATTTTTAATAATGTAGATATATTATTAATATTCACGTTCTGAACTCTCACATGCATTGCACTTTAAACATTCAGCTGAAAACACAACAGCTCCATTCACGATGCAGCACAAACTATAACCGGATGTTACCTGACCACAAGTAAGCTCATTCTGGTTTAATTTTCTAGAATGATTCACACCCCAAGAGCGTCATAGATAGCAGCGATACATAGTTGCTGTATAAACCGCAACTAATTGGGCACTAAATAGAACCGAGCTCTTTACACCCCTGCTCTGGAGCTGTACTGGCACACGGTGTAAATAAACGCACCTCGGTGCAGCCACACTCAATGAGAACAACGGGTGAGACACTGACTCATTCCCAATGTGAACAGTGCCGAGACAATGAGATAGAATCATATGAACTGCCGGAGACTCTTGGCTGACCACACACCACTTCAGCTGTCAGCCTGAGATCGAAATGATTCTTGTGTCGAGCCTACATGAACACAATCCCTAAACTAGTGAGTTAAACAAAACTGGGCCCTGGATCTGAACAAACACACCTAAATTAATCAGTAAAACCAAACTGGAACGTGGATCTGTGAGCACATCCCTAAACTTAACAGTTAAACCAAATCGGGCACTATAGGTGAGCACACATCCCTAAACACGTCAGGAAAACCAAACTGAGGCCTCAATCGGAATACAATCCCTAAATTAGTCAGCAAAAGTGAATTGGGCCTTAAGCTGAACACACATCACTAAACTAGACAATGAAACCAGACTGGACCCTGGAGCTGAAAACAATCCCTAAACTAGTCAGTAAAACAATACTGGGCCCTGGATCCGAAAACAATCCCTAATCTAGACAGTAAAACCAACTGGGCCATGGATCTGAAAACAGTGGGGGAGTGTCTCAAGCTGTATGAGCCATCACGGTCCCCGTGGATTGGTGGGTGCCGAACAGCTGACCTCTCGGTGCTCTGTTTCGCGAGGAAATCCAGTATATTCAGGGTGGGCGGAATCCAGAAACGTGATTAATGTGAGATCGGGGTTAATTTTTAGTTTGTAATTTTGACAACGTGAAACTCCGCCAGTCATGAAGAGCCTAAATGTTATTTTAATTCTGGTATTTAGCGAAGGTAAAATATTATTTTTAATAATTCTCTCAAGCGATTTCCATCTTGTGGCAAAATAACAAAGTAATTAGTTATAGAAATAATACATCGTTCGTGATTTGTAAATTCGCGAAGAAGGTTTTTAATGTATATTATATTCTGAACTGAATTCTGTAAATTGTTAGGATAATTGACTATTAATGTGTTTGATTGGGAAATAAAGGACATTTTAACGGAAAATTTGCAGTTGGAAATTTACGAGTTTAAATGGATATGGAGAGGGAAATATCAGTGGGTGTTAGAAGGGTCATTTAATAGTGTTTATCTGGGATGGCAGGGAATTTTTTAATTAGAAAATTATTGTGTATTTCATTGGGTGTTTAATTTCTATTTTTCATCAGTTGTCCAGAGTTCACGATGGTCTGTGAAGATGCCGTGGTTTGTGTCGGCAGTGAAGGGTTCATGTGCAGAGCTCCCGTGTACATTTGATTATGCAGTCGATGGTCACAGTCCATGGGGTGTGTGGTTTAAGGGGGGTTATGATCCTAGTAGCCGAAGGGTCTTTATTGTCTATGATCTCAAAAGTTCAGACAATATAAGCCTTAATTATATGGGACGAACTGAGTTGAACGGCAACTTTGCAAAGAAACAATGTTCCTTACGGATAAAAGATATCAGGAAGAGCGATGATGGTGACTATTTCTTCAGACCGAAGATCACCGCTGCCCGGAATGTTACAGAACAATACACTTCCAGATCGCAGGCCAATATTTCTATTTTAGGCAAGTTTTTATTCATTTATTCCTTTTGTAGTTTATATTCCGTCTCCTCAGTGCCATTTAATTTAAGCCTTGAATTGAAAAATTTCGTGATACTTTTGGCCTACGTCACATGTTACAGCGGCACGGCTCCTCCACTGAATATTACCCAGGTGAGTGTTATGCATTATCTTGAACAGAAATATGACACTGGGCTATTCTTAATAACTTACAGAAGCTCCCTGCGTTGTTCAGTTGGTAAGTGCAATGTTAGATGTTGTATTGAAACGTACAGACCGGCGGTTCAAATTTAAATACATAATTGAAGCGCAAAAGGAAGTCAAAGTTTTTAATTCTGTAGGAAGGGTAGAGTCGATATGGTCTCAGCACAGGAGGGATTTCTAGGGTCAGTCAGGACTGTCTCCAACCATCGCTTCTTTGAAGCAGTTCGCGCAAAAAAGGTACTGGATTCTATCCCAAATACAGATTTGGGATAGAATGTGGGTCCGGGCTGGCCGAATGGTTCAGTATCACATCAAATAATGAATTTACCCAATGAGGCATGAGCGGGTTTAATGGTTGCTGATATTTGAAGAGACCATTTTGAGTTGCCAGCAAAGCAGTGTGTGAGTGGCAGTTAATTCACTGCCAATAACGTGAATAATTCATGTGATAAAGCGTCTGAGTGCATATGTGATCCGATGAGATCAGTAATTTTAAGAAGTTATTAAGTTTAGGCATTATTCCCTGCAGCTGAGAGCAGGCGGAAAAGAACAGGATTCATTTTTAAGGTGATATTTTCTCAGAATTTGGGTTGAATCGCCTGGCACATCATTGGCCGTTTTCAAAATTGAAATCCACTGTAATTTCCTTCTCTCCTTACAGAAAATCCAAGTATATCAGTCTCTGGGGAATTGATCGCTGGACAACCAGCGCAACTGACCTGCTCGATCACCCACAGTTGCGAATCCGCCAACCTTGAGCTGAAGTATACTTATGATCAAGGTTACTTTCCTTTTCTGACAGAGACTAAAACTTCCGAACAAAATGTCAACGGTTTCGATGATTCCCGGAGGGTTTCATCCATTTTCACATTCGTCCCATCATCAGACCATCATGGGAAAACGCTGGGGTGTAAACTTATTGTTGAAGGTGTCGAAGCTACTGTTCAAGAAACTCTTTAACTGGCCGGTAAATGTAAATACCCGCTCTATGCTTGATTCACCCAACCTGTTGGTAAACAGGTTGTGAAGTTGTTATTATTCTCATTGTAGTGAGAGCTCGACTGGAAAATCAATTAATCGAACTGTCTAAGACCTAATTCTTGTCAGTCCCTTTGCTTAATATTTTCCCCAAACCATTGGAGTAATATTGGTGGTTCCACGGGTGTGGTTTGTGTACAAAATGATTCCAATGGATCCCAATGCCAGATGCCGTTTTTGCCACAGAGTAACTGATTAACATTACATAAAATGTACAGCTCAAAAACAGGCCATTCGGCCCAACGTGCTCGTGCTGGCGTTTATGCACCAAATGATCCTTCTCCCACTTCTCTACATCCAATCCCATCAACGTGACCTTCTATTCTTTTTACTGTCGTGTGTTTCTCGACCTTGCCCTTGAATGCATCATACAGAGCAGGAGTGTCTGTTTTGAATTAACTGGTGCGGTTGGGTCGAGATGCTACAATTGGCCTCAACATCCCTGTGTGAGGGAAGGGAAAGTCGACCAAGTTCTTGTTCTGGGAGGAATGTTCACTTTGTTGAAGTAACGCTGGACTAGAACTTTACCCGGGCAAACAGACAAATCTTTAATGACAAGAGGGGGAAAGATGCTTATGTTTGAAATGAGCTGAAGGAATAAGACATCACGAGTGAAATAACGCCCATACGTAGTCAATGTGGAACGGATCACTGATGTCCCCTTATACATTTAATAGATTGAAACTGTACTTACGTTGTATAAAAATCTGTGTTGAGCTGTTTGTAGTGACCAAGTTATCTCCAGCCATGCGCCATTCTTACATTTATGTTACGTTTGATCCTCATCAGAATTAACAAAATAGTCACGACATATTGCTCTCTGGTTGTCACTTAAATTGTTTTTTTTGTCTTATGTGCTGGAATTCTCATTTACCGCCAATGACCTCCGCATTACCAGCTGCCTCTCGGGAACCAATCGTCAATTCCTCGATAGTAGCAGTGGAAGGAAGTTCAGTATTACTGTACTGCATGGCCCAGGGTGAACTACCGGTCAGTTTAAGATGGGTGAGAGATGGTTCGGAGATCAGCATGTCTTCCACCGGTGAACTGAGGCAGATATTTCACAACATTAGTTCTAAAGATGACGGACAATATTGGTGCGTTGCTGAAAATATCGTAGGCAACGCAAAGAGCTTCACACAGATTTCTGTGCAATGTAAGTGCGGTGTGAAACTACGTTCATTCTCTTTATTATATTAATTTACTGAAGTTATTCACTGTTATAAACAATCACCATCAAAACTCGCAGACTGGTACTGGAGTTAATCATTTCCTATTCATCTCATTGATATTTGGAAAGCTAATCTTCCTCACACCAGGTTCTGTTGAGGATCAAACGTAACATATATATAACATTGGCGCATGGCTGGAGATAACTAGGGGACCGCAAACAGCTCCACACAGATTTTTATACAACGTAAGTACAGTGTGAATCTATTAAATGTATAAAGGGACATCAATGATCCGTTGCACAGTGACTACGCATGGGTGATATTTCCCCCGTGTTCACACAACTCTCTCAATAGCCGATGTTAGTAATATTCACAGAAAAGCCAGTAAAAGAAGGAGAATTTGACCACATTTAGCGGGTAAAAAACATCGTTAAAAACCAGAGACCCCATTGCACAAAACCAGGTAAAATGTATCTCAGACTGGTTAAAACCAAATTAATGAATATGTGTGATGTGGAGCTCCAGAATTAATGTGCGGGAAGACTGATCCCAGAGGCCTGAAGTGGAAGAACACGTTATTCAATCACAATGGTAAAAATTGATAACATTATATACAAACAGTTTTACCAGAACAGACAGTTGAGGTAAGTTAGTCTGTATTGTTTACCATATTTTAACTGGGTAATCGCCCACAGCATGAAGATAAATTGATCAAATGACCGCTTATTGGTTCGATGAGAATTTATAACTGAGTTATTGATTGTTAGAATTTAGCAAAAAGCAAAATCAGATGATCCATTAAATGAATGTATCTTTGTATGGCTCCAATTAAACACGGCTGTGCAGTAACCTCTCTGGTTAGTCTAAAGGCCCAAATCGGTTCTACTTAGACACTGCATACTGTTTGATGAAAACTAATTGAAGCTGAACTCTTTTATTTTTATTTAGATAAACCTTCAATAGTATCAGGCCCGAATTGCACCATTTGTGAGAGTGGGATTGATTGTACCTGCAGTGTCAGAGCCAACCCCCCGGCAAATATCACATGGGGTCTCAATGGAAGAAACGTCACGAGGAACAGTTCAGATGAAGTTATCTCCTGGGCAGTGAATGGTCACTTGGTGCAGAGCTCCCTGATATTGACTCACCCAACTGGAACTGGAAACCAGATCTCATGTGTTGCAGCAAACGAGCACGGCGTTAGTTTCGGGAAATATCAACACAATTTAGCAGGTAATCCTGACATTTCGTGGAATTTAATTACTATAGCTGGATTTTTCCGTCACTGGCACGCTACTAAATGAACGGTGTTAGTGTCAGCAAATACTAGCTCCATTCGACAGTTGAATACCAAATCCATCTGCAAGTATGGACGGATTCCAATGAATAATTTAAGTAGGTATAGTCCGCAACTGACGACTAACTCACTAAAAGTTGCGATCGGAATAATACATTATTTTTTTTATTTGTTCATGTGATGTGGGCGTCGCTGGCAATGCCAGCATTTATTGTCTATCTCCAATTGCCCTTGAGAAGGTGGTAGTGAGCCGCCTTCTTGAACCGCTGAAGTCCGTGTGTTGAAGGTTCTCCCACAGTGCTGTTCGGAAGGGAGTTCCAGGATTTTGACCCAACGACGACGAAGTAACGTCGATATATTTCCATGTCGGGATGGTGTGTAACTTGGAGGGAAACGTGCAGGTGGTGTTGTTCCCATCTGCCTGCTGCCCTTGTCCTTCTAGATGGTCGAGGTCGTGGGTTTGGGTGGTGCTGTCGATGAAGCCTCGGTGAGTTGCTGCAGTGCATCCTGTGGATGGTACACTCTGCAGCCACGGTGCGCCGGTGGTGGAGGGAGTGAATGTTTAGTGGGGTGGAATGTGCCTAAACAAGCGGGCTGCTTTGTCCTGGATGGTGTCGAGCTTCTTGAATGTTGGTGGAGCTGCACCATCCAGGAAAGTGGAGAGTATTCCATCATACTCTTGACTTGTGCCTTGTAGATGTTGGAAAGGTTTCGGCGAGTTAGGAGGTGACTCACTCGCGGCAGAATACCGAGCCTCTAACCTGCTCTCGTAGCCACGGTATCTATGTGGCTGGTCTAGTTCAGTTTCTTGTCAATGGTGACCCCCAGGACGTTGATGGTGGGGGATTCGGCAATGGTAATGCCGTTGAATGTCAAGGGGAGATGGTTAGACTCTCTCTTGTAGGAGATGGTCAGTGCCTGGCACTTATCTGGCGCCAATGTTATTTGCCACTTGTCAGCCCAAGCCTGGATGTTGTCCAGATCTTGCTGCAGACGTGTCACTGATTTAGCGGATTTGTTTATAGTTGCCTTGTTTTCCTCAATATCGGAAGGGATTAATATAAAACAGTGTAAGTATACTGCGATCTTTAATAAAAGAGAATCTTCGAAATTAATTCGACACTTTATGAAGTCAGGTTGCCTCGCACGACAACAGTAGCGGGCTGCAGTCCATCATTGAATTCATACTTGCTCAGTTCTATCTTTATTATACAGTTCAACAAAGCAGCTATTACAGCTATCTCTGACTGCTGCTGGGATTGTTTTCCTGGCGATGTTCTGAGAAGACTCTTAATTTGGATAATCCTGAAAATGGAGTTTGAATACCTGAATAACTGGGATAATTGAAGATGAGAGACTGAATTGAAATACGGCTCGGAAGCCAATCGACCCATGTATGTTGTCTTGTTGAAGTTGTACAAGACATTAGTAAGGCCACACTTGGAATACTGTGTACAGTTCTGGTCACCCTATTATAGAAATGATATTATTAAACTAGAAAGAGTGCAGAAAAGATTTACTAGGAGGCTACCGGGACTTGATGGTTTGACTTATAGAGAGCGGTTAGATAGACTGAGACTTTTTTCCCTGGAGAGTAGGAGGTTAAGGGGTGATCTTATAGAAGTCTATAAAATAAGGATGGTGAGTGTCTGGAACGAGCTGCCAGAGGCAGTAGTAGAGGCGGGTACAATTTTGTCTTTTAAAACGCATTTGGACAGTTACATGGGTAAGATGGGTATAGAGGGATATGGGCCAAGTGCAGGCAATTGGGATTAGCTTAGTGGTATAAACTGGGCGACATGGACATGTTGGGCCGAAGGGCCTGTTTCCATGTTGTAAACTTCTTTGATTCTATGATTCTATGTGATATGAATATTTGCACACATTCGGGATTGGAGACTGAATTCTTTATTGTGCTTTATTCAGTCCTCAATAAGATCATTTCAAGGTAGATGTCATCCTGGTAATTTAAATACGGCACCGTGTGAGGGGGGTTCATTTGTTGCTTCGTGACCCGACGTTGCATTTTACCAAGTGTCCCAGTTACATCAAAAGAATCCGACTGTTTTATCGAGGCAGAGATGTATTCGGTGGACTGTCCGTGTACGTTTTTCATTCCATGATTTAATATGAACGGAACAGATAGGAATTCAATGTGTAAATATTTATTTTTAATTTACACAGGGCATAGAACAAGGGTAAAATGATGGGGAGAATCCAGTGTTAGTTCGTCGAAAAAGTAATCAGTTCAACCGCTGCCCTGTCCATTTTCTGCGAATATTTCCCAATATATTAATGAAGCACATTGACGATTTTTCGGGAGATTAGATTTGGAGTAATTTTCAAATAGTCTGTCCTTTGATCACCGGGTCGGAGTTCTGAGGTTTCAGGGAAGTATATCAAATCTTTGGTTCTCACTTTTAAGATGTGAATATGTCGGAAACTTGCCAATTCAGACGGATTAAAGTTATCCGAATACCATGTTGTAATCGTAGAGTAGTAATGAACAACAGAGTCTTTATGCATATTTCAGGAACTTTTCCCTGGAAAATTGTCATCCCAGTTGCAGCAGCGGCTACTTTGATCATCCTGTTTCTGATCGCGGTGATGGTACGGAGGTATGTGTGGTGCATAGTTTACATGAACTCTTGTGTTAATCACAGATCTGAAAGGGGTCCATGACATCAGGATTTCTGCCTCTGAGTAACTATTGTAGTGACCAGTGTGGAGGATAGTAACAGATATCAGGAGGACACGGACAGACTTGTGAACTGGGCAGACACATGTCAGATGAAATTGAACGCAGAGACTTGTGAAGTGACTCATTTTGGTAGGAAGAATGAGGAGAGGAAATATCAAGTAAATGGTACAATTTTGAAGGGAGTGCAGGAAAAGAGAGGCCTGAGGGTGCAGGTATACAAATCTTTGAAGGTGGCAGGAAAAGTCGACAAGATCGTTAAAAAGCATTTGGGATCCTGTATTTTATAAATAGAGGCATTGATTGCAAAAGCAAGGAAGTCGTGCTAAACATTTATGAACAACTGGTTCGGCCCCAGCTGGAGTATTGTGTCCAATTCTGGGCAGCTCACTTTAGGAAGGCTGTAAACGTCTTAGAGAGGGTGCAGAGGAGGTTTACTAGAATGGTACCAGGGATGAGGGATTAAGTTATGTGGACAGACTAGAGAAGATGGATTGGTACTCATAGAGCAGAGAACTTTAAGAGGAGATTTGATAGACGTGTTCAAAATTATGAACGGTTTTGATAGAATAAATGAGGGGAAACTGTTTCCAGTGGCAGAAAAGTCGGTAACAAGAGGACACAAATTTAAGGTGATTCGCAAAGAACTAGAGGCGACATAAGCAAACACTTTTTGAAGCAACGAGTTGTTATGATCTGGAATGCACTTGATGAAAGAGCGGTAGAAGCAGATTCAATAATAACTTTCAAAAAGGACTTGGATAAATACTTGAAGGGGAAACAAATCATATCTATGGGAAAAGAGCAGGGGAGTGGGACGAATTGGATAGCTCTTTCAAATAACCGGAACAGGCGCGAGGGGCCGAATGGCCTCCTTCTGTGCTGTACTATACTGTGTTATTATGATGCTATTTCTTCAAATAATTAACCCTTGAAAGCTTTGACCCTGAAACTCAGCTAAGAGTTGTCTATCACTTCTCCCCGCTGGAATAACAGACCAGAATAATCCTACTCTAGACCTTGGCTTAGTCTCCTTCGCTTCTAAGTTTGAAGCTTGTGGTTCCAGCCTCAAAGTAAAGCATGAGCACCGCCTCGAGCCGGACACACCACTGTAGTGTAGTGCGGCATTGTGGGAGGTGCCGTCTTACATCTCAGTCATTAAACCTAAGCATCGTCTGCATGCTCAAGCGGATGTGAAATATCCCTTGATAATATTGGCGAAAGAGAAGGGAGCTTCCCCCGTTTCATGGCAAAAATATATCCAGCCAGTCAACCCAGAAAAGTAGATTAACTGTTCACTTGACTCGTGTGGGATCTTGCTATGCGCAAAATAGCTGCCGTGTTTGTCTACGAAACAACAGTTTGCAAAATTAATTATTTGACTGTGAAGTGCTTTGGAGAGAGACCTTCAGATAAAGGCAATATATAATTGCAAGGCCATTCTTCTAAATTTTGGACTCAAGTGCCAAAAAAAAGTTAAATTTCGACAGCACCTTGTACTGACCCGTCCCAAGGAATTTAAAAAAGGCACAATGAAAAAATAATCGGACACGGATTCAAAGAAGCTGATATTATGAGCGGTGATTAAAATCTTGGTCAAGGAGGTGGGTTTTAAGGAGGGCCCTTGGAGAACAGTGAGATGGAGTTGTGAAGGGCTCTGAGCAAGTAATTCCAGACTCTGTGGGCTCACTAGCTGAAGGCACGTCCGCCAATTGTGGGTGTCGGGAAGAGGGAAACAAGAGGCAAGAGTCAGAATATCAGAGAGTTCGAAGCCGGGGTTTGTTGTTGGGCTAGAGGCTGTTACAGAGGCCGGGTGGGGGGAAACCATGGAGGGATTTATACAAGTATTAATCTGTCCAATAATGGTATGATGGTAGTTATTACTAATGTAATAGAGGAAACATTACAGGAGAAATGAGTTATTTTCCTGTGTCTCTTTTCCTGATGAACCTATTTAGTTTCACTAATTTCCTTCCAAGACGACTGTCAGAATTGTTGAAAGATTGGCTGTTAAATACTTTCAATAAAGCAACTGAGACCAATTAAATTTAAATAACTTGGCAATTCAAAACAAAAAGCAGCTTCTTCAAAGATATGTTAATAAATCACACAAGATGTTTGTGGTTGAAAAGAAATATCTGGCTTTTCCCTCAGACCCATGCCTGATTAGAACCACAGACTGGCCAACAACGGGATTTCAATGATTTCCAACATTCTCGTCTGAGCGAAGGTGGTTGTTGCCTCCAATTTACCATAAAAAAACTCAGAAAATCTCAAACTAGCTAAAACTTAACAACAAATAAAAGAAATATCAGCAATTCGAACCCAGGTTTTCAAACTGAATCAGAAGAAAATTTATTTCTTCCTCATTTCAAAACTCTAATGGATTGGAATTCAGCTGTACAATATCAGCAACGAATGTGTTAACACACTAAAAGACGTCCCGGCTGCAATTTTAAAAATGTGATAAGATATTGCAGGAAACTCTTCCGACTGCTTTTTAGGCAATATTTTAAGCCAATGTCTGCAAATCCTGTCTCTTTAACCACTTCTCTGCTTCTTCCTACTTACTATTTTGTGAAACTCATGTCTGCAATTCAAACAAGGTGTTAATAAACAATAAAACCCCGATATTTAATAAAGTGGGAGCACACTTGATAAACATTCTTTATTTACTATTTAAACAAAGTGATATCTTAGCGTGAGGAATTCCTCTGACCGTTATTTGAACAGTTGTTCGCAATCTATCTGCAAGCTTGATAAAATACTGCACAGCCTGATCTTTTCTCCAAGTGCAGTCTGCACCAATTTATTATCCAGCTTCATGGGAGAGAGACAAATCCTCATTCAGAAATATGGAAGCTTAAGGATAGAATGGAAACTGGAAGGAAATCATGTCCGTGCGAATAAGGAAACGTTATTTTCACAAATCCTTGATGTCGTAGTTCAACATAGGGCACGAGAAGATTTATTAACCTTAAATGTAAGCAGTTATGAGATTTTCATTATTTGTATTGTTTTGAATCAGGAAGAAGGCAAGAGACACCGTTAGTGTCCCACCAACAAACAGCGATTCAGTGATTTCCGCTGCGGTGCAGCATCCGTTTAACAATGAAGTAAATGAGGATATGGAAATTGTCCAGCATTCGCTGGAGTTACCTGCCTGATATTTGCTCTGTTTGTAACCATTGGGAATGACATTCAACACACAATGCAACGGTTTAACGGGTGCTTTAGAAACTTGTTTGATGGAATTTTAAAAGGGTGGAATGGCCACCTCAGCCTACTAACAAGAACTGACGCGCTGGTCATGACCTGATAAATCGGTCATGGACATTTTGTCAATTGGGGATTTTATTGAATTCAAAGTCAGTTGAAGGACATCGTCTTCTCATATCACTTAAGGGAAAAATGTTGCACTCCCCTCCCTCATGACATTATGGCACTGAGGGGGGCGGGGTGGGGGCGGGGGTGCAGGAGCGGGCAGTGAATCTTTGGAATTCTCAACCCCAGAGGGCTGTGGATGCTCATTGGTTGTGTATATTCAAGGCTGAGATGGATAGATCTTTGTTCTCTAGGGGAATCGAGGGATATGAGGATAGGGAGGGGAAGTGGAGTTGAGGTCGTAGATCAGCCATGATCTTATTGAATGGCGGAGCAGGTTCGAGGGGCCGTATGGCCTCCTCCTGCTTCTATTTCTTATGTCCGTTGGTTTAAATTCTCAGCAAGATCCCACGGTGTGGGGGGCCTGAGAAGCGACAAACCGCATTTCAGTTCTCTGGGATTATCTGCATTATCCTCCCTGGTTTTTACGCCCCGATTTTATTCTGGGGTGGGATCGGTCTGTGCGAGGGGCCTGTGTGTGCAACATGCTCGCCTGCCGAAAGCCTGAGAGATTTTACGCCCGGGCCTCATTTAAATATCAGCGCCCCCATATAAATTATGGCCTGGCCGGCGGGCGGGCCCATTTTTTTGTGCAGTAGAAGGCCGCTGCTTGCGACTACCGGAATAGGCCCCAACAGTCAGGTAAGGGTGCGAAGTGGGAGCGAAGTCGATCTGGGCAGGGGGTGAGGAGCCCGCGACAAGGCAGCCATAAGGTTGGGTTGTGGCGCCAGACGCACTACTCCTGCCCCTACTGTCCCACAAGGAAACCGATATAAGAAATAAAAACTTACTGGGGCTGTTCTGGCCACGATTCAGCTCCCGACACGTCTCCCCCGCTGAGGTTTCGGGCTAAAATGACACATTGGGCTCCAATGCCGCATATGGAGCCCGATCTGCACATTTAAAGAATGCCCCGATGTCTTGCGGTGGATGACCTTGACACCTGCAATTTAAAATTGCAGGCGGTCAGATCTGAGCGGGAAAGGGTTAGATAAGTAGCCCGCTCCATTTTAAGTGCCCTACCTCGTATCCGCCATGCGCACGGAGTTAGAATCAGGGCATTAATACTGGTTTGGCTGCGTTGGTCGCGCCCACGTTCCGTTTCACAGTGTTGTCGGTTCAAAATCTACTTCACCAAACGTGGATGGAAGGAGGATGTTTCGCCTTGCTGGGAGGTCCAGAACGAGGGGTCACTGTCTCAGGATACGGGTTAGGACATTTAGGACTGAGATGAAGATAAATTTCTTCCCGCAGAGGGTGGTGAACCTGTGGAATTCTCTACCACAGAAGGCTGTGGAGGCCAAGTCACTGAATATATTTAAGAAGGGGCTGGATAGATTTCTAGATACAAAAGGCAACATGGGGTATGGGGAGAGAGCGGGAATATGGTATTGAGATAAAGGATCAGCCATGATCATATTGAATAGCGGAGCAAGTTCGAAGGGCGGAATTGCCGACTCCTGCTCCTATTTTCTGTGTTTCTATGTCACATTTTGAACCTTGCATCCAGAGTTTGACTGAGATGTAGTACAGGGCAAGTGCTGCATTAAGGAAGGTGCCGTCTTTCAGATGACTGCTTAATCCAGAGCCTCGGCTGCCTGTTCCAGTAGTTCAGTTGGATGTTAGAAATTTCAATGCAATATTGGAAGAAGAGTCGGGATTTCTCAGCATGTAATGGTTAAAATTGGTCGAAACGTCACCAAAATTGATCGCCAGGTCATTTCACTCATTTCCTTTTATTGTGGGCAAATTAGCTGATGTACTTTAAATGTAATCCGTTGGTTACAATATGCTGTAATGAGGTGCTAAGCAAACACACGTTACTTATTGTATTTGAGCTTAAAATGCTTTACTCAATGAACAGGGACATTAGAATATACCAGGTAGGGAATAACGCGAGTTATTCTGGTACAGGAAGCGCACTCCCACCTAGCAGTAATTCCATATCTAATTCCTACTTTCTGTTCCAGAGCCAAGGCCAGTATGCAAACAGTGATGTTAGAGGGGCTGCCGCCAAACAATCAGCAGGAAGAGAAAATTTACTGTACGCAGCTGTCAAAGTATCAAACGTTCGCAAACATGAAAAATATCTCCAGAATGCGGAGTCCAGTGAATACGCCGCAATTAAATTTAAATGAAATGCAGCAGGATTTACACCATTCGGAGAGAGGGAGCTCATTAGAATCTTCACACAATTGGTTTTATGAGCTAGAACAGGAACTTTACATTCCAGCAATTGCTGTGAGAATGGACATCTTTCAGACATTAATTGCGAACATTTTTAATATCTTTGTGAGAGCATTTGATTTACAATCCAAACACGTGCTTCCTTTCCAAACACACTTGTGAAAAGCAGCGGGAAATGGGCTTCAATCGTCAATCCGAATTGAAACTTGTTCATCTGCTCTAGTAAAATAACTATTTTCTTAATTCGAACGTTGTTTTTATTTAAGACCTCTCTTTGCTAACTTATTAAAAAGCCCTGTCGATCAGCGTTCACTGTCTCTATCCGGTGCTGAGTTTGTTTGCACCTTCTCCCAGCCTATTGTAACAAGCGATTACCCGAGTGTAAACTTCCATCAGTTTGTTGATTGTGATTTCACCGGCATCATGCAGAAAGGAAGGAAGTATAAAGGGTGGATCTGTGGGTTTGGTGAATCTCTACTGTCAGCCTTTCTGCTCCGGATACAGGCTTAGCATTTCAAAAAAATATATTATCGAGAAGGTCAGGTCGCAAACAACGGGGAAATTTATTTCTCATCCCGAGCAGTCCTGAGTTTGATACGATTGAATGACTTGCTCGGCCACTTCAGAGGGCAGTTAAGTGTCAACCACGTTGAAGTGGGACAGGAGACACATATAGACGGAGACTGGTTAAGGACAGCATGTTCCCTTGGCTAAATGACATGAGCGAAACCAGTTGAGATTTTAAAGAAAGACTTGCATTTATATAGCGCCTTTCACGACCCAGAGCGCTTTACATCCAATTAAGGACTTTTTTGAAGTGTAGTTACTGTGGTAGGAAACGCGGGAGCCAATTTGCGGAGAGCAATGTACCGCAAACAGCAGTGTGATTGTGACCAGGTAATGTGTTGTTTAGTGGTGTTAATTGAGGGATAAATATTGGCCAGGACACCAGGGAGAACCCCACTGCTCTTCTTCGAAATAGTGACGTGGGATATTTTACGTCCACCAGAAAGAGCTGACCGGTCCTCGATTTAATTTCTGATCTGAAAGACAGCGCCTCTGACAGTGCAGCACGCCTCAGTGCAGCACTGGAGTCTCAGCGTAGATTTTGTGCTCAAGTCACTGGAGTGGGATTGAACCTACAAACTTCTGACTTGGAAGCACTTTTCTATTCCCACATTTTTCAAAACTGAATTCATATTCTCAAGCTGCCATGGTGGGATTGTGAAGTCACGTTCTCTGGATTGTTAGTCCAGTGACAACCACCACATTATCTACCGGTCCATGAAATTAAAAAAAAACATGACAAGGGTTTTGAGCAAACTGGACGAGGCTCATCCGGTCACTTCACTGTGATCTGTAATATAAAATGGCAATTGACTCTGGACCTCAGCTCCACGGCAGTAATAACACGGGCCTTTTAGCTCCTGCTGGCAGAATTAGTTTGAAATGATTCTGTCTCTCAATCCAATGCTAATGGCGCCTAACGCTTAAAGTGGATGGGTTTTGATTGAGTTTCCGATTGGATCCAGAATTTGTTTGCACTGATCAGCTCAAATAGACGTAGACAAAAATATCCATATTGTTTCCTCCAGCATTGACACTCGAATCTAAAAGCTCAAGTCACATGCCCCAGATCCAATTCTGAATCACAGACCGGTCATTGTAGCCACCGGGTTATAAATGAGTTATTTTCAGCAGATTTCACATCGCTGGAGTGTGAAAATAAACAGCTGAGGTCACTTCGAAATAAAACAAACTATTTTGTGCCTTTGACATTTCAGATACATGTTGTGCCCCGAACCACTGAAGGTGTTAAAGCCAAATGTCTGGAGACAGCGGCTACAGAACTAACCACACCGTCTCGTTTGTAGTGCCTTGGCAGCCAAGTAGCTAAACATGTGGGAGATAAAAGGCAAACGTTTGTGTATCAGGTTATTTCAGATATTCGAATCTTAAATGTTAGTTCCTGTCCTGTAAATGTGGAGCTGATGAGGGGGATGGGGAATTCTCTGATCGAGATTCTGGAGCTATATTGACCTTCTGTCGAGTAACTGTGGTCTCGCATAGATGTCCCTTTTCATATTCGAACTGTTCGAGAGTGCTGGCCGTTATGGTCACTAAAAGTGAAGGTGTTTCTCCAGCTGTGTGAGTTCACAATGATTGGCTGGTGCCCAACAGCTGAACTTCCAATACTCTGTTTCGATTATCACCGATATCGAATATAATCCCAGCGATCGGAATCCAGACCCGTGATTAGTCTTAGATCTGATTGAGATAGTTGTTTTTTATTGTGTTTACATCATGAGACGTCTATAGTGATGAAGATTATGAAGTTCGTTTCTCTCTTGCTAATATTTAGCGAAGGTGAAATCATAGAATCAAAGAAAGGTTACAGCACGGAAGGAGGCCATTCGGCCCATCAACTCCGTGCCGACTCTATGAAGCAGCAATCCAACTCGTCCCACTCCCCACCGTTTCGCCGTAGCACTGTAATTTTTTTTTCCTTTCAAGTACTTATCCAGTTCCCTTTTGAAAGCCATGATTGAATCTGCCTCCACCACCCCCTCGGGCGGTGCATTCCAGATCCTAACCGCTCACTGTGTAAAAGCGTTTTTCTTCATGTCGCCTTTCGTTCTTTTGCCAATCACCTAAAATCTATGACCTATGGTTCTTGACCCTGCTGCCACTGGGAACAGTTTCCCTCTATTTACTCTGTTTAGACCGCTTATGATTTTGAATACCTCTATCAAATCACCTCGCAATCTTCTCTGTTCGAAGGAGAAAACCCCAGCTTCTCCAGTCTATCCACCTAACTGAACCCCTCATCCCTGGAATTAAAATATTCGTCATAATTATTTCTGCTGGAGACGTTTTCCATCTTGTGGAAAAATAACAAAGTAATTACAGACATGTTAAATGGTTAGTTAGTGATTTGTAAATTCACCAAGTGGCTATTTAAGTCACATTCAAAACTTTATTCTGTATTTTATTAGGATTTATTGAACACAATGTGTGTTTTATTGGGTATCAATGAGAATTGTAATCGAATTTAAAGAGTTTCAGTGGGGATTTCACGAGTTTTAATGGTTAGGGATGAATAGATTAGTGCGTGATTAAAGAGTAATTTAAAAGCATTTAGCTGGACTGTTCGGGAATGTTTGAATTGGGACATTATTGGTGATGTCAGTGGGTGTTTAATTTCTATTTATCATCAGTTGTCCAGAGTTCACCATAGTCTGTGGCGATGCCATGCTTTGTGACGCCAGTGAGCGGTTTATGTGCAGAGATCCCGTGGAAATTTGATTATCCCGTCGATGGCCGCAACCCACGGGGTATGTGGTTAAAGAGGGGTTCTGATCCTGGAACCCGAGGGGTCTTTATTATCTATAATTCAAGAGGCCGAGACAATATACACTTGAACTATAGAGGGCGAGCTGAGTTCACCAGCGACTTTATAAAAAAACAATATTTCTTACGGATAAAATACATCCGGGAGAGCGATGAAGGTGACTATTAATTCGGACTGAACAAAACCAATGCCCGGAATATTATAAATGAACATGCTTCCAGATCTCATGTCAATCTTTCTATTTTAGGTATTTTTTTTTCGCTTGTTCCTTTTGTCGATTATATTCCATCTTCTCAGTGCCATTTAACTTAAGCCAAGAATGGAAAGATATCGTGATACTCCTCGCCTACGTCACTGGCTACAGTGGGCTGCTGGTACATTGAATAGTACCGAGGTGTGTGTTAAGTTTTGACTTGAATAGAAATACATGCATTATTAGGAACTCCCTCCATTGTTTAGTGAATAAGTGTAACGCTGGGCTGTAATGTTTACACGTTCCCATATATGCTGATAAATGCTCATACCGTGTTGTAATCTCAGAGGAATAATGAGCTCCAAACTTATTCTTTTGAATATGTTAGGTACATTTTCATTTATAATAGCCATGCGAATAAGAACAGCCGCCGCAGTTATCATTCTGATTGCAGTCATTGTCTTGGTGAAGTTGGAGAGGAATCTGCAATAGTTCATAAAGCAACTGGATGTGTTCCCTCTTGGCATACAAACCACAGGTGGGATGTTGGTTAATGTACCTTATCGGCACTGTTATCTCCTGGAAGTCCTTTTAGTGATCAGAGAGGAGTTTAACTTTTTTTTGGATGAAGTGGCCGAATGCTTTTTATCCATTTTTTGCCTCGTCGTGGACAGTTCGTGGTGGAGGGAGGGAAGGCTGGTGTCCTGATGCATTGTTGGGTCATGACAGTTTGGGTGATGCTCGATGGACCAGTCGGTCTTTTCCTTCCCGTCTTTTCGTACGTGTGCATGTTCCATAGCTCAAAATGTTCCCCTAACTCAGTCGGAACAATAGATTAGTGCCAGAGGTGGAATTAAGCGGATTATTCCGGCATTGAACGCGCAGTTTCACCCGGTACAATGACTCCATGTCTAAGGTAGTACTTTATGTTATAGAGCCAAGGCCTGTATTCAATCATTGGCCTGTATACAATCATTGGTGTGAAGAGGTTTTGTATGCAGTGGCCAATGTTTGAAACTTTCACAAGCTTGAAAGATATCCCCAGACTGAGGAATCCAGTGAATACACCGCAAATAAATTTAATGAAAATCGAACGGGATTTATTGCATTTGGATGGATAGAACTCATCAATAACTCAACACAACTGGTTTCATGAGATAGAACAGGAACTTCACACTCAGGAAGGGCTGTGAAAATGGACATCTTCCCGAGATTAATTGCTGACATTTTCAATTCTCTTTGTTGGAACATATGATTTATAACCCCACACGTGTTTTCATTTTCACCATCAATCTGAAATGCGGTGAGGCGGACGTTAATGGTCAATTTTACTTTTTAATAATTTTATTTTTACTTTAATAAAAAGAACTAATTTCCGAAGTAATTTTAACATTGTTTCCATTGAAGACTTCCCTCTCTCACCCTGTTATATGGCCCTGCACCGCGTTAAACGTCTTCAAAGGCGGCTGTGTTAGTTTGGCAGCCTCTCCCATCCAGTGTAATAAAAGTTCAGCTCAGTGTCAATTTTCATCAGTTTCATTCACGACGATATCCAGTCATTTATAAACATATAGCTTCATTCAGAAGCGGTTTGCAATGGAAGCGAACTGATTGCAAAGGGCGGAGCATGGAGTCCCATGAATTATTGAAGCATGTATTGGATTCCACACTTTATAAAATTGTACTCAACATGAATACTTGCTTAAAGATGGTGGGGCCATGGTTAGAAAATGATCATGAGGTAACTGGTCATTTGTTATTGCTTTTATTATCCAACGAACGTGGAACATTTTAGTTTACTTAAAGTCAAAATAAGCATCTACCTTTCCCCGGTAAAGTACATTAGTCATCAGAAGAAATACGCTCTTGTTAGTTTGTATAGCAACTGGGTTCGTCCCTCCCTTTTAACTCTCTGTGTTAGTGACAGTGTAAATACGGTTGGAGGTTTCCATTTTGTCCCTCTGCGTGAGTGACATTGATCATGATTTTTGTGATTATTTCCCTTGTTCGCTGTCTCCACATAATTGTAAACGTTTCCCAAGTGTTATGATTAAAATGGAGATAAATCCTCCCATTATGTTTGCACTGTCACTGAAATACAGCCACCAGAGGAATCTTCGGTCAACCTTCGGTTATCTTTGTGTCTCTATTTCAGGAGAAGCGAGTGTAAAGGATGAACTAGATTATAATGTGTTATAATACTGGGTCATTGGTTATTTCTGACACTTTATTAGTGATGAAACATCACCTCACTTTTCATTAGTGCCTATCAGGTCAGTAGTATTTAGAACATCTGTTAAAATGTGTGTTTACTGTGTTGCAAACTAGCACAACTAAACTGCTAGATTTTGGAGCATGGAATATTGAGAATATCAGCGAGCCACCAAGGAGCAATGCATCCACAGCTCACAGTTCGAGATATAATGGAGAAACCTTCATGCCCTAAGGGATACTCATTCACCACCCATAATGTGAGCTACATTGAATGATCTACTTGTCCTCAGAACCAATCATTAATCAATATGTACCTGCGACGCAATAGCCAGAAACTACAGGTAAACATGGTTAGTCCATACAGACCACCCACTGCGAGATACAAGGTGAGATCTACATGCCTTAAGCATGTTCAATTCACAGCCCTGAATGCAATATTCAATGGGAAATCTACACGTGTCCATAGCTAGACCATAAACCATATCTAATGTGAGATATAACGGATGAACTGCAAGCCGGTAAGAACATTTTGCTTTAATATAGTGCTTTAAAGCAGAAAATATCCAAAGCCGCTTGCTGACTTGGTAGCAAGAGAAACGGAATTCCATGGCAGTACAGGATGTTTAAGAGTATTAGAGAGAGCTAATTGAAGGCTAGAACCAAATGATGCCTTTGGAGGAAGAGAGTGAAGTCGAGAGGGGACGTGGATAGCAAGGGGGCGCCACACAACATGGCCTTGGCAGCTGTAAGTGCTAGCCAACAATAGTGGGATGATGCAATTTTGTCGCCACAATCACGACACTAATAGTGCAGAAAAGTAAATTCGCAAAAAGTTGCAGCGAATGGAAGGCGAAATGTTATGATCTGGAATGCCCTTCCTCAATTGTTGATGGAAAGAAATTTAATAGTAACTTTCCAAACGTAATTGGATATGCACTTGAAAAGGAAAAAAATAAACAGATCTATGGGGAAAGAATAGGGGAAATGGGACGAATTGGATTACCGTTTCAAAGATCAGGCACTTTGATGATGGGCCAAATGTTCTCCTGTGCCGTATGATTCTTTGAATGGTAAGAAGAGGAATATCGGAGAGAGAGGTGACGACGGTATCCTGAAATTCGGGAAACAAACCAGCACAAATTGTTTTGCCGTCATAGTCTACATTATAATGTTCCAATTAAATATTAAAACATGTTAATTTCCATAACATAACTATGTTCCAAGCATCAAAGAAAATAATTTGCATGTAACATAGCCAAGATTCACATTGATGATACTCCCTCATTTACTTTAATTCAACCTAATACACCGTAAACTGTGTTGCTAAAAGACCAAACATTGCACGAGGAACGTCACAAGCTTTACAATGTGTTTGGATTAAAATGTACCTTGGATAACTGAAGATTCCTGTGCTTGGTCTCCAAATGGCAGTTTGAGCTGTTGTTTCCGTCAACAGGATGGAAGGAAAGCGACAAGATCACAGTGCGCGCCATCTGTTGGACAAAGGTAGCAAGTGCATTTCATCCGGAAGAACACATTCGCCGGCCACATCTCTTTTGTTTAGCACACTCTGTAAACATTTCGACAGTCTATGTTGGGAACAGTGATGTAAATCAGGAGTTGAAATTTGCATGTTACGTCCCTCTACATCTGTCGGACTCAGATGTGCCTGATGATGCAGTGACAAATAGCCTATGTAATGCTGTCGGTCTGCCACTATGTGGCGCGCTGTTGAGTTTCGTGGACTTTTTCTTCCACACTGATAATACGGAGCAAACAAGACCTCAGGTCGCAGAAGGAATCAGATAAATTATAAAAACTGCAATTCAAAATCCGATTGTAGTTTTTCCAACTGCAACGGTAACCATAAAACAATTGAGCAATTAATCTGTCCCAAGCCCAGCGAATCTGGGCTCGGAACTTAAAGGTCAGCCAGGGCGCCCGCTATTGTCGAAAAACCCGTATATACTGGTTTTTAGGTTTGCAAGTTAAAATGGTGAACTGTGTGCGGCTCCAGTGGAAACACATTTCAATAAGCAGAAAAAATTTCAGAACAGGGGCATCATTGGAAATTTGGAGGGAAAAGTCATGGAAAAATACAAGGACATACTTTTATTCATTTTCGGGATGTGGATGTCTTTGGTAAGGCCAGCATTTATTGCCCATCCCGAGTTGGCCTTGAGAAGGTGGTGATGAGCTTTCATCTTGAACCGCTGCATATCGTGTGGTGAAGGTGCTCTCACAGTGCTGTTCGGTAGGGAGTTCCTGGATTTTGACCAAGCGACAATGAAGGAACAGCGATATATGTCCAAGTCAGGATGGTGTGTGACTTGGAGGCGAATTTGGAGTTGTTTTTGTTCCGAGACACCTACTGGCCTCACATGGAGACAATAATAGCTTCCTCCTAGCTTACTTTTTGATTGTAGCGGTAATTGCACAGTTCCATGCCACAAGCTCAGAAACACGTTTGAAAAGTTTGGATGGGTGGCGCGGGGAGGGGTTGAGGTGTTGTCAAAGAATTGGGAACAGTGATGCGGCCTATCTCCGACCCGTGCTTCCTGTAATTCACACAAGCACATTTTCCCTTCAAGGGAAATATTTGAACCTTCAAAATTTCCCAATAAATGTTGACTGATTATCCTTATATTGAAAATGCTTTAACAATCCGTTTGTCGATTCTGTTCAATCGTCGTTTCATATTTTATTTATGTCGTTTTTTTCATTCGTTCATGGGAAGTGGGCATCTCTGGCGAGGCCGGCATTTATTGCCAATCCCTAATTGTCCTTGAGAAGGTAGTGGGGGAGCCGACTTCTTGAACCGCTGCAGTCCGTGTGGTGAAGTTTCTCCCATAATGCTGTTCGGAAGGGATTGCCAGGATTTTGACCCAGCGACGATGAAGGAACGGCGATATATTTCCAAGTCGGGATGGTGTGTGACTTGGAGGGGAACGTGCAGGTGGTGTTGTTCCAATGTACATGCATCTCTTGTCCTTCTGGGTGGTAGAGCTCGCAGATTTGGAAGGTGCTGTCGAAGAAGCCTTACCGAGTTGCTGCACTGCATCCTGTGGATGGTACTCACTGCAGCGACTGTGCGCCGGTGTTGAAGGGAGTGAATGTTTAGGGTTGTGGGTGAGGTGGCAATCAAGCGGGCTGCTTTGTCCTGGATGGTGTCGAGCTTCTTGAGTGTTGTTGGAGCTGCACTCATCCAGGCAAGTGGAGAGTATTCCATCACACTCCTGACTTGTGCCAATCAAGCGGCCTGCTTTTTCCTGGATGGTGTTGAGCTTCTTGAGTGTTGCTGGAGTTGCACTCATCCAAGCAAGTGGAGAGTATTCCATCACACTCCTGACTTGTGCCTTGTTGATGGTGGAAAGGCTTTGGGGAGTCAGGAGGTGAGTCACTCGTCGCAGAATACCGAGCCTCTGACCTGCTCTTGTAGCCACAGTATATATATGGCTGGTTCAGTTTCTGGTCAATGATGACCCCCCAGGCTGTTGATGGTGGCGGTTTCGGTGATGGTAATGCCGTTGAATGTCAAGGGGTGATGGTTCGACTCTCTTGTTGGAGATGGTCATGGCCTGGCACTTGTCTGGCGCAAATGTTTGAACCTGATGATAGTGACTAAAATAACTGGCAACATTTAATATAGAGGTATTAGAATGTATTTTTTGTTCACCTGTCGCAGCGTTGCTCTGCACCGCACCCACTGTTCAAACGGCTTGCTGGTGTACTGAATTTTTAACATGTCAAGTCACATGGTGAAGCTGTGACGTTTCTGTCGGATTGCCCTTATATCTTATATATCGTTTGGAAACCCGGACATGGAACATCCCGAGGACCAGAGTGCACGGCTTCCCACTCAGTCCTATTCTTTCCACCCGCACGCTTCCTCCTCAGGTAATGAATAAGCTTTAGGTCCCCTGCAAGGTATGATCTTAATTATGTTTGCCTGTTGTAAATCTACGATATCTTTTATGAAAACGCGCTAATATATATATAGTTACGAACACGATGTTGACGTTTTAACGTCACAACAGTCATCCAACGTTTATTATCGCTGTTGAGTGAACCCAGTTGCAAGTGTCCCTGTGGACATCCAGAGAGGGCAGGGTCAGATTCGGAGTGATGGGCCTCGCAGCAAACTTCATTGTTAATAGAGCCATCTGCAAATTAGCAACTTCAGCGATGGATTGGAGGAACCGGAGCTCAGCACGAATTCAACTCGTTCAAGGTGGAGGAGGAGAATATTTGGGCAAATACTGCAAGCAACATCGAGCGATTCCATTCTCTTTATTGTAAATCCGGCTGGTATCTCCTGGTGTTTATGTTTAGTTCGTTTGGAGAAAGAAACTGAAATGTGGGCAATCAGATAATGCGGCCTCTGCAGGTTCTGGCCCTTTTCAGTTATACTTAATATCGGCATATTGACTCAAGTCTATGCCCTGGAAGAACAGTTGAAAAATGCACGGTGGCGTAATTAATTTCTTCGTTCTGCTCAGTCGGATCTGCTATCAGTTCCCCGACGTTATTGTCTGGATCGTTCTCACAATGACCTCCCTGCAATACAAAGGAAACCTGATGCAGGTACACAAAGATCACAGAGTGCAGATGCAAAAAGAACTGTTGGTACAGATACACAAAGGCACGTTATACAGATCCACAAAGTACACGTGGGGCAGATACACAAAGAACACGTGGTACCGATCCACAAAGAACACGTGGCACAGACACTTATGGAACACTTGGTATGGATACACAAAAAACACGTGGTACAGATACACAAAGAATTGTGGTACAAATATACAAAGCACATTTTGTACAGATACACAAGGCACTGGTACAGATACGCAAAGAATATTTGGTACAGATACACAAAGGTTACGATTTACAGATACACAAACATCACGTGGTACAGATACACAAAGTACACGCGGTGCAGACACACAAAGAACACGTGCTACAGATGCACAAACAAAACTTGGTACCAATACACAAACAGCTATACGAAGCACACGTGACACAGATACATAAATAATTGTAGTGCAGATATAAAAAACACACCTGGTACAGATTTGACGATACACAATGAACACGTGGGACTGATGCACAAAGAACACGTGGGATTGATACACAAAGAACACGTGGTACAGATATGCGCAGAATATATGGAGGTGCATAAAAAACACGTGGTACTGTTACACAAACACCACGTGGTGCAGATACACAAGGAACACTTGGTACAGATGCGCAAAGAACACGTGGTACAGATAAATAAAGAACACATGGTCCAGATACACAAATAACATGTGGTGCACATATAAAAGGACCGCCTGGTACAGATACCCAAAGTACATTAGGTACAAATACATAAAAACACTTCGTTCAGATACACAAATAGCATTTGGTGCAGATGCACATCGAATTGTGGTGAACGTATGCCAAGCAGACGTAATACAGATGCACAAAGAACACGGGGGACAGATCGAAAAAGAAGACTGGGTACGTATAAACAAAAACACGTGGTTCAGTTACACAAGGAACACGTGGTACAGTTACACAAATAACATGTTGTAAGGATACACAATCATCACGTTACATACGCACAAGGAACACATGGTACAGATACATCAAAAACACGTGGAACAGGTACACAAAGACTAGGTGTTACAGATCAACAAAGAACACGTGGCACAGATACATAAATATCACGTAGTACAGATACGGAAAGAACATGTGATGCAGATATACAAAGAACACTTGATATAGATAGTCAAAGCACACGTGGAACAGCTACACAAAAACACGTGGTGCAGCTGCACAAAAGACACGTGGTACAGATACCCAAAATACACATGGTTCAGATACACAAAGAACACGCGGTACAGATACACAAAGAACACGTGCTACCGATACACAAACGAGTATTTCTGCTTCGAATTAGTCAAAATCAGTTTTGCGAAACACAAACTGCCATGTGACAGAGCGGGGAGAGAGTCACTCTGGTCTCTCCTGCCTCTGCACTCTGTGTATTAGCGACATGTTAATATAGTTAATGCCACGATTTCGAATGAAGGTTTAGTTTCTGGCTGTGACAAATAGATGGCGCGGTGGGTCCAATGTGTTTTATCCCGCTTCACACTGTCAGCACACGGGGGGTCTGTTACTATTTACCAGAAAACTGATTGTTCGTCTCAATTCCCAATGCATCTTTCCTTTTCAGAACATGTTCGGGTAGAAATCCTCCTTGGACGGTGTTAAATACTCACAGTTGTACCTGATGCTGCGCTACCCACTGAACCACAGCTGATACCTTAATAACGCCATCGTTATTAGCAGGTGTTATTAATGATGTAGATATATTATTAATATTCAAGTTCTGAACTCTCACTTTGCAATACACTTTAAACATTCAGCTGAAAACACAACAGCTCCTTTCACGATGCAGCACATACTATAACCGGATGTTACCTGACCACAAGTAAGCTCATACTGGTTCAATTGTCCAGAATGATTCACACCCCAACAGCGTCATAGATAGCAGCGATACATAGTTGCTGTATAAACCACAACTAATTGGGCTCCAAATAGAACCGAGCTCTTTACACCTCTGCTCTGGAGCTGCACTGGCACACGGTGCAAATAAACCCACCTCGGTTCACCCACACTCAATGAGAACAGTGATTGAGACACTGACTCGTTCCCAATGTGAACAGTGCCGAGACAATGATGTAGCATCATATGAACAGACAGAGCCCTTGGGCTGACCACACACCACTTCCGCTGTCAGCTTGAGAGCGAGCTGGTTCTTGTGTGGAGCCTGCATCTGAACACAATCCCGAAACTAGTCAGTAAAACAAAATTGTCAATGAATCTGAACAAACACACCTAAATTAATCAATAAAACCAAACTGGGCCCTGGATCTGTGAACACATCCCTAAACAAGACAGTTAAACCAAATTGGGCACTGTAGGTGAACCCACATCCCTAAACTAGTCAGTAAAACCAAACTGAGGCCTCAATCGGAATACAAATCCCTAAATTGGTCAGCAAAAGTGAATTGGGCCTGGAGCCGAACACACATCACTAAACGAGACAATGAAGCCAAACTGGGCCCTGGATCTGAAAACAATCCCTAATCTGATCAGTAAAACCATACTGGGCCCTGAATCTGAAAACAATCTCTAATCTCGTCAGTGAAACCAAAATGGTCCTCAACCTGAGCCCGCGTTCCTAAACTGGTCAGTAAGACTAAACTGGTAGCCGTATCTGAACCGACATCCCCAAACTAATCAGTAAAACCAATGGCCCTGGATCTGAATACTGATCCATAAACCAGTCAGTCAATCCAAACTGGGCCCTGGATCTGCACACACTTTCCTAAACTAGTCAGTAAAGCTGAACTGGACATGGATCTGAGCGCGCATCCGTGCTCACTCACGCTCCTACGCTCTCTGTTTTCTCTGGAAAAGAGAAGACTGAGAGGTGACCTAATAGACCACCTTAAAATTATGAAGGGATTTGAAAATCAAATGTGGAGAAGATGTTTTCACCTAATTGGGTGTCGAAAACTAGGGGACATAAATATAAGATCGTCGATAATCAATCCAATTGGGAATTTACGAGAAACTTCTTTACCCAGAGAGTCGTTAGAATGTGAAACTCGCTGCCACAAAGAGTGGTTGAGGAGAATAGCACAGATGCATTTAAGGGAAGCTGGATTCGAACACGGTCGCTGCCGAGAAGTTAGCGCTCCCTTTTCTGAATTCCTGAACCCATAGATATTTCAGGGAAACTGCCATTGCTTGTTCAGTCCAGTGCGTGTACATCCTAACAGTCTCATTCAGAGCTCCACATTTGTGTTTCTCGGAGACAATTTCCATCCGCTGAAATACTTACACATTCCTCGGTTCGTATATTGTATTTCCATTCACTCCCCGATGATATTTTATGTTTCCTAATAGATTGCAAGCGATTAGTCGCCACTCTGTAATGTGAGACATCGTTCTCGTCAAGACCTCCTTTCTTTCACTTTACTAAAATGCCTGCTTTCAATTCTGATGAACTATTTTCCACAAATGTACTAATTTCTTCTCCCACACCGATAGCGTCTGAACTGTAATGTCTTTTCAGCATTTTCTGGTTTGCTGCAAGCCTTTGGGTTCACGGGATGTCCAAGAGTCCTGATTTATCTCGCCTGGCTGCCGTGACCCTTCTCCTTATGGGCGTGGTGGTAACTCAGAGAGTGAATTATGTTTCCCGTATCAAGATGTCCAATAAGTATGAAAAGAACGTGCAAAAATTGGTAACTTGAGAATGCGGCAGAAAATGAGCGATTTCCTCGTGAAAGTGGAACGGATTTCAGGTTTAGAATTGTGAAACGGAAATCGGAATAAGTGAGTTAAGCAAACTGTATGAGGCTCATCCGAGGCTTTACTGGAACGTATAAGTTAAGATATTGATTGATCACTAACATCGCGTCCAAGGCAGCGGTGATACGGGCCTCTTACCGTCCAACTAGTCTGAACTTATTGTGCTTCTTAACCTGATTTGAAATGCGCCCAGTTGCAGGTGAGCAGTGTTTGATTGGATCTATGATTTGCTCTCACCGATCAAGTTGAAGGAATTTGATCCTGCAGTTCAAAATATCGACCTTGTTTCCTGCAGCACTGACACACGAATCTAAAAGCTCAAGCCACGCGTCGCAGATCCAGCCTCAGAAAAATCATAAACGGGTTAGTGAAGCAACTGGGATATAAATGAATTAATTTCAGCAGATTTCATATGTCTGGGGTGTGAATATGAATACTTGAGGTCAATTCGAACAATGGCCGTTTGCCTATCTGAAACTGTTTCCTAACAAACACTTTTGTGCCTTTGATATTTCAGATCCGTGTTACGCCCCAAACTACTGAAGATGATAAACCCACATGTCTGGAGACAGCGGCTCCAGAACTAACCACAGCTGCACATTTCAAACATTCAGATTTAAAGTGCTAACAAATAGCTAAATATGTGGGAGTTGTGAGTCTGGGCGTCTAAAGTCAGTGCATAAGATTATTTTCGAGAGTGCAACTTAAAGAGCCATCCACTGCCCTGTAACTGTCCTGATGACGAGGGAGGCTGGGCATTTACTGGCCAGGGGTATTGACCAATAGTTTGGTCTGATCACGTCCTGTAACTGCGGGCCACAGACTGATCTACATTGTCATAGCCGAAGTGTCGCAGAGTGGCAGCAGAAATGGTGGATAACAGTGGGGGAGTGTCTCAACCTGTATGAGCCATCACGGTTCCCGTGGATTGGTGGGTGCCGAACAGCTGACCTCTCGGTACTCTGATTCGATTCGCGAGGAAATTCAGTATATTACCGGTGGGCGGAATCCAGAACCGTGATTAATCTTCGATCGGGGATAAATGTTTGTTTGTCATTTTGACAACGTGAAACTCCGCTGGTCATGAAAGGCATAAACATTATTTTCATTCTGGTATTTAATGAAGGTAAAATATACTTTTTAATAATTCTCTCAAGCGATTTCCATCTCGTGGCAAAATAACAAAGTAATTAGTTATAGAAATATAACATACTTAGTGTTTTGTAAATTCGCGAAGAAGGTTTTTAATGTATATTATATTCGGAACTGAATTCTGTAATTTATTAGGGTTATTGAATATTAATGTGTGTTTGATTGGGAAATAAAGGAAATTTTAACGCAACAGTTGCACTGGGAAATTTACGAGTTTAGATGGGTCTGGAGATGTAAATGTCTGTGGGTGTTAAAATGGTCACTTAATAGTATTTATCTGGAATTGTAGAGAATGTTTTAATTGGAATATTATTGTCTATTTGAATGGGTGTTTAATTTCTATTTTTCATCAGTTGTCCATAGTTCACGATGGTCTGTGAAGATGCCGTGGTTTGTGTCGGCAGTGAAGGGTTCATGTGCAGAGATCCCGTGTACATTTGATTATCCCGTCTATGGGCACAGTCCATGGGGTATGTGGTTGAAGGGGGGTTCTGATCCTAGCAGCCATGGGGTCTTTATTGTCTATGATCCCAAAAGTTCAGACAATATAAACTTTATCTATATGGGACGAACTGAGTTGAACGGCAACTTTGCAAAGAAACAATGTTCCTTACGGATAAAAGATATCAGGAAGAGCGATGAAGGTGACTATTACTTCAGACCAAAGATCAGCAAATCCCAGAATAGTTTCGAACAACACCCATCCAGATCTCACGTCAGTCTTTCTATTTTAGGTAAGTTTTTTTCATTTGTTTCTTTTGTAATTTATATTCCATCTCTTCAGTGCCATTTAATTTAAGCCTTGAGTGGAAAAATATCGTGATACTTTCGGCCTACGTCACATGTTACAGCGGCAGGGCTGGTCCATTGAATAATACCCAGGTGAGTATTATTTATTCTCTTCAACAGAAATATGACACTGGGGTATTCTTAATAACGCACAGAAGCTCACCGCGTTGTTCAGTTAGTAAGTGCAACCTGAGATGTTGTATTGAACCGTACAGACCGGCGGGTCAAAATTAAATCCATAATTGAAGCGCAAAAGTAAGTCAAAGTTTTCAATTCTGAAGGAAGGGTAGGTTGGATATGGTCTATGCACAGGAGGGATTTCAAGGGTCAAATGAGCTGTAGGTCTCCATATAATAAAGAAATTAAAAACAATAAAGACTTGTATTAATATAGGGCGTTTCACAACAGCAGGGCATTCCAACACGCTTTGCAGCCAATGAAGGGCCGCGAAATTACCCCAGGCACTTGGAGCCTTTGAATGCTTCAGCGTACCTGAAATGATAACCGGTGTCGAATAGATGGAGTAAAACTCGCATAAACGGCGTGGCAAGAAATTAGACAGAAATGTCTTCTGCTATTATCCCACTTGATAATTTTAAGTCCATAATCATAATAAAAAAATGTAACCGCTGCAGTCCATGTGGTGATGGTTCTCACACAGTGCTGTTGCGAAGGGAGTTCCAGGATTTTGACGCAGCGACGATAAAGGAACTGCGATATAGTGCCAAAACAACCAATTTCCAAGCTCACAAGAACAATTTTCAACAAATAATTTTGCCAAAATACTCAATGACCTACAGGGCAACAACCAATAAGATATATCTAATAATTTTGTGCCTTTCTCCCATTATTAAACAATATAAGTTCACAATTTTCGCTTCCTCATCCACCCCAGATTAAATTCCACAGAGACCTTCCCGAGTCCCCCCAGGGCTGGTACTGAGATTTGTCTTTCAATATTTAATAACCTGATGCCTATGCGACAATTGATCGGATTTCCAATTCTGATTTATTTATTGATTCCATCGCACACCACCAGCATGATATTTCTGCTGAAGACGACATGACTTTTTCAGGACAAGCGCCGGTTTGTTGTTTCCTCCCGTAAGATTGCATCAGGTTCTCGGTTCCCAGTCAGGACTATCTTCAACCATCGTTTCGTTGAAGCAATTCGGGCAAACAATATGCCAAATTCGATCCCTAACACAGACTTTGGATAGAATGTGGCTCCGGGCTGGCCGAATGGTTCAGTATCACATCAAACAATTAATTTACCGAATGATTCATGAGTGGGTTTAATGCTTGCTGATATTTGAATAGCTCATTTTGAATTGTCAGCAACGCAGTGGGTGAGTGGAAATTAATTCACTGGCCAATAACGTGAATAATTCATGTGATAAAGCGGCTGAGTGCATATGTGATCCGATTAGTTCAGTAATTGTAAGGAGCTATTGACTTTAGGCATCTTTCCCTGCAGCTGAGAGCAGGCGGAAAAGAACAGAATTCGATTTGTAAGGTGATATTTTCCCAGACTTTGGGTTGAATCGACTTGCACACCATTGGCCATTTTCAAATTGAAATCCACTGTAACGCGAATTTCCTTCTCTCCTCACAGAAAAACCAAGTGTATCAGTCTCTGTGGAATTGATCGCTGGACAACCAGCGCAACTGACCTGCTCGATCACCCACAATTGCCCATCCGCCAACCTTGAGCTGAAGTGGACTTATGATCAAGGTTACTTTCCATTTCTGGCAGAGACTAAAACTTCCGAACAAAATGTCAACGGTTTCGATGGTTACCGGAGGGTTTCATCCATTTTCACCTTCGTCCCATCATCGGACATTCATGGGAAAACGCTGGGATGTAAAGTTATCGTTGAAGGTGTCGAAGCTACTGTTCAAGAAACTCTTACACTGGCCGTTAAATGTAAATACCCGCTCTATGCTTGTTTCAACTAACTTGTTGATAAACAGGTTCTAAAGTTGTTGTTCTGCCCAGTGTAGTGAGAGCTCGACTGGATAATCAATTAATCGAACTGTCTATCAGCTAATTCTTGTCAGTCACTTTACTTAACATTTTTCCCAAACCATTGGAGTAATATTGATCGTTCCACGGGTGTGGTTTATGTACAATATTATTCCAAAGGATCCCAATGTCAGATATCGTTTTAGCCACAGAGTAAATGAATAACATTGCAAAGAATGTGCAGCACAGAAACAGGCCGTTCGGCCCAACTGGTTCATGCTGTTGTTTATGCTACAGACGAGCCTTCTCCCACTTCTCTACATCCAACCCCATCAACGTGACCTTCTATTCTTTTTTCCCTCTTGTGTTTCTCTAGCTTCCCCTTAAATGCATCATGCAGACCAGGAGAGTCTGTTTTGAATTAGCTGGGGCGGTGGGGTCGAGATGCTACAATTCGCCTCAACATCCCTGCGTGAGGGAAGGGAAAGTCGACCAAGTTCTTGTTCTGGGAGGAATGGTCACTTCGTTGACGTACCGCTGGACTAGAACCTTACCCGGGCAAACAGACAAATCTTTAATGACAAGAGAGGAAACGATGCTTATGTTTGAAATGAGCTTAAGGTCTAAGACATCAAAAAACACGAGCTCGCTTCTCAATTTAGAGTTCATAGAATCATAGAATCATAGAAGTTACAACATGGAAACAGGCCCTTCGGCCCAACATGTCCATGTCGCCCAGTTTATACCACTAAGCAAGTCCCAATTGCCTGCACTTGGCCCATATCCCTCGATACCCATCTTCCCCATGTAACTGTCCAAATGCTTTTTAAAAGACAAAATTGTACCCGCCTCTACTACTGCCTCTGGCAGCTCGTTCCAGACACTCACCACCCTTTGTGTGAAAAAATTGCCCCTCTGAATCCTTTTGTATCTCTCCCCTCTCACCTTAAATCTGTGCCCCCTCGTTATAGACTCCCCTACCTTTGGGAAAAGATTTTGACTATCGACCTTATCTATGCCCCTCATTATTTTATAGACTTCTATAAGATCACCCCTTAACCTCCTACTCTCCAGGGAATAAAGTCTCAGTCTGTCTAACCTCTCCCTGTAAGTCAAACCATCAAGTCCCGGTAGCATCCTAGTAAATCTTTTCTGCACTCTTTCTAGTTTAATAATATCCTTTCTATAATAGGGTGAGATAGTCACCATATATTACTTAATATTGTTCTTTGGTTGTCACTTAAAAAGTTATTTCTCTTTAATGCACTGGAATTCTCATTGGCCGCCAATGTCCTCAACAGTACCAGCTATCCCACGGAAACCAACCGTCAATTCCTCGATAGTAGCAGTGGAAGGAAGTTCAGTATTACTGTACTGCACGACCCAGGGCAAACTACCGGTCAGTTTAAGATGGGTGAGAGATGGTTTGGAGATCAGCATGTCTTCCACCGGTGAACTGAGGCAGATATTTCACAATATTAGTTCTAAAGATGACGGACAATATTGGTGCGTGGCTGAAAATATCGTGGGCAACGCAAACAGCTCCACACAGATTTCTGTACAATGTAAGTGCGGTGTGAAACTACCTTCATTCTCTTTATTATGTTTCTTTACTGAAGTTAAGCGTGCTGTTATAAACAATCATCTTCAAAACTCTTAGACTGGGAGTGGTGTTAAACATTTCCTATTTATCCCACTGATATTTGGAAAGCTAATCTTCCTCACACCCGATTCCGTTGAGGATCAAACGTAACATAAATGTAACATTGGCGCATGGCTGGAGATAACTTGGGCACCGCAAACAGCTCTACAGAGATTTTTATGCAACCTATTAAATATATAAAGGGACATCAATGATCCGTTCCACAGTGACTACGCGTGGGTATTATTTCCCCCGTGTTCACACAATTCTCTCAATAGCCGATGTCAGTAATAGTCACAGAAAAGCCAGTAAAAGAACGAGAATTTGACCACATTTCGCGGGTAAAAAAAATCGTTAAACACCAGAGACCCCAATGCTCAAAACCAGGTAAAATGTATCTCAGACTGGTTGAAACCAAATTAATGAATATGTGAGATGTGAAACGCTGGAATTAATGTGCGGGGGACTGATCCCAGCGGCCCTGAAGTGGAAGAACACGTTATTCAATCACAAAGGTAGAAGTTTATAAGATTAAATACAAACAGTTTTACCAGAACTGACAGTTGAGGTGAGTTAGCCGGGTATTGTTAACAGTATTCTAACCGGGTAATCTCCCGCATGAAGATAAATGATTCAAATGCCGGTTATTGGTTCGATGTGAACTTTTACCTGAGTTATTGATTGCTAGAATTATTGTATGGCTCCAATTAAACACGGCTGTGCAGTAACCTCTCTGGTTAGTCTAAAGGTTCAAATCGGTTCTACTTAGACACTGCAAACTGCTTGAAGAATACTTGCTGAAGTTGAACTCTTCTTTTACTTTTTTAGATCAACCTTCAGTAGTCTCAGGTCCGAGCTGCACCATTTCTGAGAGTGGGATTGATTGTACCTGCAGTGTCAGAGCCAACCCCCCGGCAAACATCACATGGGGTCTCAATGGAAGAAACATCACCAGGAACAGTTCAGATGAAGTTATCTCCTGGGCAGTGAATGGTCACCTGGTGCAGAGCTCCCTGACACTGACTCACCCAACTAGAACGAGAAACCAGATCTCATATGTTGCAGCAAACACGCACGGCATTAGTGTTGCCAAATATCAATTCCATTCAGCAGGTAAGTCCTGACATTTCGTGGAATTTAATTACTGGAGCTGGATTTTTCCGTCACTGGCCCGTCACTATATGAGCGGTGTTAGTGTCAGCCAATATCAGCTCCATTTGGCAGTTGAATACCAAATCCATCTCTAATTAAGGACAGAATCCACTGCATAATTTAAGTCGTCTGTAGGTATAGTCCGCCACTGACCACGAACTGACTGAAAGGTGCGAACGGAATAATATTTTTTTATTCGGTCATGGGATGTGGGCCTCGCTGGCGGGGCCAGCATTTATTGCCCATCCCGAATTGTCCCTTGAGAAGGTGGTGGTGAACCGCCTCCTTGAACCGCTGCAGTCTGTGTGGTGAAGGTTCTCTCACAGTGCTGTTAGGAAGGGAGTTCCAGGATTTTTACCCGGCGACGATGAAGGAACAGCGATATATTTCCAAGTCAGGATGATGTGTCACTTGGAGGGGAACGTGCAGGTGGTGTTGTTCCCATGAGTCTGGTGCCCTTGTCCTTTCAGGTCGTAGAATTCGCGGGTTTGTGAGGTGCTGTCGAAGAAGTCTTGCCGAGTTGCTGCAGTGTATCCTGTGGATTTTACACACTGCAGCCACCGTGCGTCCGTGGTGGAGGGAGTGAATGTTTAGGGTGGTGGATGGGGCCCAATCAAGCTGGCTGCTTCGCCCTGGATGGTGTTGAGCTTCTTGAGTGTTGTTGGAGCTGCACTCATCCAGGCAAGTTGAGAGTATTCCATCACACTCCTGACTTGTGCCTTGTAGATGGTGGAAAGGCTTTGGGGAGTCAGGAGGTGAGTCATTCGCGGCAGAATACCCAGCAGCTAACCTGCTCTTCGAGCCACAGTATTTATTTGGCTGGTTGAGTTAAGTTTCTGGTCAATGGTGTCCCCCAGGATGTTGATGGTTGCGGATTCGACGATTGTAATGCCGTTGAATGTCAAGGGGAGATGGTTAGACTCTCTCTTGTTGGAGATGGTCATTGCCTGGCACTTGTCTGGCGCGAATGTTAGTTGCCAGTCATGAGCCCAAGCCTGGATGTTGTCCAGGTCTGGCTGCAGATTTGTCACTGATTTACCGGATTTGTTTACAGTTGCCTTGTTTTGCTCAAGATCGGAAGGGATTAATATAAAACAGTATAAGTGCCATGCGATCTTTAATAAAACAGAATCTTCTGAATTAATTAGACGCTTTATGAAGTCAGGTTGTCTCGCACTACAACAGTAGCGGGCTGCATTCTATCATTCAATTCATACTTTCTCAGTTCTATCTTGTTCATACAGTTGAACTTAGCACCTCTTCCAGCTATTTTAGACTGCTTCTGGGATTGTTGTCTTGGAGATGTTCTGAGAAGACAGTTAATTTGGGTAATGCTGAAAATGGAGTCTGAATACCTGAATACCTGGGATCTTTGAAGATGAGAGACTGAATTGAAATACGGCTCGGAAGCGAATCGACCCATGTATGTGATATGAATATTTGCACACATTCGGGATTGGTGACTGAATTCTTTATTGTGCTTTATTCAGTCCTCAATAACATCCTTTCAAGGTTGATGTCATACTGGTAATTTAAATAAGGCACCGTGTGAGGGGGGCTCGTTTGTTGCTTCGTGACCCGATGTTGCATTTTACCAAGTGTTCCAGTTGCATTCAAATATTCCGACTGTTTTACCGAGGCAGAGATGCATTCGATGGACTGTCCGTGTAGGTTTCTCTTTCCATGATTTGATATGAACCGAACAGAGAGGAATTCAATCTATAATATTTATTTTAAATTTAGACAGGGCACAGAACAAGATGTAAACGATGGGTGAAATCCAATGCTAGTTCGTGGCAAAAGTAATCAGTTCAAATGCTGCGCTGTCCATTTTCTACGATTATTTCCCAATATATTAATGAAGCACATTGACGATTTTTAGGGAGATTAGATTTGGGACCATTTTGAAATAGTCCTCCCTTTGATCGTCGTGTCAGAGTTCTGTGGTTTCAGGGAAGGATATAAAATCTTTGATTCTTTCTTTTAAGATATGAATATACAGGAAACTTGTCAATTCGGGCGGATTAAAGCTATCCTAATACCATGTTGTAATCTCACATCAATAATGAACAACAAAGTCTTTTTGAATATTTCAGGAACTTTTCCCTGGAAAATTGTCATCCCAGTTGCAGCAGCCGCCACTTTGATCATCCTGTTTCTGATCGCGGTGATGGCACTGAGGTATGTGTGGTGCATAGTTTACATGAACTCTTGTGCTAATCACAGATCTGAAAGGGGCCCATGGCATCAGGATTTCTGCCTCTGAGTAACTATTGTAGTGAACAGTGTGGAGGATAGTAACAAATATCAGGAGGACATGGACAGACTTGTAAAATGGGCAGACACATGACAGATGAAATTTAACTCAGAGAAGTGTGAAGTGATTCATTTTGGTAGGAAGAATGAGGGGAGGCAATATAAAGTAAATGGTACAATTTTGAATGGAGTGCAGGAACAGAGGATCCAGAGTGTGAAGGTGACAGGAAAAGTCGACAAGGTCGTTAGCAAGCATTTGGGATCCTGTGTTTTATCAATGGAGGCATAGAATGCAAAAGCAAGGAAGTCATGCTAAACCTTTATGAAACACTGGTTAGGCCCCAGCTGGAGTATTGTGTTCGATTCTGGGCATCTCACTTTGGGAAGGATGTCAAGGTCTTGGAGAGGGTGCAGTGGAGATTTACTTGAATGGTACTGAGATTGTTCTCCTTACAGCAGAGATGTTTAAGAGGAGATTTAATAGAGGCGTTCAAAATCATGAACGGTTTTGATAGAATAAATAAGGAGAAACTGTTTCCAGTAGCTGAAAGGCTGTTAACCAGAGGACACAGATTTAAGGTGATTCGCAAAGAGCTAGAGGCGATACGAGCAAACATTTTTTTAAGCAACGAGTTGTTATGATCTGGAATGCACTTCATGAAGGAGCGGTAGAAGCAGATTCAATAATAACTTTCAAAAAGGACTTGGATAAATACTTGAAGGGGAAACAAATCATATCTATGGGAAAAGACCAGGGGAGTGGGACTAATTGGATAGCTCTTTCAAATAACCGGAACAGGCGCGTGGGACCGAATGGCCTCCTTCTGTGCTGTACTATACTGTGTTATTATGATGCTATTTCTTCAAATAATTAACCCTTGAAAGTTTTGACCCTGAAACTCAGCCAAGAGTTGTCTATCACTTCTCCCAGCTCGAAAAAACAGACCAGAATAATCCTACTCTAGACCTTGGCTTCCTCTCCTTCGCTTCTAAGTTTAAAGCTTGTTGTTCCAGCCTCCAAATAAATCATGAGCACCGCATCGAGCCGGACACACCACTGTAGTGGAGTGCAGCATTGTGGGAGGTGCCTTCTTTCACATCAGACATTAAATCTAAGCATCGTCTTCATGCTCACGCGGATGTGAAATATCCCTTGATAATATTGGCGAAAGAGAACGGAGCTTCCCCCGTGTCATGGCAAAAATATATCCAGCCAGTCAAGCCAGGAAAATAGATTAACTGTTCACTTGACTCGTGTGGGATCTTGCTTTGCGCAAAATAGATGCCGTGTTTGTCTACGAAACGACAGTTTGCAAAATTAATTACTTGGCCGTGAAGTGCTTTGGAGAGAGACCTTCAGTTAAAGGCAATCTATAATTGCAAGTTCATTCTTCTTGATTTTGGACTTATGTGCCAAAAAACAAGTTAAATTTCTACAGCACCTTGTACTGACCCGTCCCAAGGGTTTAAAAGAGGTACAAGGAAAAACTTGCCGGACACGGATTCAAAGAAGCTGATATTATGAGCAGTGATTAAAATCTTGGTCAAAGAGGTGGGTTTTAAGGAGGGCCCCCTTGGAGAAGAGTGAGATGGAGTTGTGAACGGCTCTGAGCAGGTAATTCCAGACTCTGTGGGCTGACTAGCTGAAGGCACGTCCGCCAATTGTGGGTGAAGGGATGAGGGAAACAAGAGGCGAAAGTCAGAACATCGGAGAGTTCGAAGCGCGGGGTTTCTTGTAGAGCTGGAGGCTGTTACAGAGGCCGGGTTGGGGGAAACCATGGAGGGATATATACAAATATTAATCTGTCCAATAATAGTATGATGGTAGTTATTACTAATGTAGTAGAGAATATATTATCGGAGAAATGTGTTATTTTTCTCTGTCTCTTTTCCTGATGAACCTATTTAGTTTCACTAACGATAGACTGTTTAATACTTTCAAAAAAGTAACTGGGAGCATCTGAATTTAAATAACTCGGCAATTCAAAAGAAAACAGCTTCTTCAAAGATATGTTAATAAATCACACAAAATGTTTGTGGTTGAAATGAAATATCTGGCTTTTCCCTCAGACCCATGCCTGATTAGAACCACAGGCTGGCCAACAACGGGATCTCAATGAGCTCCAACATTCTTGTGTGAGCGAAGCTGGTTGTTGCCTCCAATTTACCATAAAACATCTCAGAAAATCTCAAACTAGCTGTAACTTAAAAAAATATAAGAAATATCAGAAATTAGAACCCAGGTTTTCAAACTGAATCAGAAGAAGATTAATTTCTTCCTCATTTCAAAACTCTAATGTGTTGGAATTCTGCTGTGCAATATCAGTAACGAATGCGTCAACACACTACTTAAAAGTCCCGTCTGTAATTTAAAAATGTGATAAGATATTGCAGGAAACTCTTCCGACTGCTCTTTAGGCAATATGTTAAGCCAATGTCTGCAAATCCTGCCTCTTTAACCACATCTCTGCTACTTAATAAGGTGTTAATTTGTGAAACTCATGTCTGCCATTGAAACACAGTGTTAATAATGAATAAAACTACCCCGCTAATTAATAAAGTGGGAACACACTTGATTAAACTCCTCTATTTGCTATTTAAATAAACTGTTACCTTAAGGAGTGGAACTCCCGTGTCCGGTTTTTGAACAGTTGTTCGCAATCTATCTAGAAGTGTGATAATATACTGTGCAGGCTGATCTTTTCTCCAAGTGCAGACTGCACCAATTGGGATAGAGAGAAATCCTCATTCAGAAATATGGAAGCGTAAGGATAGAACAGAAACTGGAATGAAATCATATTTATGCTAATCAGGAAACGTTATTTTCACAAATCCTTGATGACATAGTTCAACATAGGGCACCAGAAGATTTATTAACCTTAAATATAAGCAGTTATGTGATTTGCATAATTGGTATTGTTTTGAATCAGGAAGAAGACAAGAGACACCGTTAATGTCCCACCAACAAACAGCGATTCAGTGACTGACGCTGTGGTGCAGCACCCATTTAATACTGAGGTAAGTGAGGATATGGAAATTGTCCAGCATTTGCTGGAGTTACCTGCCTGATATTTGCTTTGTTTGTAACCAGTGGGAATGACATTCAACACACAATGCAACGGTTTAACGGGTGCTTTACAAACTTGCTTGACGGAATTTTTAAAGGGTGGAATGGCCACCTCAGCCGACTAACAGGAACTGATGCGCTGGTCATGACCTGATAAATCGGTCATGGACTTTTTTCTCTTTTGGGGACTTTGTTGAATTCAAAGTCAGTCGAAGGAAATCGTTTTCTCATGTCACACGAGGTAAAAATTCTTGCACACCCCTCCCTCATGATATTATGGCACTGGGCGGGCGGGGGGAATGAATTTTTGGAATTCTCAACCCCAGAGGGCTGTGGATGCTCAGTGGTTGAGTAATTTCAAGGCTGAGATGGATAGATTTTTGGACTCTAAGGGAATCAACGGATAGGGGGTCGCGCAGGAAAGTGGAGTTGAGGTCGTAGATCAGCCATGAACTTATTGAATGGCGGAGCAGGCTCGAGGGGCCGAATGGCCTCCTCCTGCTACTTTTTCTTATATCCGTTGGTTTAAATTCTCACCAAGATCACAGTGTGTGAGGGGCCTAAGAAGCGGCAAAAGGCATTGCAGTTCCCTGGGATTATCTGCATTTCCCTCCCTGGATTTTACGCCCCGATTTTATTCTGGGGTTGGGATCGGTCCGTGCGGGGGGGCTGGGTGAGCAACGAGCTCGCCTCCGAAAGCAAGAGAGATTTGACGGTCTGGGCCTCATTTCCAAATCCAAGCACCGATATAAATTATTGCCTGGCCTGCGGGAGCGCCCTTATTTTTAGGCAGGAAAGGAGGTGGGTTTTAAAGAGTGCCCCCTTGCAGAAGAATGAAATTGAGTTGTGAAGGGCTCTGAGCAGGACGCTGCTTGCGACCGCGGGAATAGTCCCCAACAGTCAGGTAAGGGTGGGAAGTGGGGGCGAAGTCGATCTGGGCAGGGGGAGGGGAGCCCGTGACAAGGCAGCCATAAGTTTGCCTTCTGGCGCCAGATGCAGTACTCCTGCCACTCCCGGCCCACAAGGAAACCGAAATGAAAAATAAAAGCTCACTGGGGCTGTTCTGGCCACCACTCAGCTCCCGACACGTCTCCCCCGCTAAGGCTTCGGGCGAAAATGACACATTGGGCTCCAATGCCGTATATGGAGACAGATCTGTATATTTAAAGTGGGCCTCGCCGTCTTGCGATGGATACCCTTGCCCCCTGCAATTTAAAATTGCAGGCGGTCATATCTGGGTGGGAAAGGCGCAGATAAGTAGCCCGCTCCATTTCCAGTGCCCTACGTGATTTCCGCCAGGCGGCCGGAGTGAGATTCGGGGCATTAATGTTGGTTTGGCTGAGTTGGTAGCGCCCACGGTCTTTTTCGCAGTGTTGGTGGGTCAAACTCTACCTCACCTAACGTGGATGGAGGGAGGATGTTTCCCCTGGCTGGGGTGTCCAGCACGAGGGGTCAAAGTCTCAGTATAGGGGGTAGGACAATTTGGACTGAGCTGAGGAGAAATTTCTTCACTCAGAGCGTAGTAAGCCTGTGGAATTATCTCCCACAGAAGACTGTGGAGGCCAAGTCACTCAATATATTTAAGAAGAAGCTACATACATTTCTAGATACGAAAGGCATTAAGGGGTGTGGGGAGAGAGCAGGAATATGTTATTGAGATAAAGGATCAGCCATTGAATAGCGGAGCAGGATCGAAGGGCCGAATGGCCTACTCCTGCTCCTATTTTCTATGTTTCTATTTTTCTATGTCACATTTTGAGCCTTCCATCTAGAGTGTGACTGGGATGTAGTACCGAGCAAGTGCTGCATTAAGGGAGGTGCCATCTTTCAGATGATTGATTAATCCAGGGCCTCGGCTGCCTGTTCCAGTAGTTCAGTTGGATGTTAGAAATCTCAATGCACTATTGGAAAAAGAGTCCGGATTTCACCACATGTCTTGGTTAAAGTTGGTCGAAACGCAACGAAAATAGACCGCCAGATCATTTTACTCATTTGCTTTTATTGTGGACAAACTAGCTCATGTACTTTAAATGTAATCCGTTGGTTACAAGACGCTATAATGAGTTGTTATGTAAACACACCTTACTTATTGTGTTTGAGCTTAAAATGCTTTACTCACTGAGTAGGAACATTGGAATGCACCAGATATGGAATAACGCGAGTTATTCTGGTACAGGCAGCGCACTCCCAACCGGCAGTAGTTCCATATCTAATATCTACTTTCTGTTACAGAGCCAAGGCCAGTATGCAAACACTGATGTTAGAGGGGCTGCCGCCAAACAATCAGCAGAAAGAGAAAATGTGCTGTACGCAGCTGTCAAAGTATCAAACGTTCGCAAACATGAAAAATATCTCCGGAATGCGGAGTCCAGTGAATACGCCGCAATTAAATTTAAATGAAATGCAGCAGGATTTACACCATTCGGAGAGAGGGAGCTCATTAGCATCTTCACACAATTGGTTTTATGAGCTAGAACAGGAACTTCACATTCCAGGAAGTGCTGTGAGAATGGATATCTTTCAGACATTAATTGCTAACATTTTTCATATATTTGTGAGAGCATTTGATTTACAATCCAAACACGCCTTTGGTTTCCAAGCACATTTGTGAAAAGGAGCGGGAAATGGGATTTAATCGTCAATACGAATTGAAACTTGTTCATCTGCTCTAGTAAAATAATTACTTTCTTAATTCGAACGTTGTTTTCATTTAAGACCTCTCTTTGCTAATTTATAAAAAGCCCTGTCGATCAGCGTTCACTGTCTCTATTCGGGGCTAAGTTTGTTTGCACCCTCTCCCAGCCTATTGTAACAAGCGATTACCCAAGTGTAAACTTCCATCAGTTTATTTGCTGTGATTTCACCGGCATCATGCAGAAGGGAATGAATTATAAAAGGTGGATCTGGGTGTTTAGCGAATCTCTACTGTCAGCCTTTCTGCTCCGAATTCAGGCTCAGCATTTCAATAAAATATGTCATCGAGAAGGTCAGGTCGCTAACGACTGCACAATTTATTTCTCATCCCGAACTGTCCTGAGTTTGATCCGATTGAATGGCTTGCTAGGCCACTTCAGAGGGCAGTTAAGTGCCGACCACGTTGATGTGGGACAGCAGAGACATATAGGAGCAGACTGGTTAAGGGCAGCATGTTCCCTTGGCTAAATGACATGAGTGAACCAATTGAGTTTTTAAAGAAAGACTTGCATTTATATAGTGCCTTTCACGACCCAAAGCGCTTTACAGCCAATGAAGGGCTTTTTTAAAGTGTAGTCACTGTTGTGGGAAACGCGGGAGCCAATTTGCGCACAGGAATGTCCCACAACAGCAGTGTGATAGTGACCAGGTAATGTGTTGTTTAGTGGTGTTGATTGAGGGATAAATATTGGCCGGAAATCCAGCGAGATCCCCCCTGCTCTTCTTCGAAATAGTGAAGTGGGATCTTTTACGTCCACAAGAAAGAGCTGATGGGCCCTCGGTTTAACTTCTAACCTGAAAGGCAGCGCCTCTGACAGTGCAGCACCCCTCAGTGCAGCACTGGAGTCTCAGCCTAGAATTTGTGCTCAAGCCACTGGAGTGGGATTGAACCTACAATCTTCTGACTCAGAGGCACCATTCTATTTCCAGATTTTTAAAAACTGAATTCATATTCGCAAACTGCCTTGGTGGGATTATGAACTCACGTTCTCTGGATTATTAGTCCAGTGACATAACCAGCACATCACATACCGGTCAGTGAAATTAAAAAAGAAACTGACAAGAGTTTTGATCAAACTGTACCAGGCTCATCCGGTCACTTCACTGTGATCAGTAATATAAGATGACAATTGACGCTGGACCTCAGTTCCACGGCAGTAGTAACACGGGCCTTTTACCTCCTGCTGGCAGAATTAGTTTGAACTGATTCTGTCTCTTAATCTACCGCTAATGGCGCCGAATGCTCCAAGTTGATGGGGTTTGATTGAGTTCCTGATTGGATCCAGAATTTGTTTACACTGATCAACTCAAATTGATGTAGATAAAAATATCCATATTGTTTCCTCCAGCATTGACACTCGAATCTAAAAGCTCAAGACACACGGCCCAGATCTCGTTCTGAATCACAGACGGGTCATTGTCGCCACCGGGTTATAAATGAGTTAATTTCAGCAGATTTTACATCGCTAGAGTGTGAAAATAAACAGTTGAGTTCACTTCGAAATATATCTTTTGTGCCTTTGACATTTCAGATATATGTTGTGCCTCGTACCACTGAAGCTGATAAACCCATATTTCTGGAGACAGCGGCAACAGAACTAACCACATCGTCTCGTTTATAGCGCATTGGCAGCCAAGTAGCTAAACATTTGGGAGATAAAAGGCTAACGTTTGTGTATCAGGTTATTTTAGATATTTGAATCTTAAATGTTACTTCCTGTCCAGTAAATGTGTGGCTGATGAGGGGGAGGGGTAATTCTCTGATCGAGAGTTTGGCGCTATGTTGACCTTATATCCAGTAACAATGGTCTCACATAGATGTCCCTTTTCATATTCGAACTGTTCGAGAGTGCGAACAGTTATGGTCACTAACAGTGAAGCGGTTTCTCAAGCTGCGTGAGTTCACATGATTCCCAATAATTGGCTGGTGCCCAACAGCTGGTCTTCCAATACTCCGTTTCGATTATCATCGATATCGAATATATTCCCAGCGAGCGGAATCGAGACCCGTGATTAGTCTTAGATCTGATTGAGATAGTTGTTTTTTTTATTGTGTTTACATCATGAACCGTCTGTAGTGATGAAGAATATGAAGTTCGTTTCTCTCTTATTATTTATCGAAGGTAAAATCATTGAATAATAGAAAGGTGACTGCGCGGAAGGAGGCCATTCGGCCCACCAACTCCGTGCCGACTCCATGCAAGAGCAATACAGCTAGTCCCACTTCCTCGCCCTATCCCCGTAGCCCTGCATTGTTTTTCCTTTCAAGTACTTATCCAGTTCCTCTTTGAAGGCCATAATTAAATCTGCCTCCACCATCCTCTCTGGCAGCGCATTCCAGATCCTAACCACTCGCTGTGTAAAAATTTTTTTCCTCATGTCACCTTTGGTTCTTTTGCCAATCACCTTAAATCTATGACCTCTGGTTCTTGACCCTTCTGCCAATGGGAATAGTTTCTCGCTATCTACTCTATTTAGGCCCTTCATGATTTTCAAAAACTCTATCAAATCACCTCACAACCTTCTCTGTTCCAAGGAGAACAACGCCAGCTTCTCCAGTCTATCCACGTAACTAAAGCCCTTCATCCCTGGAATTAAAATATTCGTTATAATTATTTCTGCTGGCGACGTTTTCCATCTTGTGGAAAAATATCGAAGTAATTTATTACAGACGTGGTATATGGTTAGTTAGTGATTTGTCAATTCACGAAGTGGCTATTTCAGCATTAAAGAGTAATTTCAAAGCATTTAGCTGGACTTTTCCGGAATGTTTGAATTGGAATGTTATTGGGGATTTCAATGGATGCTTAATTTCTATTTATCATCAGTTGTCCAAAGGTCACCATGGTCTGTGGCGATGCCATGCTTTGTGACGGCAGTGAGCGGTTCATGTGCAGAGATCCCGTGCAAATGTGATTATCCCATCGATGGCCGCAACCCACGGGGTATGTGGTTAAAGAGGGGTTCTGTTCCTGGAAACCGAGGGGTCTTTATTGTCCAGGATCCCAGAGGCCCAGACAATATAAACTTGATCTATAGAGGGCGAGCTGAATTCACCAGCGACTTTAACAAAAAACATTATTTCTTACGGATAAAAGACATCGATGAAGGTGACTATTAATTCCGACTGAAGAAAACCAATGCCCGCTATATTATAAAACAACACGCTTCCAGATCTCATGTCAATCTTTCTATTTTAGGTATTTTTTTGTTTGTTCCTTTTGGAGTTCATATTCCATCTCCTCAGTGCCATTCAACTTAAGCCTAGAATGGAAAGATATCTTGATACTCCTAGCCTAAGTCACAAGCTACAGGGAGGCTGCAGGTACATTGAATAATACCGAGGTGTGTGTTCGGTTTTGACTTGAACAGAAATAATTGAATTCTCAGCAATTTGCAGAAGCTCCCTCCATTGTTTATTTAATAAGTGCAACGCTGGGCTGTAATGTTTACAGATTCCCATACATGCTGATAAATGCTATCCTCATACCGTGTTGTAATCTCAGAGGAATAATGATCTCCAAACTTATTCTTTTGAATATGTTAGGTACATTTTCATTGATAATAGCCATGCGAATAAGAACAGCCGCCGCAGTTATCATTCTGATTGCAGTCGTTGTCTTGGTGAAGTTGGAGAGGAATCTGGAAAAGTTCATAAAGCAACTGGATGTCTTCCCACTTGGCATAAAAACCACAGGTGGGATGTTGGTTAATGTACCTAATCGGCACTGTTATCTCCTGGAACTCCTTTTAGTGATCAGAGAGGAATTTAACATTTTTTTTAATGAAGTGGCCTAATGCTTTTTATCTATTTTTTTGCCTCTTCCTGGACAGTTCGTGGTGGAGGGAGGGAAGGCTGCTGTCGTGATGCATTGTATGGGTCATGACAGTTTGGGTGATGGTCAATGGACCAGTCGGTCTTTTGCTTCCCGTCTTTTAGTTCGTGTGCATGTTCTAAAGCTCAAAATGTTCCCCGAACTCATTAGGAACAGTCGATTAGTGCCAGAGGTGGGATGATGCGGATTATTCCGGCACTGAAAGCGCACTCTCACCCGGAACAATGACTCCATGTCTAAGGCAGTACTTTATGTTATAGAGCCAATGCCCTATATATATTCATTGGCCTGTATACAAATATTGGTGTGAGGAGGTTTTATGCAGTGGCCAATGATAGAAACTTTCGCAAGCTTGAAAGATATTCCCAGACTGAGGAATCCAGTGAATACCCCGCAATTAAATTTAAGTGAAAATCGAGTGAGATTTGTTGCATTTCGACGGATAGATCTCAACAATAACTCAACACAACTGGTTTCACGAGATAGAACAGGGACCTCACACTCAGGAAGGGCTGTGAAAATGGACATCTTCCCGAGATTAATTGCGAACATTTGCAATTCTCTTTGTTGGAACATATGATTTATAACCCCACATGGGTTTTCATTTTAACCACCAATCTGAAATGCAGTGAGGCGGACGTTAATGGACAATCTTTTTACTTTAATAAAAAGAACTAATTTCCTAAGTAATCTTAACATTGTTTCCATTGAAGACTTCCCTCTCTCACCTTGTTATATGGCCCTGCAATGCGTTAAACGTCTCCAAAGGGGGCTGTGTTATTGCGGCAGCCTCTCCCATCCAGTATAATAAACGTTCAGCTCAGCGTCAATTTTCATCAGTTTCATTCACGACGATATCATAGAATCATAGAATCATAGAATCATAGAAGTTACAACATGGAAACAGGCCCTTCGGCCAAAAAAATGTCCATGTCGCCCAGTTTATACCACTAAGCTAGTCCCAATTGCCTGCACTTGGCCCATATCCCTCTATACCCATCTTACCCATGTAACTGTCCAAATGCTTTTTAACAGACAAAATTGTACCCGCCTCTACTACTGCCTCTGGCAGCTCGTTCCAGACACTCACCACCATTTGAGTGAAAAATTTGCCCCTCTGGACCCTTTTGTATCTCTCCCCTCTCACCTTAAATCTATGCCCCCTCGTTATAGACTCCCCTACCTTTCGGAAAAGATTTTGACTATCGACCTTATCTATGCCCCTCATTATTTTATAGACGTCTATAAGATCACCCCTTAACCTCCTACTCTCCAGGGAAAAAAGTCCCAGTCTGTCTAACCTCTCCCTGTAAGTCAAACCATCAAGTCCCGGTAGCATCCTAGTAAATCTTTTCTGCACTCTTTCTAGTTTAATAATATCCTTTCTATAATAGGGTGACCAGAACTGTACAGAGTACTCCAAGTGTGGCCTCACCAATGCCCTGTACAACTTCAACAACACATCCCAACTCCTGCATTCAATGTTCTGACCAATGAAACCAAGCATGCTGAATGCCTTCTTCACCACCCTATCCACCTGTGACTCCACTTTCAAGGAGCTCTGAATCTGTACTCCCAGATCTCTTTGTTCTATAACTCTCCCCAACGCCCTACCATTAACGGAGTAGGTCCTGGCCCGATTCGATCTACCAAAATGCATCACCTCACATTTATCTAAATTAAACTCCATCTGCCATTCATCGGCCCACTGGCCCAATTTATCAAGATCCCGTTGCAATCCTAGATAACCTTATTCACTGTCCACTATGCCACCAATCTTGGTGTCATCGGCAAACTTACTAACCATGCCTCCTAAATTCTCATCCAAATCATTAATATAAATAACAAATAACAGCGGACCCAGCACCGATCCCTGAGGCACACCGCTGGACACAGGCATCCAGTTTGAAAAGCAAACCTCTACAACCACCCTCTGTCTTCTGTCGTCAAGCCAATTTTGTATCCAATTGGCTACCTCAACTTGGATCCCATGAGATTTAACCTTATGTAACAACCTACCATGCGGTATCTTGTCAAATGCTTTGCTGAAGTCCATGTAGACCACGTCTACTGCACAGCCCTCATCTATCTTCTTGGTTACCCCTTCAAAAAACTCAATCAAATTCGTGAGACATGATTTTCCTCTCACAAAACCATGCTGACTGTTCCTAATTAGTCCCTGCCTCTCCAAATGCCTGTAGATCCTGTCCCTCAGAATAACCTCTAACAACTTACCCACTACAGATGTCAGGCTCACTGGTCTGTAGTCCCCAGGCTTTTCCCTGCCGCCCTTCTTAAACAAAGGCACAACATTTGCTACCCTGCAATCTTCAGGCACCTCACCTGTAGCGGTGGATGATTCAAATATCTCTGCTCGGGGACCCGCAATTTCCTCCCTAACCTCCCATAACGTCCTGGGATACATTTCATCAGGTCCCGGAGATTTATCTACCTTGATGCGCGTTAAGACTTCCAGCACCTCCCTCTCTGTAATATGTACACTCCTCAAGACATCACTATTTATTTCCCCAAGTTCCCTAACATCCATGCCTTTCTCAACCGTAAATACCGATGTGAAATATTCATTCAGGATCTCACCCATCTCTTGTGGTTCCGCACATAGATGACCTTGTTGATCCTTAAGAGGCCCTACTCTCTCCCTAGTTACCCTTTTGCCCTTTATGTATTTGTAGAAGCTCTTTGGATTCACCTTTGCCTGATCTGCCAAAGCAATCTCATATCCCCTTTTTGCCCTCCTGATTTTTCTCTTAACTCTACTCCGGCAATCTCTATACTCTTCAAGGGATCCACTTGATCCCAGCTGCCTATGCATGTCATATGCCTCCTTCTTCGTTTTGACTCGGGCCTCAATCTCCCGAGTCATCCAAGGTTCCCTACTTCTACCAGCCTTGCCCTTCACTTTATAAGGAATGTGCTTACCCTGAACCCTGGTTAACACACTTTTGAAAGCCTCCCACTTACCAGACGTCCCTTTGCCTGCCAACAGACTCTCCCAATCAACTTCTGAAAGTTCCTGTCTAATACCATCAAAATTGGCCTTTCCCCAATTTAGAATTTTAACTTTTGGGCCAGACCTATCCTTCTCCATAGCTATCTTAAAACTAATGGAATTATGATCACTGGTCCCAAAGTGATCCCTCACTAACACTTCTGTCACCTGCCCTTCCTTATTTCCCAAGAGGAGGTCAAGTTTTGCCCCCTCTCTTGTCTGGCCATCCACATACTGAATGAGAAATTCCTCCTGAATACACTCAACAAATTTCTCTCCATCCAAGCCCCTAATGCTATGGCTGTCCCAGTCAATGTTGGGAAAGTTAAAGTCCCCTACTATTAACACCCTATTTTTCTTGCAGCTGTCTGTAATCTCCTTACATATTTGCTCCTCAATTTCCCGTTGACTATTTGGGGGTCTGTAGTACAATCCTATCAAAGTGATCTCTCCCTTCTTATTTTTCAGTTCTACCCATATAGACTCAGTGGGCGAACCCTCGGATATATCCCCTCTCACTACTGCCGTGATGTTCTCCCTAATCAAGAACGCAACTCCCCCTCCACTCTTACCTCCTGCTCTATCTTTCCTATAGCATCTGTACCCTGGAACATTGAGCTGCCAGTCCTGCCCCTCCCTTAGCCATGTTTCAGTAATAGCGATAACATCCCAGTCCCATGTACCCATCCATGCCCTGAGTTCATCTGCCTTGCCCATCAGACTTCTTGCATTGAAATAAATGCAGTTTAATCTAGACTTCCCTTGGTCTTTGCCCTGCTTTCTCAGACCATCTGTCCGGTCATATTCTGTACACTCTCCCTTACTGCCTTTTGTTTCTGTCACCACTTTATTTCCCACTGACTTCCTGCATCGGTTCCCATCCCCCTGCCACATTAGTTTAAACCCTCCCCAACAGCACTGGCAAACACTCCCCCTAGGACATTGGTTCCAGTCCTGCCCAGATGCAGACCCTCCAATTTGTACTGGTCCCACCTCCCCCAGAACCGGTTCCAATGGCCCAGGAATTTGAATCCCTCCCTTTTGCACCATTTCTCAAGCCACGTATTCATCTTAGCTATCCTGTCATTCCTACTCTGACTTGCCCGTGGCACTGGTAGCAATCCTGAGATTACTACCTTTGAGGTCCTACTCCTTAGTTTAACTCCTAACTCCCTAAATTCAGCTTGTAGGACCTCATCCTGTTTTTTTACCTATATCGTTGGTGCCTATATGCACCACGACAACTGGCTGTTCACCCTCCCCCTCCAGAATGTCCTGCAGCCGCTCCGAGACATCCTTGACCCTTGCACCAGGGAGGCAACATACCATCCTGGAGTCTCGGTTGCGTCCGCAGAAACGCCTGTCTATTCCCCTTACAATCGAGTCCCCTATCACTATAGCTCTGCCACTCTTTTTCCTGCCCTCCTGTGCAGCAGAGCCAGCCACGGTGCCATGAACCTGGCCACTGCCACCTTCCCCTGGTGAGCCATCTCCCCCAACAGTATCCAAAACGTTATACCTGTTTTGGAGGTAGATGACCGCAGGGGACCCCTGCACTGCCTTCCTACTTTTCCTCTGTCTGTTGGTCACCCATTCACTATCTCCCTCAGTAATTTTTATCTGCGGTGTGACCAACTCACAGAACGAGCTATCCACGACTTTCTCAGCATCGCGGATGCTCCAAAGTGAGTCCATCCGCAGCTCCAGAGCCGTCAAGCGGTCAAACAATAGCTGCAGCTGGACACACTTCCCGCAGGTGAAGGAATCAGGGATACAGGAAGGAGCCCTGAATTCCCACATCCCACAAGAGGAACATGACACGGCCCTGGGATCTCCTGCCATGACTTAACCCTTAAATTAGCTTAAGAACAACTACAATGTCAAGAGAAAAAAAAAGGAAAGTAAAACTACTTACCACTCCCTTTAAGGAGTTTACACCTTTAAATTGTTCTCAATTTAGAGAATGTTAACTACACTAGGGACCTTGATTCACTAAAAAATAAACGCTACAGACATTTATAAAAATATTGCTTCATTCAGAAGCAATTTGCAATGGAAACGAACTGATTACAAAAGGGCGGAGCATGGAGTTCCATGAATTATTGAAGTATGTATTGGATCCCACACTTTATAAAACTGTACTGAATATTAATACTTACTTAAAGATGGTGGGGTCATGGTTATAAAATTATCATGAAGGGCAAAAGAGTAACGAGGGAGAGAATAGGGCCTCTTAAGGATCAACAAGGTCATCTATGTGCGGAACCACAAGAGATGGGTGAGATCCTGAATGAATATTTCACATCGGTATTTACGGTTGAAAAAGGCATGGATGTTAGGGAACTTGGGGAAATAAATAGTTATGTCTTGAGGAGTGTACATATTACAGAGAGGGAGGTGCTGGAAGTCTTAACGCGCATCAAGGTAGATAAATCTCCGGGACCTGATGAAATGTATCCCAGGACGTTATGGGAGGTTAGGGAGGAAATTGCGGGTCCCCGAGCAGAGATATTTGAATCATCGACAGCTGCAGGTGAGGTGCCTGAAGATTGGAGGGTAGCAAATGCTGTGCCTTTGTTTAAGAAGGGCGGCAGGGAAAAGCCTGGGAAATACAGACCGGTGAGCCTGACATCTGTAGTGGGTAAGTTGTTAGAGGGTATTCTGAGGGACAGGACCTACAGGCATTTGGAGAGGAAGGGACTGATTAGGAACAGTCAGCATGGTTTTGTGAGAGGAAAATCATGTCTCACGAATTTGATTGAGTTTTTTGAAGGGGTAACCAAGAAGATCGATGAGTGCTGTGCAGTAGACGTGGTCTACATGGACTTCAGCAAAGCCTTTGACAAGGTACCGCATGGTAGGTTGTTACATATGGTTAAATCTCACGGGATCCAAGGTGAGGTAGCCAATTGGATAGAAAATTGGCTTGACGACAGAAGACAGAGGCTGGTTGTGGAGGGTTGTTTTTCAAACTGGAGGCCTGTGACCAGCGGTGTGCCTCAGGGATCGGTGCTGGGTCCGCTGTTATTTGTTATTTATATTAATGATTTGGATGAGAATTTAGGAGGCATGGTTCGTTAGTTTGCAGATGACACCAAGATTGGTGGCATTGTGGACAGTGAAGAAGGTTATCTAGGATTGCAACGGGATCTTGATAAATTGGGCCAGTGGGTCGATGAATGGCAGATGGAGTTTAATTTAGATAAATGTGAGGTGATGCATTTTGGTAAATCGAATCGGACCAGGACCAACTACGTTAATGGTAGGGCGTTGGGGAGAGTTATAGAACAAAGAGATCCAGGAGTACAGGTTCATAACTCCTTGAAAGTGGAGTCACAGGTGGATAGGGTGGTGAAAAAGGCATTCGGCATGCTTGGTTTCATTTGTCAGAACATTGAATACAGGAGTTGGGATGTCTTGTTGAAGTTGTACAAGACATTAGTAAGGCCACACTTGGAATACTGTGTACAGTTCTGGTCACCCTATTATAGAAAGGATATTATTAAACTAGAAATAGTGCAGAAAAGATTTACTAGGATGCTACCGGGACTTGATGGTTTGACTTATAGGGAGAGGTTAGATAGACTGGGACTTTTTTTCCCTGGAGAGTAGGAGGTGAAGGGCTGATCTTATAGAAGTCTATAAAATAATGAGGGGCATAGATAAGGTAGATAGTCAAAATCTTTTCCCAAAGGTAGGGGAGTCTATAAAGTGTGGGGGGGGGGGGGGGAAATAGAATTAAGGTGTGAGGGGAGAGATATAAAAGGGTCACGAGTGGCAATTTTTTCACTCGAAGGGTGGTGAGTGTCTGGAACGAGCTGCCAGAGGCAGCAGTAGATGCGGGTACAATTTTGTCTTTCAAAAAGCATTTGGACAGTTACATGGGTAAGATGGGTATAGAGGGATATGGGCCAAGGGCAGGCAATTGGGACTAGCTTAGTGGTATTAACTGGGCGACATGGACCTGTTGGGCCGAAGGGCCTGTTTCCATGTTGTAACTTCTATGATTCTATGATTCTATGACGTAACTGGTAATTTGTTATTGTTTTTGTTATCCAATGAGCGTGGAACACTTCACTTTACTTAAAGTCAAAATAAGCATCCACCTTTCCCCGGTCAGGTACAGTAGTCTGCAGATGAAATACGCTCTTGTTAGTTTGTACTACAACTGGGTTAGACCCTCCCTTTTAACTCCCTGTGTTCGTGACAGTGTAAATATCGCTGGAGGATTCCATTTGCTCTCTCTGCGTTCGTGACATTGGTCAAGATTTTTATGACTATTTCCCTTCTTTGGTATCTCCACATAATCGTTAACGTTTCCCAGGTGTTATGATTAACATAGAGATAAATCCTCCCATTATGTTTGAACTGTCACCAAAACAGCCGCCAGAGGGATCTTCTGTCAACCTTCGGTTATGTTTGTGTCTCTATTTCAGGAGAAGCGAGTCTGAAGGATGAACTGGATTATAGTGTTTTATAATAATGGGTCATTGATTACTTCTGTCACTTTATCAGTGATGAAATATCACCTCACTTTTCATTATTGTCTAACAGGTCAGTAGTATTTAGAACATCTGTTAAACTGTGTGTTTACTGTGTTGCAAACTAGCACAACTAACCTGCTAGATTTTGGACCATGGAATATTGAGACAATATCAACGAACCGCAGCTCACCATTCGAGATACAATGGACAAACTTCATGACTATGGGATACCCATTCACCACCCATAATGTGAGCTACATTGGATGATCTACTTGTCCTCAGAGATAATCATTAACCACCCCCAACGTACGAAACAATAGGCAAACTACACGTCAACACGGTTAGTCCATGCAGACCACCCACTGCGAAATACAAGGTGGGATCTACATGCCCTCAAGCATGTTCAATTCACAACCCTGAATGCAATATTCAATGGGAAATCGACATGAGCGAGTCCATTAACCATATTCAATATGAGATATAATGGATGAACTACAAGCCCGTAAGTAAATCTCGCATTAATATAGTGTTTTGAAGTATAAAGTATGCAAAGCCGCTTGCTGACTTTGTAGCAAGAGACGCGGAATGCCAAGACAGTAGAGGATGTTTAAGAGTGTTAGAGAGAGCCAATTGAAGGCTAGAACCAAATGATGGCTTGGGAGGAAGAGAGTGAAGGAAAGAGGGGACGAGGACAGCAAGGGGGCGCCACATTGCATGTCCGAGGCAGCTGTGAGTGCTTGTCAACAATGGTGGGATGTTGCAATGTGGACGTCACAATCACAGCACGAATAGTGCAGGAAAGTAAATTCGCAAAAAGTTGCAGCGAATGGAAGGAGAACTCTTACGATCTGGAATGCACTTCCTAAAATGTTGATGGAAAGAGATTCAATACTAACTTTCCAAACGGAATTGGATATATACTTGAAAAGGAAAAAAAATACAGATCTATAGGGAAAGAAAAGGGGAAGTGGGAGTGATTGGATAACCCTTTCAAAGTGCCGGCACATGGATGATGGACCGAATGTTCTCCTGTGCTATATGATTCTATGAATCGTAAGAAGAGGAATGTCGGAGAGGGAGGTAACGACGGTATCCTGAAATTCGGAAAGCAAACCAGCACGAATTGATTTGACGTCACAGTCTACATTATAATGTCCCAATTAAATATTAAAACATGTTAATTTCCATAAAATGACTTTGTTCCAAACATCAAAGAGAATAATTTGCATGTAACATAGCCAAGATTCACATTGGTGAATCTCCCTCATTTACTTTAATTCAACCTAACACACCTTAAACTGTGTTGCTAATAAGACCAAACATTGCTTGAGGAAAGTCACAAGCTTTACAACCTGTTTCGATTAAGATTTACCTTGGATAATTGAAGATTCCTGTGCTTGGTATCCAAATGGCAGTTTGAGCTTTTATTTCCATCAACAGGATGGAAGGAAAACGACAAGATCACAGTGCGCGCCATCTATTGGACAAAGATAGCAAGTGCATTTCATCGTGTGGAACTCATTCTCCGGCCACATCTGTTTTGTTCATTAAACTGTGTGCACATTTCAACAGTCTATGTTGGGAACAGTGAGGTAAATTAGGAGTTGAAATTTGCATGTTACGTGTCTCTATCTCTCTCGGACTCAGATGTGCCTGATGATGCAATGAGAGACATATAGCCTATGCAATGCTGTCGGTCTGCCACTGTGTGGCGCGTTGTTGAGTTGAGTGGACATTTTCTTCCACACTGATAATACGGAGCAAACAAGACCTCAGGTGGCAGAAGGAATCAGGGAAATTGTAACAAACTTCAATTCAAAATGCGATTGTAGGTTTTCCAACTTTCACGGTAAACATAAAACAATTCAGCAATTAATCTGTACCAAGCCCAGCAGACCTGGGCTCGGAACTTAAAGGTCAGTCAGGGCGCCCGCTACTGTCGAAAAACCCGCACATACTCGTTTTTCGATTTGCTGGTTAAAAATGTTCAACTGTGTGAGGCACGGGGGAAACAAATTTCAATGAGAAGAATGAACTTCAGAACAGGAGCATCATTGGAAAATTGGAGGGAAAAGTCGTGGAAAAATACAAGGCCGTTTTTCATTCATTCTCGGAATGTGGATGTCGTTGGTAAGGCCAGCATTTATTGCCCATCTCTAGTTGCCCTTGAGAAGGTGGTGGTGGGCTTTCATCTTGAACCGATGCATATTGTGTGGTGAAGGTGCTCCCACAGTGCAGTTAGGAAGGGAGTTGTCGGATTTTGACCAAACGACCATGAGGGAACAGCGATATATGTCCATGTCAGGATGGTGTGTGACTTGGAGGCGAGTTTGGAGTTGATGGTGTTCTGAGACACCTACTGGCCTCACATGAAGGCAATAATTGCTTCCTCCTAGCTTTCATTTTGATTGTAGGGGTAATTGCACAGTTCCACACTACAAGCTCAGAACCACGCTTGAAATGATTTTGGGTGGTGGGGGTGGGGGTGGGGGAGGGTTTGAGGTGTTGACAAAGAATTGGGAACATTGATGCGGCCTATCTACGACCCGTGTTTCCTGTAATTCACACAAGCACGTTGTCCATTGAAGGGAAATATTTTGATCTGCAAAATTTCCCAATAAATGTTTACTGATTATCCTTTTATTGAAAATGCTTTAACAATCCGATTGTCAGTTCTGTTTAATCGTCTATTAATATTTAATATATCTCGTTTCAATCTAATGATAGTGACTAAAATAACTGGCAACATTTACTAGAGAGGGATTAGAATATATTTTAAGCTCACCGGTCGCAGTGTTGCCCTGCACTGCACTCATTGTTCAAACGTCTCGCTGGTGTACTGATTTTTTAACATGTCAAGTCACATGGGGAGGCTGTGACGTTTCTGTCAGATTATCCTTACATCTTATATATCGTTTGGAAACTCGGAAATGTAACATCCCGAGGACCAGGGTGCACGGCTTTCCACTCGTTCCTATTCTTTCCGACCCGCACATTTCCTCCTTTGGTAATAAATAAGCTTTAGGCTCCACTGCGAAGGTTTGATCTTAACTATGTTTGTCCTGTTGTAAATCTACAATATCTCTTTGGAAAATGCGCTAATACATATGTAGTTCCGAACACGATGTTGACGTTATAACGTCACAAAAGTCATCCATAGTTTATTATCGCTGTTGAGTGAACCCAGTTGCAAGTGGATATCCAGAGATGGCAGGATCGGATTCGGGGTGAAGGGTCTCGCGGCAAACTTCATTCCTAATAGAGCCATCTGCAAAGTAGTAACTTGAGCGAGGGATTGGAGGAACCGGAGCTCAGCAAGGAGTCAACTCGTTCAAGGTAGAAGAGGAGAATATTGGTGCCAATACTGCAAGCAACAACAGCGAGCGATTCCATTGTCTTGATTGTAAAAACGGCTGGTATCTCCTGGTTGTTATATTTAGTTCGTTTAGAGAAAGAAACTGAAATGTGGGCAATCAGACAATGCGGCCTCTGCAGATTCTGGTCCTTTTCATTCGACTTAATATCAACAAATTGTCTCATCTCTATGCCCTGGAGGAAGAGTTGAAAAGTGCACAGTGGCATAATTAATTTCTTGGTTCTGCACAGTTGGATCTGATATCAGTTCCCCGACACTATTATCTGGATCATTCTCACAATGACCACACTGCAACACAAAGGACACCTGGTGCAGTTAAACTAAGAACAGATAGTGCAGATGCAAAAGCAACTGGAGGGACCGATACACAAAGACACGTGGTACAGATCCACAAACAAAACTTGGTACCAATATTAAACAGCTATACGAAGCACACGTGTCACAGGTACACAAATAACTGTAGTGTAGATATAAAAGCACACCTGGTACAGATTCGCAGATACAGATACCCAAAGAACATTTGCACAGATACACAAAGAACACTTGGTACAGATATACAATGAATACGTGGTACAGATACACAAAGTTCACATGTTACAGGTATGAGCAGAATATATGGAGATGCAAAAAGAACACTTGGTACTGATACACAAACACCACGTGATGCAGATATACAAGGAACACATGTACACATGCGCATAGAACACCTGGCACGGATGCACAAAGAACAAGTGCTACAGATACAAAAGGAACACATGGTCCAGATACACAAAAAAACATGTGGTGCACATATAAAAGGATCACGTGGCACAAGATACGACATGACTACCTGGTACAGATACACAAAGAACATTCGGTACAGATACATGAAGAACACTTGGTTCGGATAGAAAATAACATGTGGTGCAGATGCATATAGATTTGTGGTACAGGTATACCAAGCAGACGTTGTACAGATGCACAAAGACACTAGTGCAGATACACAAAGAACATGTGGTACATATACATAAAGAACACGTGGTACAGATGCAAAAAGAACACGTGGTTCAGGTACACAAAGATCACGACGTACAGATCAACAATGAACACGTGATACAGATACATAAAGAGCAGACGGTACAGATACAATAAGAAAACGTGGTACAGATACACAAAGAACACGGGGTACAGATCCAAAAATAACACTGGATACGGATACACAAAAAAGACGTGGCACAGTTGCACAAATAACACGTGGTACAATTACACAAAGAACATGTACGGATACACAATCATCACGTTACGGATGCAGAACGAACACATGGTACAGTTGCATCAAGAACACGTGGAATGGGTACACAAAGACGACGTGCTAAAGATCAACACATAACACGTGGTACAGATACGTAAAGAGCACGTGGTACAAATACAAGAAGAAAACGTGATACAGATACACAAAAGACACGCGGTACAGATACGGAAAGAACATATGATGCAGATACACAAAGAACACGCGATACAGATAGGCAAGGAACACGTGGTACAGCTACAAAAAACACGTGCTGCAGCTACACAAAAGACACGTGGTGCAGATACCCAAAATACACATGGTTCAGATACGCAAAGAACACGTGCTACTGATATACAGAAGAGTATTTCTGCTTCGAATTAGTAAGAATCAGTTTTGTGAAACACAAATTGTCATGGGACAGAGTGGGGAGAGACTCGCTCTGGTCTCTCCTGCCTCTGCACTCTGTGTTTTAGCGACATGTTAATACAGTTATTGCCACGAGTTCGAATGCAGGTTTAGTTTCTGGCTGTGACAAATAGATGGCGCGGTAGAATCATAGAATCATAGAAGAATCATAGAAGTTACAACATGGAAACAGGCCCTTCGGCCCAACATGTCCATGTCGCCCAGTTTATACCACAAAGCGAGTCCCAATTGCCTGCACTTGGCCCATATCCCTCGATACCCATCTTCCCCATGTAACTGTCCAAATGCTTTTTAAAAGACAAAATTGTACCCGCCTCTACTACTGCCTCTGGCAGCTCGTTCCAGACACTCACCACCCTTTGAGTGAAAAAATTGCCCCTCTGGATCCTTTTGTATCTCTCCCCTCTCACCTTAAATCTGTGCCCCCTCGTTATAGACTCCCCTAACTTTGGGAAAAGATTTTGACTATCGACCTTATCTATGCCCCTCATTATTTTATAGACTTCTATAAGATCACCCCTTAACCTCCTACTCTCCAGGGAATAAAGTCCCAGTCTGTCTAACCTCTCCCTGTAAGTCAAACCATCAAGTCCCGGTAGCATCCTAGTAAATCTTTTCTGCACTCTTTCTAGTTTAATAATATCCTTTCTATAATAGGGTGACCAGAACTGTACACAGTACTCCAAGTGTGGCCTCACCAATGCCCTGTACAACTTCAACAAGACATCCCAACTCCTGCATTCAATGTTCTGACCAATGAAACCAAGCATGCTGAATGCCTTCTTCACCACCCTATCCACCTGTGACTCCACTTTCAAGGAGCTATGAATCTGTACTCCTAGATCTCTTTGTTCTATAACTCTCCCCAACGCCCTACCGTTAACGGAGTAGGTCCTGGCCCGATTCGATCTACCAAAATGCATCACCTCACATTTATCTAAATTAAACTCCATCTGCCATTCATCGGCCCACTGGCCCAATTTATCAAGATCCCGTTGCAATCCTAGATAACCTTCTTCACTGTCCACAATGCCACCAATCTTGGTGTCATCTGCAAACTTACTAACCATGCCTCCTAAATTCTCATCCAAATCATTAATATAAATAACAAATAACAGCGGACCCAGCACCGATCCCTGAGGCACACCGCTGGACACAGGCATCCAGTTTGAAAAACAACCCTCGACAACCACCCTCTGTCTTCTGTCGTCAAGCCAATTTTGTATCCAATTGGCTACCTCACCTTGGATCCCATGAGATTTAACCTTATGTAACAACCTACCATGCGGTACCTTGTCAAATGCTTTGCTGAAGTCCATGTAGACCACGTCTACTGCACAGCCCTCATCTATCTTCTTGGTTACCCCTTCAAAAAACTCAATCAAATTCGTGAGACATGATTTTCCTCTCACAAAACCATGCTGACTGTTCCTAATTAGTCCCTGCCTCTCCAAATGCCTGTAGATTCTGTCCCTCAGAATACCCTCTAACAACTTACCCACTACAGATGTCAGGCTCACTGGTCTGTAGTTCCCAGGCTTTTCCCTGCCGCCCTTCTTAAACAAAGGCACAACATTTGCTACCCTCCAATCTTCAGGCACCTCACCTGTAGCGGTGGATGATTCAAATATCTCTGCTAGGGGACCCGCAATTTCCTCCCTAACCTCCCATAACGTCCTGGGATACATTTCATCAGGTCCCGGAGATTTATCTACCTTGATGCGCGTTAAGACTTCCAGCACCTCCCTCTCTGTAATATGTACACTCCTCAAGACATCACTATTTATTTCCCCAAGTTCCCTAACATCCATGCCTTTCTCAACCGTAAATACCGATGTGAAATATTCATTCAGGATCTCACCCATCTCTTGTGGTTCCGCACATAGATGACCTTGTTGATCCTTAAGAGGCCCTACTCTCTCCCTAGTTACCCTTTTGCCCTTTATGTATTTGTAGAAGCTCTTTGGATTCACCTTTGCCTGATCTGCCAAAGCAATCTCATATCCCCTTTTTGCCCTCCTGATTTCTCTCTTAACTCTACTCCGGCAATCTCTATACTCTTCAAGGGATCCACTTGATCCCAGCTGCCTATGCATGTCATATGCCTCCTTCTTCTTTTTGACTAGTGCCTCAATCTCCCGAGTCATCCAAGGTTCCCTACTTCTACCAGCCTTGCCCTTCACTTTATAAGGAATGTGCTTACCCTGAACCCTGGTTAACACACTTTTGAAAGCCTCCCACTTACCAGACGTCCCTTTGCCTGCCAACAGACTCTCCCAATCAACTTCTGAAAGTTCCTGTCTAATACCATCAAAATTGGCCTTTCCCCAATTTAGAATTTTAACTTTTGGGCCAGACCTATCCTTCTCCATAGCTATCTTAAAACTAATGGAATTATGATCACTGGTCCCAAAGTGATCCCTCACTAACACTTCTGTCACCTGCCCTTCCTTATTTCCCAAGAGGAGGTCAAGTTTTGCCCCCTCTCTAGTCGGGCCATCCACATACTGAATGAGAAATTCCTCCTGAATACACTCAACACATTTCTCTCCATCCAAGCCCCTAATGCTATGGCTGTCCCAGTCAATGTTGGGAAAGTTAAAGTCCCCTACTATTACCACCCTATTTTTCTTGCAGCTGTCTGTAATCTCCTTACATATTTGCTCCTCAATTTCCCGTAGGTCTGCTGTGATTGATCCAGCCACACACTGTCAGCACACGGGGGGTCTGTTACTATTTACCAGAAAACTGATTGTTCGCCTCCCTTCCCAATGCATCCATCCTTTTCAGAACATGTTAGGGGTAGAAATCCACCTTGGACGGTGTTACATGCTCACAGTTGTGCCTGATGCTGCGCTACCCACTGAACCACAGCTGACACGTTAATAACGCCATTGTTATTAGCAGGTATTATTAATGATGCAGATATATTATGAATACTCAAGTTCTGAACTCTCACTTTGCATTACACTTTAAACATTCAGCTGAAAACACAACAGCTCCTTTCACGATGCAACACATACTATAACCGGATGTTACCTGACCACAAGTAAGCTCATTCTGGTTCAATTGCTAGAATGATTCACACCTCAAGAACGTCATAGATAGCAGCGGGGCATGGGCTGTACAGCCCACAACTAATTGGGCTCTAAATAGAACCGAGCTCTTTACATCTCAGCTCTGGAGCTGTACTGGCCCACGGTGTAAATAAACCCACCCCGGTGCAGCCACACTCAATGAGAACAGTGTGAGACACTAACTCGTTTCCAATGTGAACAGTACCGAGACAATGAGGTAGCATCAGATGACAGAGCCCCTGGGCTGACCACACACCACTTCAGCTGTCAGCCTCAGAGCAAACTGGTTCTTGAGTGGAGCCTGCATTTGAACACAATCCCTAAGCTTGGCAGTAAAGCAAAACTGGGCCCTGGATTAATAAACGATCACACCTAAAAAATACAATAAATCCAAACTGGGCCCTGGATCTGTATACACATCCCTAAACTAGTGAGTGAAAACCATACTGTGCCCTGCATCTGAAAGCAATCCCTAATCTAGTCAGTAAAACCATACTGGACCCGGGATCTGTAAAAAATCTCTAATCTTGTCAGTAAAACCACACTGGGCCCTGGATGCGAAAACAATCCCTAACCTAGTCAGTAAAACCACACATGACACGAGATCTGTACACAATCCTTAAATCGAGTCATTAAAAAGATACTGGGCCCTGGATCCGAAAACAATCCCTAATCTAGTCAGTAAGACCACACTGGAACCGGGATCTGAAAATAATCCCGAATCTAGTCAGTAAAACCATATTGGGCCCTGAATCCGAAAACAATCCCCAATCTTGTCAGTAAAACCATACTGGGCCCTGGCTCTGAAAATAATCACTAATCTCGGCAGCAAAAAAAAAACTGGGGTCTGGACCTGAGACGATCACTAATCTCGTCAGTAAAAACACACTGGGACCTGGATCTGAACACACACCCCTAATCTCGGCAGCAATACCAAATTGGGCCCTGGATCAGATCTCACTTCTCCAAACTAGTGAGTAGAACCAAACTGGGGCCATGATCTGAAAACAAATCCCGAATCTAGGTGGCAAAACCAAACTGGGATCTGGATCTGATTTCACATCCCTAAACTAGTCAGTAAGACTCAACTGGTACCTGGATCTGACCCGACATCACTAAGCTAGTCAGTAGAACCAAACTGGGCCCTGGATGAGATTTCACATGCCTAAACTGGTGAGTAGAGCAAAACTGCGCCAGGATCTGAAAATACATCCCTAATCTAGTCAGTGAAACCAAACTGGCCCTCAACCTGAACACACATTCCTAAACTGGTCAGTAGGACTAAACTGGTACCTGGATCTGAACCAACATGCCTAAACTAGTCAGTAAAACCAAACTTGCCCTGGATCTGAATACAGATCCATAAACTAGTCAGTCAATCCAAACTGGGCCCTGGATCTGAACACACTTCCCTAAGCTAGTCAGTAAAGCTGAACTGGACATGGATCTGAGCACGCATCTGTACTTACTCACGCTCCTACACTCTCTATTTTCTCTGGAAAAGAGAAGACTGAGAGGAGACCTAATTGACGTCCTTAAAATTATGAAGGGGTTTGATAGTCTAGATGTGGAGAAGATGTTTTCACCTAAGGGGGTGTCCAAAACTAGGTGACATAAATATAAGATAGTCGTTAATCAATGCAATAGGGAATTCACGAGAAACGTCTTTACCCAGAGAGTCGTTGGAATGTGGAACTCGCTGCCACAAAGAGTGGTTGAGGAGAATAGCACAGATGCATTTAAGGGAAGCTGGATTGGTACACGGTCACTCCCGAGAATTTAGCGCTCCGTTTTCAGAGTTCTTGAAACCGTAGATATTTCAGGGAAACTGCCATTGCATGTTCGGTCCAGTGCGTGTACATCCTAGAAGGCTCAAATAGTTAAATTCAGAGCTCCACATTGATTGTTCCTCGCAGACAATTTTCATCCGCTGAAATACTTACACATTCCTACGTTCGTATATTGTATTTCCTTTCACTCCCCGATGATATTTTATATTTCCTAATAGATTTCAAGTAACCGATTTGTAAACGATTAGTCGCCATTCTGTAATGTGAGACATCGTTCTCGTCAAGACTTCCTTTCTTTCACTTTACTAAAATGCTTGCTTTCAATTCTGATGAACTATTAACCCAAAATTTACGAATTTCTTCTCCCCTACCGATAGCGACTGACCTGTAATGTCTTTCCAGCATTTTCTGGTTTGCTACAAGCCTTTGGGTTCACGGGATGTCCAAGAGTCCAGATTTATCTCGCCTGGCTGCCGTGACCCTTCTCCTTGTGGGCGTGGGGATATCGCGGAGAGTGAATTATGTTTCCCGTGTCGAGAAGTCCAATAAGTATGACTAGAACGTGCAAAAATTGGTCACTTGAGAGTGCGGCAGAAAATGAGCGATTTCCTCATGAAAGTGGAACGGATTTCAGGTTTGGAATTGTGAAACAGAAAATGGAATAAGTGAGTTGAGCACACTCTACGAGGCTCATCCGACGCTTTACTGGAACGTATAATTTAAGATATTTATTGATCACTAACGCCGTGTCCAAGGCAGCGGTGATACGGGCCTCTTACCGTCCAACTGGTCTGAACTTATTCTTCCTCTTAACCGAATCTGAAAAAGCGCTCAGTTGAGGATGGGCGGTGTTTAATTGGATCTAAGATTTGCTCTCACTGATCAATTTGAAGGAATTTAATTCTGTAGATAAAAATATCTTGTTTCCTGTAGCACTGACACACGAATCTATAAGATCCAGCCATGCGTCCCAGATCCAGCATCAGAAAAATCATAAACGGGTTATTGAAGCAACTGGGATATAAATGAGTTAATTTCAGCAGATTTCATATCTCTGGATTGTGAATATAAATACTTGAGGTCACTTCGAAAAACGGCGGTTTGCTCGTCTGAAACTGTTTACTGACAAATACTTTTGTGCCTTTGATATTTCAGATGCGTGTTACGCCCCAAACTACTGAAGATGATAAACCCACATGTCTGGAGACAGCGGCTACAGAACTAACCACAGCTGCACATTTCAAACATTCAGAGCTCAAGTGCTGAAAATTAGCTAAATATGTGGGAGTTGTGAGTGTGGGCGTCTAACACTTGGTGTAGAAGATTATTTTAGAGTTTGCAATTTAAAATGCCATCGCCTGCCCTGTAACTGTGCAGATAATGAGGTGGAGGCATTTATCTGAATTTAGCAGTAGTTTGGAGTTATCACGTCCTGGAACTGCGGGCCACACACTGAAGTCACATTGTCATCGTCGAACTGTCCCAGAGTGGAGGAATGTTGCAAGCTGTGTGAGCTATCACGGTTGGCCTGGATTGGTTCGTGCCGAACTGCTGACCTCCGGACATACTGATATTGAAATCCAGTATATTACCGGCGAGCGGAGTCAAGAAACGTAATTAATCTTCGATCTGAGGTCGTTTTTATTTGTTCATTTTGACACAGTGAAACACCGTGATAGTCATGAAGAGCATTATGGTTATTTTCATCCTGATATTTAGCGAAGGTAAAATATTCTTTTTAATAACTTGTATTGCAAAATAACAAGGTAATTAGTGATTCAAATCGTGTATGGTTATTTAGTGATTTGTAAATTCAGAAGTGGGTATTTAAGGTACATTGTATTCGGACTTTTATTCTGTATTTAAGTAGGATATTTTTGAATATTTCTGTTTTGTTCGACTGTAATCGAAATTTTGATGGAATTTAAAGAGTTTTAGTGATAATTTCACACGCTTTAATAGACATACTAATGAATATGTTCGTGAATGTTTAAAGGTTATTTTTAACAGTACTTAGCTGGAATGTCATGGGATGTTGCAATTGGTATGTTATTAGGGATTTCAATGGGTGTTTAATTTCTATTTTTCATCAGTTGTCCTTTGTTCACGATGGTCTGTGAAGATGCCGTGGTTTGTGTCAGCAGTGAAATGTTCATGTGCAGAGATCTTGTGTACATTTGGCCACAGTCCATGGGGTATGTGGTTAAAGGGGGTTTCTGATCCTCGTAGCCAGGGGGTCTTTATTGTCCATGATCCCCGAGATTTAAACAAAATAAACTTTAATTATCGAGGACGAACTGAGTTGAACGGCAACTTTGCAAGGAAACAATGTTTCTTACGGATAAAAGATATCAGGAAGAGCGATGAAGGTGACTATTATTTAGACCGAAGATCAGCAAATCCCAGAATAGTATAGAACAAACACATCCGCATCTCACGTCAGTCTTTATATTTTAGGTAAGATTTTTTTCATTTGTTCCTTTTTTAGTTTATACTCCGTCTCCTCAGTGCCATTTAATTTAAGCCTAGAATGGAAAAATATCTTGATACTTTTGGCCTTCGTCACTGGCTATAGCTGCCGGGCTGGTCCATTGAATAATACCCAGGTGAGGATTATGTTTTGACTTGAGTTGAAAAATGGCATAGGTATTCTTAAAAACTTACAGAAGCGCTCCGCGTTGTTAGGTTAGTAAGTGCAACGTTAGATGTTGTATTGAACCGTACAGAACGGCGGGTCAAAATTCAATCCATAATTGAAGCGCAAAACTAAGTCAACGTTTGCAATTCTGAAGGAAGGGTAGGTGGACATGGTTTAAACACGGGAGGGATTTCTCTGGTAACATCACCTACAGGTCTCAATATCATAAAGGAATAAAAAAAAATAAAGATTGAATTGATACATGGAGTTTCAAAACATCAGGACATCCCAATACGCTTCACAGCCAATGAAGTACTTTGAAATGTAATGATTAATGTAATGTAGAAAATCCCCCAGCCAATTTTCGCACACCAAGTTCTCTCAAACAGCAATGACATAATGACCAGGAAATCTGTTTTTAGGAGTTGCTTGGTGGATATATTTTAGCCAAGACAGCGGGGAGAACATCCCTGCTTTACTTTGAATAGTCCCAATGGGAGGCAGATGGACCAGTCTCTTTGTACGTTTTCCCATGTATTGTCACACCGCACTGGTCATAAAGATTGCATGAATAACGACTGCGGGTTATTTATCCCAGTAACCCGACTCAAACAAATTCGTTAAAGAGCTCACGGGCTGCGAAATTACACCATGCACTTGGAGCCATTGAATGCTTAGGTTTAGCTGAAATGTAGAATAGATGGAGAAAAGCTCACTAAAACGGCGTGGCAAGAAATTAGACAGAAACGTCTTCTGCTATTATCCCAAGTGATAATTTTAAGTCCATTATCATAATAAAGACAGGGCCAATAAGGACCAATTTCCAATCGTCCAAGTACAATTTTCAACAAAGCAATTTCTCAAAATACCTAATGACCGATGGGTGGTGAAAATCCACAGGGCAACTCCCAGTAAGATAAAACGACTAAATGTGACCCTTTCTCCCAATATTAAACAATATAAGTTCACAATTTTCGCTTCCTCATCACCGACAGATTAAGTTTTACAGAGATCTCCCCGAGTCCCCGCAGGTTTGGGACTGAGATTTGTCTTTCAATATTTAATAACCAAATGCCTATGCGACAATTGACCGGATTTCCAATTCTGATTTATTTATTGATTCCATCGCACACCACCAGCATGATATTTCCGCTGAAGACTGCATGACTTTTTCAGGACAGGCCCCTGTTTGTTGTTTCCTCCCGTAAGATTTTATCAGGCTCTCGGTTCCCCGTCAGGACTGTCTTCAACCATCGTTTCTTTGAAGCAGTTCGGGCAAAGAAGATACCAGATTCTATCCCAACCACAGACTTGGGATAGAATGTGGGACCGGGCTGGCCTAATCGTTCAGTATCACATCAAAGAATTAATTTACCCAATGAGGCATGAACGGGTTTAATGCTTGCTGATATTTGAAGAGCTCATTTTGAGTTGTCAGCAACGCAGTGGATGTGTGGAAATTAATTCACTGGCCAATAACGTGAATAATTCGAGTGATAAAGCGGCTGAGTGCATATATGATCTGATTAGTTCAGTAATATTAAGGAGTAATTGACTTTAGGCATCTTTGCCTGCAGCTGAAAGCAGGCGGAAAAGAAAAGAATTCATTTTCATGGTGATATTTTCTCAGTCTTTGGATTGAATCGCCTTTCACACTATTGGCCATTTTCAAAATTGAAATCCACTGTAACGCGAATTTCCTTCTCCCCGTACAGAAAAACTAAATGTATCGGTCTCTGGGGAATTGGTTGTTGGACAACCAGCGCAACTGACCTGCTCGATCACCCACAGTTGCCCATCCGCCAACCTTGAGCTGAAGTGGACTTATGATCAAGGTTACTTTCCTTTTCTGACAGAGACTAAAACTTCCGAACAAAATGTCAACGGTTTGGATTATTCCCGGAGGGTTTCATCCATTTTCACCTTCGTCCCATCCTCGGACCTTCATGGGAAAACTCTGGGATGTAAAGTTATAGTTGAAGGTGTCGAAGCTACTGTTCAAGAAACTCTTGCACTGGCCGTTAAATGTAAATACCCGCTCTATGCTTGATTCAACTAACTTGTTGATAAACAGGTTCAAAAGTTGTTGTTATTCTCAGTGTAGTGAGAGCTCGACCGGATCATCAATTAATCGAACTGTCTACCAGCTAATTCTTGTCAGTCACTTTGCTTAACATTTTTCCCAGACCCATGGAGTATTATTGGAGGTTCCACCTATTGAATGCACAAAGGGACATGAATGATCCGTTCCACAGTGACTACGCATGGGTGTTATTTCCCACATGTTCACACAATTCTCTCACGAGCCGATGTCAGTAATGGTCACAGAAAGGCTAGTAAAAGGATAATTTGATCACATTTAGCGTGTAAAAAAACATTGTTAAATAACAGAGACCCGATTGCATAAAACAAGGTAAAATGTATCTCAGACTGGTTGAAACCAAGTTAATGAATATGTGAGATGTGGATCTGCAGAATTAATGTGCGGGGGATTGATCCCAGCGGCCCTGAAGTGGAAGAACACGTTAGTCAGTCACAAAGGTAGAAATGTATAACTTTATATGTATAACTTTATATATACTGACAGTTGAGGTGAGTTAGTCGGGTATTTTTACAATATTGTAACTGGGTGATCGCCCACAGCATGAAGATGAATGGATTAAATGACCTCTCATTGGTTCGATGTGAACTTATTGATTGCTGGAATTGAGCAAAAAGCAAAATCTGATGATCCATGAAACGAATGTAACATTTAATGGCTCCAATTAAACACGGCTGTGCAGTAACCTCTCTGGTTAGTCTAAAAGTCCAAGTCGGTTCTACTAAGACACTGCAAACTGCTTGATGAAAGCTATCTGAAGGTGAACTCTTTTCTTATTTTTTTTAGATAAACCTTCAATAGTATCAGGCCCGAACTGCATCATTTCTGAGAGTGGGATTGATTGTACCTGCGGTGTCAGAGCCAACCGCCCGGCAAACATCACATGGGGTCTCAATGGAAGAAACATCACCAGGAACAGTTCAGATTAATTTATCTCCTGGGCAGTGAATGGTCACTTGGTGCAGAGCTCTCTGATATTGATTCACCCAACTAGAACTGGAAACCAGATCTCATGTGTTGCAGCAAACCAGCACGGCGTTAGTGTCGGCAAATATCAACTCCATTTAACAGGTAAATCGTGACATTTCCTGGGATTTCATTACTGTCGTTGGATTTTTCCATCACTGACCCGTCACTAAGTGAACGGTGTTAGTGTCAGCAAATATCAGCTCCATTCGGCAGTTGAATACCAAATCCATCTGCAATTAAGGACAGAATCCACTGGATAATTTAAGTAGTCTATAGGTATTGTCCGCCACTGACCACTAACTCACTAAAAGTTGCGATCAGAATAATAATTTTTTATTATTCGTTCACGTGATGTGGGCGTCGCTGGCGCGGCCAGCAATTATTCCCCATCCCTAATTGCCCTTGAGAAGGTGGTGGTGAGCCGCCTCCTTGAACCGCTGCAGTCCGTGTGGTGAAGGTTCTCCCACAGTGCTGTTAGGAAGGCAGTACCAGGATTCTGACCAAGAAACGATGAAGGAACGGCCGATATATTTCCAAGTCGGGATGGTGTGTGATTTGGAGGGGAACGTGCAGGTGGTGTTTTTCCCATGTGCCTGCTGCGCTTGTCCTTCTCGGTGTTAGTGGTCGCGGGTTTGGGAGGTGCTGTGGTAGAAGCCTCGGCGAGTTGCTCCAGTGCATCCTGTGGATGGTGCACACTGCAGCCACAGTGCGCCGGTGTTGGAGGGAGTGAATGTTTAGGGTGGTGGATGGGGTGCCAATCCAGCGGGCTGCTTTGTCCTGGATGTTGTCGAGCTTCTTGAGTGTTGCGGGAGTTGCACTCATCCAGGCAAGTGGAGAGTATTCCATCACACTCCTGACTTGGGCCTTGTAGATGGTGGAAAGGCTTTGGGGAGTCAAGAGGTGAGTCTCTCCCCGCAGAATATCGAGCCTCTAACCTGCTCTTGTAGCCACAGTATTTATGTGGCTGGTCCAATGAAGTTTCTGGTCAATGGTGACCCCCAGGATGTTGATGGCGGGGGCTTCGGCGATGGTAATGTCGTTGAATGTCAACGGGAGGCAGTTAGATTCTCTCTTGTTGGAGATTGTCATTGCCTGGCACTTGTCTGGCGCGAATGTTACTTGCCACTTATCAGCCCAAGCCTGATGTTGTCCAGGTCTTGCTGCAGATGTGTCACTGATTTACCGGATGTATTTATTGTTGCTTTGTTTTGCGCAAATCGGAAGGGATTAATATAAAACAGTATAAGTGCCATGCGATTTTGAACAAAACAGAATCTTCAGAATTAACTCGACGCTTTCTGAAGTCAGGTTGTCTCGCACTACAACAGTCGCGGGCTGGATGCATCATTGAATTCATACTTGCTCAGTTCTATCTTGTTCATACAGTAGAACTAAGCAGCTCTTACAGCTATTTCAGACTGCTCCTGGGATTGCTTTCCTGAAGATGTTCTGAGAAGACTGTTAATTTGGGTAATTCTGAAAATGGAGTCTGAATACCCGAATACCTGGGATAATTGAAGATGAGAGACTGAATTCAAGCGAATCGACCCATGTTTGTGAGATGGATATTTTCACACATTCGCGATTGGAGACTGAATTCTTTGTTGTGCTTTATACAGTCCTCAATAACATCCATTCAAGGCAGATATCATCCTGCTAAAGTAAATAAGGCACCGTGTGAGGGGGGTTCGTTTGTTGCTTCGTGACCCGATGTTGCATTTTAACAAGTGTCCCAGTTGCATTAAAAGAATCCGACTGTTTTATCGAGGCAGAGGTGTATTCGATGGACTGTCCGTGTACATTTCTCTTTCCATAATTTGATATGAACGGAACAGAGAGGAATTCAATCCATAAATATTTATTTTAAATTTACAGAACACTCACAACAAGGGTAAAACGATGTGGGAAATCCAGTGTTAGTTCGGGGAAAAAGTAATCAGTTTAAATGCTGCCCTGTGCATTTTCTGCAAATATTTCCCAATATATTAATGAAGCACATTGACGATTTTTAGGGAGATTAGATTTGGGACCATTTTCAAATCGTCCGTCCTTTAATCGCCGGGTCAGAGTTCTGAGGTTTCAGTAAAGATATAAAATCTTTGATTCTTGCTTTTGAGATGTGAACATAGAGGGAACTTGCCAATTCAGGCGGATTAAAGTGATCCTAATACCATGTTGTAATCGTAGAGCAATAATGAACAACAAGGTCTTTTTGAATATTTCAGGAACTTTTCCTTGGAAAATTGTCATCCCAGTTGCAGCAGCGGCCACTTTGATCATCCTGTTTCTGATCGCGGTTATGGCACTGAGGTATGTGTGGTGCACAGTTCACATGAAGTCATGTGCCAATCACAGATCTGAAAGGGGTCCATGGCATCAGGATTTCTGCAACTGAGAAACTATTATAGTCAACAGTGTAGAGGATAGTAACAGATATCAGGAGGACATGGACAGATTTGTGAAATGGGCTGACACATGACAAATGAAATTTAACGCAGTGTGAAGTGATTCATTTTGGTAGGAAGAATAATGGGAAGCAATATAAAGTAAATGGTACAATTTTGAAGGGAGTGCAGGAACAGAGAACTCAGAGTGTGAAGGTGACAGGAAAAGTCGACAAGATCGTTTAAAAGCATTTGGGATCCTGTGTTTTATCAATAGAAGCATAGAGTGCAAAAGCAAGGAAGTCATGCTAAACCTTTATGAAACACTGGGTAGGCCCCAGCTGGAGTATTGTGTTCAATTCTGGGCATCTCAATTTAGGAAGGATGTAAAGGTCTTGGAGAGGGTGCAGAGGAGATTTACTAGAATGGGACCAGGCATGAGGGACTTCAGTCATGTGGATTAATTGGAGGAGCTGAGATTGTTCTCCTTACAGCAGAGATGTTTAAGAGGAGATTTAATAGAGGTGTTCAAAATCATGAACGGTTTTGATAGAATAAATGAGGGGAAACTGTTTCCAGTGGCAGAAGAGGACACAGAGGACACAGATTTAAGGTGATTCTCAAAGAACTCGAGGCGACATGAGCAAACATTTTTTCAAACAATGAGTTGTTATGATCTGGAAAGCACTTCATGAAAGAGCGGTAGAAGCAGATTCAAAAATAACTTTCAAAAATGACTTGGATAAATACTTGAAGGGGAAACAAATCATATCTATGGGAAAAGAGCAGTGGAGTGGGACGAATTGGATAGCTCTTTCAAATAACCGGAACAGGCGCGAGGGGCCGAATGGCCTCCTTCTGTGCTGTACTATACTGCATTAATATGATGCTATTTCTTCAAATAATTAACCCTTGAAAGCTTTGACCCTGAAACTCAGCTAAGAGTTGTCTATCACTTCTCCCAGCTCGATTAACAGACCAGAAAAATCCTATTCTCGACCTTGGCTTCCTCTCCTTCGCTTCTAAGTTTAAAGCTTGTGGTTCCAGCATCCAAATAAATCATGAGCACCGCATCGAGCCGGACACACCACTGTAGTGGAGTGCAGCATTGTGGGAGGTGCCTTCTTTCATATCAGAAATTAAACCAAAGCATCGTCTGTATGCTCAAGCGGATATGGAATATCACTTAATAATATTGGCGGAAGAGAAGGGAGTTCACCAAGTGTCATGGCAAACATATATCCAGCCAGTCAAGCCAGGAAAACAGATTAACTGTTCACTTAACTCGTGTGGGATCTTGCTATGCTCAAAATAGCTGCCGTGTTTGTCTACGAAACAACAGTTTGCAAAATTAATTATTTGGCTGTGAAGTGCTTTGGAGAGAGACCTTCAGATAAAGGCAATCTATAATTGCAAGGTCATTCTTCTTAATTTTGGACTCAAGTGCCAAAAAAACCAAGTTAAATTTCTAAAGCACCTTGTACTAACCCGTCCCAAGGGTTTAAAAGAGCTACAAGGAAAAACTAATCGGAAACGGATTCAAAGAATCTGATATTATGAGCGGTGAGTAAAATCTTGGTCAAGGAGATGGGTTTTAAGGAGGGCCCCCTTGGAGAAGAGTGAGATGGAGTTGTGAAAGGCTCTGAGCAGGTAATTCCAGACTCTGTGGGCTCACTAGCTGAAGGCACGTCCGCCAATTGTGGGTGGAGGGAAGAGGGAAATAAGAGGCGAGAGTCAGAACATCACAGAGTTCGATGCGCGGGGTTTATTGTGGGGCGAGAGGCTGTTACATGTGCCGGGTGGGGTGAAACCATGGAGGGATTTATACAAATGTTAATCTGTCCAATAATAGTATGATGGTAGTTATTACTAATGGAGTAGAGAAAATATTATAGGAGAAATGAGTTATTTTCCTGTGTCTCTTTTCCTGATGAACCTATTTAGTTTCACTAATTTCCTTCCAAGGCTACTGTCAGCATTGCTGTCAGCTGAAAGATTGGCTGTTAAATACTTTCAAAAAAGTAATTGGGAGCATCTAAATTTAAACAGCTCGGCGATTCTAAAAAAAGCAGCTTCTTCGAAGACGTGTTACTTAATCACAAAAGATGTTTGTGGTTTAAAAAATATCAGGCTTTTCCCTCATACCCATGCCTGATTAGAACCACACACTGGCAACAACGGGATCTCAATGAGCTCCAACATTCTTCTGTGAGCGAAGGTGGTTGTTGCCTCCAATTTACCATAAAAAAACTCAGAAAATCACAAACTAGCTTAACTTCACAAAAAATATAAGAAATATCAGAAATTCGACCCCAGGTTTTCAAACTGAATCAGAAGAAAGTTAATTTATTCCTCTTTTCAAAAATCTAATCGGTTGGAATTCAACTGTTCAATACCAGTAACGAATGTGGTAACACACAACATAAAAGTCCCGTCTGTAATTTTAGAAATGTGTTAATATATCGCAGGAAACTCTTCCGACTGCTCTTTCGGCAATATGTTAAGCCAATGTCTGCAAATCCCGCCTCTTTAACCACTTCTCTGCTACTTAATAAGGTGTTAATTTGTGAAGCTCATACCTGCAGTTCAAATAGTGTTAATAATCAATTAAAACAACCCCGCTACTTAATAAAGTGGGAACACACTTGATAAAACTCCTCTATTTCCTATTTTAACAAGGTGTTACCTCAATGTATGCAACTCCTGTGTCCGGTTTTTGAACAGTTGTTAGCAATCTATCTCCAAGTGTGATAACACACTGTCCAGGCTAATCTTTTCTCCAAGTGCAGACTGCGCCAATTCATTATCCAGCTTCACGGGATAGAGATAAATCCTCATTCAGAAATATGGAAGCGTAAGGATAGAACAGAAACTGGAATGAAATCATGTCTATGCTAATCAGGAAACGTTATATACACAAATCCTCGATGACGTAGTTCAACATAGGGCACCAGAAGATTTATTAACTTTAAATATCAGCAGTTATGAGATTTTGATTGTTTGTATTGTTTTGAATCAGCAAGAAGACAAGAGACACCGTTACTGTCCCCCCAACAAACAGCGATTCCGTGATTTACGCTGCAGTGCAGCACCCGTTTAACAATGAGGTAAGTGAGCATATGGAAATTATCCAGCATTCGCTGGAGTTACCTACCTGATATTTGCTCTGTTTGTAACCAGTGGGAATGACATTCAACACACAACGCAACGGTTTAACGGGTGCTTTAGAAAATAGTTTGACGGAATTTTTAAAGGGTTGAATGGCCACCTCAGCCTACTAACAGGAACTGATGCGCTGGTCATGACCTGATAAATCGGTCATCGACGTTTACATTATTGGGGATTTTATTGAAATCAAAGTCAGTCGAAGAAAATCGTTTTCTCATATCTCTTAAGGAAAAAAATCTTGCACTGCCCTCCCTCATGACATTGTGACACCCGGGGGACTGTGAATAATCAGTGGTTGAGTATATTCAAGGCTGAGATGGATAGATTTTTGGACTCTAACGGAATCAAGGGATATGGGGATTGTGGAGGAAAGTTTCGTTCAGGTCGTTGTTCAGCTATGAACTTATTGAACGGCAGAGCAGGCTCGAGGGGCCCTATGGGCTCCACCTGCTGCTATTTCTTATGTCCGTTGGTTTAAATTCTCAGCACGATCACAGTGTGTGACGGGCCTGAGAAGCGACAAACCGCATTGCAGTTCTCTGGGACTATCTGCATTTTCCTCCCTGGATTTTACGTCCCTATTTTATTGTGGGGTGCGATCGGTCCGTGCGAGGGGCTTGGTTGAGCAACATGCTCGCCTGCCGAAAGCCGGATAGATTTTACGCCCGGTGCCTCATTTCCATATCCAAGCCCCGACATAAATGATTGCCTGGCCGGCCGCTGCTTGCGACCGCGGGAATAGTCCACAAAAGTCAGGTAAGGGTTGGAAGTGGGGGCGAAGTTAATCTGGGTAGGGGGAGAGGAGCCCGCGACAAGGCAGCCATAAGGTTTCTTTGTGGCGCCAGACGCAGTACTCCTTCCACTCCTTGCCCACAAGGAAACCGAAATAAGAAATAAATCATACTGGGGCTGTTCTGGCCACCATTCAGCTCCAGACACGTGTCCCTCGCTAAGGCTTCGGGCTAAAATGACACATTGGGCTCCAATGCCGGATATGGAGCCCGAACTGCATATTTAAAGAGGGCCCCGCCGTCTTGCGGTGGATGCCCTTGCCCCCTGCAATTTAAAATTGCAGGCGGTCATATCTGGGTGGGAAAGGGGTAGATAAGTAGCCCGCTAGATTTCAAGTGCCCTACCTGGTATCCGCCAGGCGCACAGAGGATTAATATTCAGGGCATTAATATTGGTTTGGCTCCTTTCGTCGCGCCCACGGTCTGTTTCACAGTGTTGGTGGTTCAAAAACTACGTCACCAAACGTGGATGCAGGGAGGATGTTTCCCTTGGCTGGCGGGATCCAGAGCGAGGGGTCAGAGTCCCAGGATATGGTGTACGACATTTAGGACTGAGATGAGGAGAAATTTCTTCCCTCAGAGGGTGGTGAACATGTGGAATTCTCTACCACAGACGGCTGTGGAGGCCAAGTCACTGAATATATTTAAGAAGGAAGTAGATAGATTTCTAGACACAAAAGGCATTAAGGGGGATGGGGAGAGAGCGGGAATATGGTATTGAGATAGAGGATCAGCCATGATCATATTGCATGGCGGAGCAGGCTTGAAGGGCCGAATGGCCTACTCCTGCTCCTATTTTCAATGTTTCTATGTTTCTAAGTCACATTTTGAGCCTTCCATCTAGAGTGTGACCGGGATGTAGTACAGAGCAAGTGCTGCATTAAGGGAGGTGCCGTCTTTCAAATGACTGCTTAATCCAGGGCCTTGGCTGCCTGTTCCAGTAGTTCAGTTGGAAGTTAGAAATCTCAATGCACTATTGGAAGAAGAGTAGCGATTTCTCCACCTGTCATGGTTAAAATTGTTCAAAACACCACCAAAATGGATCGCCAGGTCATTTTACTCATTTCCTTTTATTGTGGGCAAATTAGCTGATGTACTTTAAATGTAATCCGTTGGTTACAAGACGCTGTAATGAGGTATTATGTAAACACACGTTACTTATTGTATTAGAACTTCAAATGCTTTTCACACTGAGTAGGAACATTAGAATGCACCAGGTAGGGAATAAGGCGAGTTATTCTGGCACAGGAAGCGCACTCCCAACCGGCAGTAGTTCCATATCTAATTCTCACTTTCTGTTACAGAGCCAAGGGCAGTATGCAAACACTGATGTTCGAGGGGCTGCCTCCAACCAACTAGCTCAAAGAGAAAATGTGCTGTACGCAGCTGTCAAAGTATCAAACGTTCGAAAACATGAAGAATATCTGCGGAATGAGGAGTCCAGTGAATACGGAGCAATTCAATTTGAGTGAAATGAAGCAGGATTTACAGCGTTCGGAGAGAGGGAGCTCGTTAGCATCTTCACACAATTGGTTTTCTGAGCTAGATCAGGAACTTCACATTCCAGGAAGTGCTGTGGGAATGGACATCATGCTAACATTTTTAAATCTTTGTGAGATCATTTGATTTGCAATCCGAACACGTGTTTCCTTTCCAAATACACTTGTGAAAAGCGTCGGAAAATGGGCTTTAATCGTCAATGAGAATTGAAACTTTTTTTATCTGCTCTAGTAAAATAAATATTTTTTTAAAATTCGACCGTTGTTTTCATTTAAGACCTATCTTTGCTAACATATTACAAAGCCCTATCGAATAGCGTTCACTGTCTCTATCCGGGGCTGGGTTTGTTTGCACCCTCTCCCAGCCCATTGTAACAAACGATTTTTCGGGTTTAAACTTCCATCAGTTTATTTATTGTGATTTCACCGGCATCATGCAGAAGGGAAGGAAGTATAAAGGGTGGATCTTTGGGTTTGGCGAATCTCTACTGTCAGCCTTTCTGCTCCGGATTCAGGCTTAGCATTTCAAAAACAAAATATCGAGAAGGTCAGGTCGCTGGAAACGGGCCAATTTATTTCTCACCTCGAGCTGTCCTGAGTTTGATACGGTTGAATGGCTTGCTAGGCCACTTCAGAGGGCAGTTAAGTGTCAACCCCGTTGATGTGGGACAGGAGACACACATAGGCGCAGACTGGCTAAGGACAGCATGTTCCCTTGGCTCAATGACATGAGTGAACCAGTTGAGTTTTTAAAGAAACACTTGCATTTATATAGCGCCTTTCACGACCTAAAGCGCTTTACAGCCAATGAAGGCCTTTTTTGAATTGTCGTCACTGTGGTAGGAAGCGCGGGAGCCAATTTGAACAAAGCAATGTACCACAAACAGCAGTGTGATATTGACCAGGTAACGTGCTGTTTGGTGGTGTTGATTGAGGGATAAATGTTGGCCAGGACACCAGGGAGAACACCCCTGCTCTTCTTCGAAATAGTGTCGTGGGATATTTTAGGTCCACCAGAAAGAGCTGATGGGTCCTCGGTTTAATTTCTGATCTGAAAGACAACGCCTCTGACAGTGCAGCACCCCCCAGGACAGCACGGGAATCTCATCCTAGATTTTGTGCTCAAGTCACTGGAGTGGGATTGAACCTACAAACTTCTGACTCAGAGGCAGCTTTCTCTTTCCAGATTTTTAAAAACTGAATTCATATTCTCAAACTGCCATGGTGGGATTCTGAACTCACGTTCTCGGGATTATGAGTCCAGTGACATAACCACCACATCGCCAACCGATCAGTGAAATTGAATAAAACTAAAAAGAATTTTGAGCAAACTGTACGAGGCTCATCCGGTCACTTCACTGTGATCTGTAATATAAAATGGCAATTGACTCTGGACCTCAGTTTCACGGCAGTAATAACACGGGCCTTTTACCTCCTGCTGGCAGAATTAGTTTGAACTGATTCGGTCTCAATCAAACGCTAATGGCGCCTAATGCTTAAAGTGGATGGGGTTTGATTGAGTTCCCGATTGGATCCAGAATTTGTTTACACTGATCAACTCAAATTGATGCAGATAAAAATATCCATATGGTTTTCTCCAGCATTGACACTCGAATCTAAAAGCTCAAGTCACACGCCCCAGATCTCGTTCTTAATCACACACCGGTCACTGTAGCCACCGGGTTATAAATGAGTTAATTTCAGCAGATTTCACATCGTTGGAGAGTGAAAATAAACTGTTGAGGTCACTTCGAAATATAGCAAACTCTTTTGTGCCTTTGACATTTCAGATACATATTGTGTCTCCAAACACTGAAGGTGATAAACCCACATGTCTGGAGACAGCGGCTGCAAAACTAACCACACCGTCTCGTTCTTGGCGCAATGACAGCCAAGTAGTTAAACATGTGGGAGATGAAAGGCTAACGTTTGTATACCGGGTTATTTTAGATATTCGAATCTTAAATGTTACTTCCTGTCCAGTAAATGTGTGGCTGATGAGGGGGAGGGATAATTCTCTGATCGAGAGTCTGGCGCTATGTTGACGTTATATCCAGTAACAATGGTCTCACATAGATGTCCCTCTTCATATTCGAACTGTTCGAGAGTGCGAGCAGTTATGGTCACTAACAGTGAAGGGGTTTCTCAAGCTGTGTGAGTTCACATGGTTCCCAATTATTGGCTGGTGCCCAACAGCTGGTCTTCCAATACTCTATTTCGATTGTCATCGACATCGAATATATTCCCAGCGAGCGGAATCCAGACCCGTGATTAGTCTTAGATCTGATTGAGATAGCTGTTTTTTTATTGTGTTTACATCATGAACCGTCTGTAGTGATGAAGAATATGAAGTTCGTTTCTCTCTTATTATTTAGCGAAGGTTAAATCATAGAATAAAAGAAAAGTTACTGCGCGGAAGGAGTCCATTCGGCCTGTCAACTCTGTGCCGACTCTATGCAAGAGCAATCCAGCTGGTCTCACTTCCTCGCCCTTTCCCCGTAGCCCTGCATTGTTTTTCCTTTCAAGTATTTATCCAGTTCCTCTTTGAAGGCCATAATTAAATCTGCCTCCACCATCCTCTCTGGCAGCGCATTCCAGATCCTAACCACTTGCTGTGTAAAAAAGCTTTTCCTCATGTCACCTTTGGTTCTTTTGCCAATCACATTAAATCTATGACCTCTGCTTCTTGACCCTTCTGCCAATGCGAATAGTTTCTCTCTATCGACTCTATTTATGCCGCTCATGATTTTCAAAACCTCTATCAAATCACCTCACAACCTTCTCTGTTATAAGGAGAACAACGCCAGCTTCTCCAATCTATCCATATAACTAAAGCCCTTCATCCCTGGAATTAAAATATTCGTTCTAATTATTTCTGCTGGCGACGTTTTCCATCTTGTGGAAAACTATCAAAGTAATTAATTACAGACGTGTTATATGGTTAGTTAGTGATTTGTAAATTCACGAAGTGGCTATTTCAGCATTAAAGAGTAATTTAAAAGCATTTAGCTGGACTTTTCTGGAATGTTTGAAATGGAACGATATTGGGGATTTCAACGGGTGCTAAATTTCTATTTATCATCAGTTGTCCATAGGTCACCATGGTCTGTGGCGATGCCATGCTTTGTGACGGAAGTGAGCGGTTCATGTGCAGAGATCCAGTGCAAATGTGATTATCCCGTCTATGGCCGCAACCCACGGGGTATGTGGTTGAAGATGGGTTCTGATCGTGGAACCCGAGGGGTCTTTATTGTCCCTGATCCCAGAGGCCTAGACAATATAAACTTGATCTATAGAGGGAGAGGTGAGTTCACCAGCGACTTCACAAAAAAACAATATTTCTTACGGATAAAAGACATCGATGAAGGTGACTATTAATTCCGACTGAATAAAACTAATGCCCGGAATATTATAGAAGAACACGCTTCCAGATCTCATGTCAATCTTTCTATTTCAGGATTTTTTTCTTCATTTGTTCCTTTTGTCGTTTATGTTCCATCTTCTCAGTGCCATTTAACTTAAGCCTAGAATGGAAATATATCGTGATACTCCTCACCTACGTCACAAGCTACAGGGAGGCTGCTGGTACATTGAATAATACCGAGATGTGTGTTAGGTTTTGAATTGAACAGAAATAATTGAATTCTCGGCAACTTGCAGAAGCTCCCTCCATTGTTTAGTTAAGAAGTGTAACGCTGGGCTGTAATGTTTACAGATTCCCATACAAGCTGATAAATACTATCCTCATACCGTGTTGTAATCTTGGAAGAATAGTGAGCAGCAAGCTTTTTCTTTTGAATATTTTAGTTACATTTTCATTGATAATAGCCATGCGAATAAGAACAACCGCCGCAGTTATCATTCTGATTGCAGTCGGTGTCCTGGTGAAGTTGGAGAGGAATCTGCAAAAGTTCATAAAGCAACTGGATGTGTTCCCTCCTGGCATTCAAACCATAGGTTGGATGTTGTTTAATTTACTTCATCGGCACTGTTATCAACCTCTAACTCCTTTTAGTGATCAGAGAGGAATTTAACATATATTTTTTGATGAAGTGGCCTAATGCTTTTTACTATGTTTTTGCCTCTTCCTGGACAGTTCGTCATGGTGGGAGGGAAGGCTGGTGTCCTGATACATTGTTGGGAAATGACAGTTTGGTTCATGCTCGATGGACTAGTCGGTCTTTTCCTTCCCGTCTTTTCGTATGATTGTATGTTGTGAAGCTCAAAATGTTCCCCTAACTCAGTACGAACAATAGATTCGTGCCAGAGGTGGGATGAAGCGGATTATTCCGGTACTGAACGCGCACTCTCACCCGGAACAATAACTCCATGTCTAAGGCAGTACTTTATGTTATAGAGCCAAGGCCTGTATTGAATCATTGGTCTGTGTACAAACATTGGTGTGAAGAGGTTTTGTATGCAGTGGCCAATGTTTGAAACTTTCGCAAGCTTGAAAGATATCCCCACACTGAGGAATCCAGTGAATACACCGCAATTAAATTTAAGTGAAAATCGAATGGGATTTACTGGATTTGGACAGAAAGATCTCATCAACAACTCAACACAACTGGTTTCATGAGATAGAACAGGGACTTCACACTCAGGAAGTGCTGTGAAAATGGACATCTTCCCGAGATTAATTGCTAACATTTTCAATTCTCTTTGTTGGAACATATGATTTATAACCCCACATGTGCTTTCATTTAAACCACCAATCTGAAATGCAGTGAGGCGGACTCTAGTGGTCAATATAACTTTTTAAAAACTTTATTTTTATTTTAATAAAACGAAGTAATCTCCTAAGTAATTTTAACGTTCCTTCCATGGAAGGCTTCCCTCTCTCACCTTGTTATATGGCCCTGTTGCACGGCGCTAAACGTCTCAATAGGCGGCTGTGTTAGTTTGGAAGCCTCTCCCATCCAGAGTAATGAAGCTTCAGCTCAGTGTCAAATTTCATCAGTTTCATTCACGACGATATCTAGACATTTATAAACTTATTGATTCATTCAGAAGCAGTTTGAAATGGAAGCGAACTGATTACAAAGGGCGGAGCAGGGAGTTCCATGAAGTATTGGATTCCAATCTTTATCAAATTGTACTGAAAATTAATACTTGCTTAAAGATGGTGGGGCCATGGTTAGAAAATGGTCATGACGTAACTGGTCATTTGTTATTGTTTTTGTTCTCCAATGAACGTGGATTACTTTACTTTACTGAAAGTCAAAATAAGCATCCACCCTTCCCCAGTCAGGTACAGTAGTCAGCAGAAGAAATACGCTTTTGTTAGTTTGTACAGCAACTGGGTTGGATCCTCCCTTTTAACTCCCTGTGTTAGTGACAGTGTAAATATTGCTGGAGGATTTCCATTTGGTCCCTCTGCGTTAGTGACATTGGTCATGATTTTTGTGAATATGTCCCTTGTTCGGTGTCTCGAAATAATCGTAAAAGTTTCCCAGGTGTTATGCTTAAAATAGTGATTAATCCTCCAATTATGTTTACACTGTCACTAAAACACAGCCTCCAGAGGAATCTTCGGTCAACCTTCGGTTTTGTTTGAGTCTCTGTTTCAGGAGAACCGATTCTGAAGGATGAACTAGATTATTCGGACAACAAACCAGCACGAATTGATTTGACGTCACAGTCTAGATTATAATGTCCCAATTAAATATTAAAACACGTTAATTTCCATAAAATAACTATGTTCCAAACATCAAAGAGGATAATTTGCATGAAACGTAGCAAAGATTCACTTTGGTGAAACTCCTCCATTTACTTTGATTCAACCTAATATACCAAGAACTGTGTTGTTAATACGACCAAGCATTGCACGAGGAACGTCACAAGCTTTACAACGTGTATCGATTATGATTTACCTTCCATAACTGAAGATTCCTGTGCTTGGTATCCAAATGGCAGTTTGTGCTGTTGTTTCCATCTACAGGATGAGAGGAAAGCGACCAAATCACAGTGCACGCCTTCTATTCTTCTATTTGACAAATGTAGCAAGTGCATTTCCTCAGGAAGAACACATTCTCCGGCCACATCTGTTTTGTTTAGCACACTCAGTACACATTTCGACAGTCAATGTTGGAAAGAGTGATGTAAATCAGGAGTTGATCTTTGCATGTCACGTCTCTCTACCTCTGTCGGACTCAGATGTGCCTGATGAATGCAGTGACAAATAGCCTTTGTAATGCTGCCGGTCTGTCACTGTGTGGCGCGCTGTTGAGTTGAGTAGACTTTATATTCCACACTGATAATACGCAGCAATCAAGACCTCAGGCGCCAGAAGGAATCAGAGAAATTATAACAAACTGCAATTCAAAATGCGATTGTAGGTTTTCCACGGTAACCAGAAAACAATTGAGCAATTAAATTGTCCCAAGCCCAGCGAACCTGGGCTCAGAACTTAAAGGTCAGTCAGGGCGCCCGCTATTGTCGAAAAACCCGCATATACTCGTTTTTCGGTTTGCAAGTTAAAATGGTCAACTGTGCAGCGGTGGAAACACATTTCAATAAGAACAATGAACTTCAGAACATGGACATCATTGGAAAATTGGAGTGAAATTGATTGAAAAATACTAGGACATTTTTTATTCATTCTCGGGGTGTGGGTGTCTTTAGTAAGGCCAGCATTTTTTGCCCATCCTTAGTTGCCCTTGAGAAGGTGGTGGTGACCTTTCATCTAGAAACGCTGCATGCCGCCTGGTGAAGGTGCTCTTACGGTGCTGTTCGGTAGGGAATTCCTGGATTTTGACCAAGCGACAATGAAGGAACAGCGACACAGGTCCAAGTCAGGATGGTGTGTGACTTGGAGGCGAATTTGGAGTTGACCGTGTTCCGAGACACCTACTGGCCTCACATGGAAGCAATAATTGCTTCCTCCTAGCTTACATTTTGATTGTAGGGGTAATTGCACTGTTCCACACTACAACCTCAGAACCACGCTTGAAATGATTTGGTGGGGCGGGGGGGGGGGGGGGGGATGGAGGGTGGGGGCTGGGGGCGGAGGGGCTTGGTGGGGGTGGGGGTGGTTTGAGGTGTTGTCAAAGAATTGGATACAGTGATGCGGCCTATCTCCGACCCGTGTTTCCTTTAATTCACACAAGCACATTGCCCCTTGAAGGGAAATATTTTGACCTTCAAAATTTCCCAATAAATGTTTACTGATTATCCTTTCATTGAAAATGCTTTAACAATCGGATTGTCAGTTCTGTTTTATCGTCTATTCATATTTTATATATTTCGTTTCAATCTGATGATCGTGAATAAAATAACGGGCAACATTTAATGGAGAGGCATTAAATGTATTTTATTTTCACCGGTCGCAGCGTTCCTCTGCACTGCACCCAATGTTCAAACCTCTCGCTCGTGAACTGATTTTTTAACATGTGAAGTCACATGGGGAGGCTGTGACGTTTCTGTCAGATTGCCCTGACATTTTATATATCGTTTGGAAACCCGGAGATGTCACATCCGGAGGACCAGAGTGCACGGCTTCCCACTCATTCCTATTCTTTCCGCCCCGCAAACTTCCTACTTAGGCAATAGATAAGCTTTAGGTTCCACTGGGAAGGTTTGATGTTAATTATGTTTGCCCTATTGTAAATCTACGATATCTTTTAGGAAAACGCCCTAATACATATGTACTTCCTAACACGATGTTGCCGTTATAACGTCACAAATGTCATCCATAGTTTATTATCGCTGTTGAGTGAACCCAGTTGCAAGTTTCCCTGTGGACATCCAGAGAGGGCAGGATCAGATTCGGGGTGGTGGGTCTCGCAGCAAACTTCAGTGTTAATAGAGCCATCTGCAAAGTAGCAACTTGAGCGAGGGATTGGAGGAACCGAAGCTCAGCAAGGAGTCAACTCGTTCAAGGTGGAGGAGGTGAATACTGGGGCAAACACTGCAAGCAACAACAGCGAGCGTTGCCGATGTCTGGATTGTAAAAACGCACAGTATCTCCTGGTTTTTATACTTAGATCGTTTAGAGAAAGAAACTGAAATGTGGGGAATCAGAAAATGCGGCCTCTGCAGTTTCCGGTCCTTTTCAGTTGTACTTAATAGCTGCAAATTGACTCATCCCTTTACCATGTACACATGCATGCTCTTGAGGAATATGTGAAAAATGCACACTGGCGTAATTAATGTATTCGTTCTGCTGAGACGAATCTGATATCAGTTCCCTGACGCCACTGTCTGGATCATTCTCACAATGTTCTCCCTGCAACACAAAGAACATGTGGTGCATTCACAAAGAATGCATGGTGCAGATACACAAAGAACACTTGGTGGAGGTCCACAAACAATACGCGATAGAGGGACATAAAGTTCACGTGGTGTAAATCCTCAAAGAACACGTGGTACAGATACACAATGAACACGCGGTACAGATACACAAAAACATGTGGTACACATAGGCAAATAACACATGGTACAGATACACGAAGGAGTATTTCTGCTTCGTATTAATTAGAATCAGAGTTGGAAAACACAAACTGGAGAGGCGGGGAAGTGCAGGGAAAGACTCACTATGGTCTCTCTTGCCGTTGCAATCTGTGTGTTAGTGAAGGGAGTGAGACAGAAAGCAGGTAACTGTAGATCAGTTAGCCTAACATCTATCACTGTGAAAATGCTAGAATCCATTGTTAAGGACGTAGTAGCAGGACATTTGGAGACTCATAATGCAATCAAGGAGAGTCAACATGGTTTTATGAAGGGGAAATCATGTCTGGCAAATTTATTAGAGTTCTTTGAGGAAGTAACGGACAGGGTGGATAAAGAGGAACCAATGGATGCAGTATATTTGGATTTCCAAATGGCATTCGATAAGGTGCCACAAAAAAGATTACTGCACAAGATAAGAGCTTATGGTGTTGGGGGTAATATACTGGCATAGATAGAGGACTGGCTAACTAACAGAAAACAAGGAGTCGGGATAAAAGGGTCATTTTCAAAATGGCAATCTGTAACTAGTCGGGTGCCGCAGGGATCAGTGCTGGGGCCTCAAGTATTTATAATATATATCAATGACTTGGATGAAGGAGCAGAGTGTCTTGTGGCCAGCTTTGCTGAAGATGCAAAGATAGGTGGAAAAGCAAGTTGCGATGAGAACACAAAGTGTCTGCAAAGGGATATTGATAGGTTAAGCGAATGGGCAAACATTTGGCAGATGGAATATAATGTGGGAAAATGTGAAGTCATCCACTTTGTGAGAAAAATAAAAAAGCTAAATATTATTTAAATGGAGAAATAATACCAAATGCTGCGGTACAGAAGGATCTGGGTGTCCTCGTACATGAAACATAGAAACATCGAAAATAGGAGCAAGAGTAGGCCATTCCGCCCTTCGGGCCTGCTCCGCCATTCAAAATGATCATGGCTGATCGTCTAACTCAGTACCCTGTTCCCACTTTTTCCCCATATCCGTTGATCCCCTTAGCATTAAGAAATATATGTATCTCCTTCTTGAATACATCTAATGACTTGGCCTCCACTGCCTTCTGTGGTAGAGAATTCCACGGGATCACCACCCTCTGAGTGAAGAAATTTCTCCTCATCTCGGTTCCAAATGGCATACCACGTATCCTGAGACTGTGACCCCTGATTCTGGACTCCCCAGCCATCGGGAACATCCTCCCTGCATCTAGTCTGTCTAGTCCTGTTAGAATTTTATATGTTTCGATGGGATCACCTCTCATTCTTCTAAACTCTAGTGAATATCGGCCTAGTCGACCCAATCTCTCCTCATACGTCAGTCCTGCCATCCCTGAAATCAGTCTGGTAAACCTTGTTGCACTCCCTCCATGATAAGTAGACCAAACTGCAAACAATACTCCAGAAGTGGTCTCACCAAGGCCCTGTATAACTGCAGTAAGACACCCCTGCTCCTGTACTCAAATCCTCTTGCAATGAAGGCCAACACACCATTCGCCTTCCTAACTGCTGCAGCTGAATCCTCGCTTTCAGCGACTGGTGTACAAGGACTCCCAGGCCTCGTTCCACCTCCCCTTTTCCCAATCCATCACCATTGAGATAATAATCTGTCTTTCTGTTTTTACAAGCAAAGTGGATAACCTCACATTTATGCACGGTTTACTGCATCTGCCATGTTATGCCCACTCACCCAACTTGTCTAAATCACGTTGGAGCCACTTTGCATCCTCCTCACAGCTCACATTCCACCCCAGCTTTGTGTCGTCTGCAAACTTGGAAATGTTACATTTAATTCCCTCATCCAAATCATTGATATATATTGTGAATAGCTGGGGCCAAAGCACTGATGCCTGCGGTACCCCACTAGTCACTGCCTGCCATCCGGAAAAAGACCCGTTTATTCCTACTCTCTGTTTCCTCTCTGTCAACCAATTCTCAATCCATGCCAGTATATTTAACCCAATCCCATGTGCTTTAATTTTGCACAATAACCTCTTTTGTGGGATCTTATCAAAAGCCTTCTGCAAATCCAAATACACCACATCCACTTGTTCTGCCCTGTCTATTCTACTAGTTACATCCTCCAAAAACTCCAGTAGATTTGTTAAGCATGATTTCCATTTCATAAACCCATGCCGACGTTGTCCAATCCCGTTAATGCCTTCCAAAGGTTCTGTCATCATATCTTTTATAATAGACTCTAGCATTTTCCCCACTACTGATGATAGGCTAACTGGTCTGCAATTCCCTGTTTTTTCCCTTCCTCCTTTTTTAATTAGTGGGATTATATTTGCCACTCTCCAATCTGTAGGACCAGTTCCAGAATATCTAGAATTTTTGGAAGGTGATCACCAATGCATCCACTATTTCCAGGGTCACTTCCTTTAGTACTCTGGGGTGTAGATTATCAGGCCCCGGGGATTTGGGAAACACAAAATATCAACATACCGGTGCAGTAGGTAATCCGGAAGGCAAACGGAATATTGGCCTTTATTTCCAGGAGGATTGAATATTTAAGCAGGGAAGTCATGCTGCAACTGTACAGAGTGCTGGTGAGACCACACCCGGAGTACTGCGTACAGTTCTGGTGCCCTTATTTAAGGAAGGACATATTTGCATTGGAGGCAATTCAGAGAAGGTTCACGAGGTTGATTCCGGGTATGGAGGGTTGTCTTATGAGGAAAGATTGAACAGGTTGGGTCTATACTCATTGGAGTTTAGAAGAATGAGATGAGACCTTATTGAAACATACAAGATTCTGAGAGGACTCTCTGGGGTCGATGCTGAGAGGATGTTACCCCTGATGGGGGAATCTAAAACTAAGGGGCATAGTCTCAGAAAAAGGCAGAAATGAGGTGGAATTTCTTCTCCCAGTGAGTCGTGAATCTTTGGAATTCTTTACCCCAAAAAGCTGTGGAGGCTGAGTCATTGAATACATTCAAGGCTGAGTTAGACAAATTTTTGATCAGCAAGGGAGTCAAAGGATATGGGGAAAGGGCGGGAAAGTGGAGTTGAGGTAATAATCTGATCAACTATTATCTCATTAAATGTCGGAGCAGGCTCGAGGGGCCGAATGGCCTACTCCTGCTCCTATCTCTTACGGTCTTATTGCCTTATGGGCATGTTAATATAGTTATTTCCAGCGAGTTCGAATGTAGGTGTAGTTGCTGGCTACGGCCACTAGGTGGCGCAGTAAGTGCACTGTATTTTTTCCTGTGACACACTGTCAGCACCCGGGGGATCTTTCACTATTTACCACTAAACTGTGTGGCCTTGTTCCTTCACAATGCATCCTTCCTTTTCAGAACATGTAGTGGTAAAAACTTGTCCTGGGCGTAGCTAAGTGCTCACGGTTGTGCCTGATCCTGTGCTTACTCAGCCGTGGCATCGGCACGTTTACCAGCTGGAAATGGCTCACTCGACAATGATCAGGAATGGGAACGCTGGCTGTTTTCTGCCATTTAGGCCAGGAGCGTCGAGGCCATTCACAGTGCGGCCACTGCTATGCTAGCACATAACTGAAATTGAAGCTTGGGATCATTTCACAACTGGCGAAGTCTTTACCCTCAAACGGCATGTGTTATCTCTGACGTAAACCAACAAGGTAATTAAGAATTTCTAATTAATCCATTAGTTGCACAGCACCTTGGGACATCCCGAAAACGTGAAAGGCGATAGATAAATGTACATTGTTTCAGTTGTCTTTCACGCGGAGACAATTGTGGCACCTGTTTGTATTGTATGAAGCTCGACTCAGCAATTACCTTCTTGGGTCGCGAATATGGTCCTACAGGCCCATTATATTAACATCGTCCATATCAGTGCATTCCAAATAAAAACGGAGTTAAATAAAATCACAAATTTAAACCTTAAGAATTCACCTGGTTTGTTACAGCATAACACGCACCCCAAATTTAATGATTGTAAAGTGTTCTAATAACACGGTAGGAGGGATCATTTCTTCTGGTGACCATTTGCAGTGAAATCTAAATCTTCTGGACCGTTTACAAATTCGCTGGAAATGAGAACCATGTGAAATCTTCCCACTATGATTAAATTCTTCGTGGACGGAAGGCTTCGTGGGACAAGGCTGATACAGCGCTATACGATTAAGATAGGGTTTGATAGGGTGGATGAAGAGAAGCTGCTTCCACTTGTGGGGCAGACCAGAACTAGGGGCCAAAAATATAAGACAGTCACTAATAAATCCAATCACGAATTCAGGAGAAACTTCTTTACCCAGAGAGTGGTGAGAATGTGGAACTCGCTACCACAAGGAATAATTGTGATGAATCGCATAGATGTATTTAAGGGGAAGCTGGATAAACACATGAGGGAGAAAGGACTAGAAGGATATGCTGATAGGGTGAGGTGGAGTAGGGAGGGAGGAGGCTCGTGTGGAGCATAAACATCAGTATGGACCAGTTGGGCCGAATGGCCTGTTTCTGTGCTGTATATTCTGTGAAATTCTAGGTAAATCTATGTAAATGTTTGAAAACGCATTTACGACGTGTCTACGTAAAGAGTGCAGAGCAATCCCATAGGAATGTACACTTCTTCGCAAATCCGCAACTCACTCAGCAGAAATTTATTAACCCTGGACGAATACCATAAAAGGGTCAGATCAGATTCCATTGTCAGTTCAGATCCGGTTTATCTCCATCCCCACTGTTTCTGTTACGGAGTGACGATGGACGCACAGAAGTTCAACTTTAAGTTTCCTTTTCTCGCGATGAAACCAATTGAGACTCACGGACGCTGCTGGGAGTTTGTCAATTACTGAACAATGTGCAGGATCTATCCAGCATGGGGACAGGTGAACATGGAACAATTAACATAACTGAACGGAAATACGATGTACATCGTTAGGGGGCAGGGTTTGATGCAATCTCCTATCTCCCCAAACACTGCAGGAACGCACGCGAGAAAGAATATCGTTCAGAGGATATTTAATAAATTCACTTTTTTTTGGCACGTTTGATTTGCAATCACAAACATTTTTTCAATGTTTTACCATTGGTCGCTGGTTTTACAGCACTGTATGGGACTTAATCGTTGATGCATTTTCTTCGTTTCATTTCAAATATTATATCCGCTGGTGTCTAAATAATCAATGCACATAATAATTTCGCCTCAAAGTTCGCTGGGTTTCCCACCGGCTCAAAGTGCAGCCTTCGTGCTAGGGATTTTGGATGGATCGATTTGCTTTGGTGGCGTGTTGTGTCAACCTTGGCTCAGTGGGTGGCGCTTTCGCCTCAGAGGCTGTGGGTTCGTTCGTTGGTTCAATTCCCTCTCACGAAACTTGAGCACATAATCCAGGCAGACTCTCCAGTTCAGGTTTACTGGGGAGAATCCCTTAAATCACTGTTTATATCTCAGCTGGAGTATCGTGTCCAATTCTGGGCAACACACTTTAGGAAGGATGTCACGGCCTTGGGAGATGGTGCAGAGGAGATTTACTAGAATGGTAACAGGAATGAGGGACTTCAGGTATGCAGAGACTACACAAACTGGAATTGTTCTCCTTAGAGCAGAAAAGTTAAAAGGAGATTGAATAGCCGTGTTGAAAATCATGAAGGGTTTTGATAGAGTAAATAAGAGAAATTGTTTCCACTGCAAGAAGGGTCGGTAACCAGAGGCCACATATTTAAGTAATTGGCAAAAGAGCCAGAGTTGAGGTGAGGATACATTTGTTTATGCAGCCCGTTATTATGATCTGGTAATAAAGGATGAGATAAAGGCAGCAGTGAGAAAGGATCTTAATTCAGAAAATCACGATGTAGAATCAGAATGGGTGGAACTAAGAAATAACAAGGGGCAGAAAACAGTGGTAGGAGTAGTTTCCAGGCCCCCTAACACATAGCTACAGTGTTGAACAGAATATAAATCAGGAAATTAGAGAAGCATGTAACAAGAGTAATGAATAATCATGGGGGAACTATAATCTTCATATAGACTGGGCAAACCAAATTGGCTAAAGTAGTTTGGAGGACGAATTCATGGAATGCATTCGAGACAGTTTTCTAGAACAATATGTCGAGGAACAGGTTATATCAGATCTAGCATTGGGTAATGAGACATGATTAATTAGTAATCATATAATGAAGGATCCTCTAGGGAAGAGTGATCATGATGCGATAGAATTTCATAATGAGTTTGAGAGTGATATAGTTAAGTCCGAAACTATGGTCTTACCTTTAAACAAGGCCAATTACGTAGGTAGGAGGGGTGAGTAGGCTAAGGTAGATTGGAAAACTAGATTAAAAGATATGACGGTAGATAAGCAATGGAAAACATTTGAAGACATAATTCATAATTCCTAACGAATTACCCTTGAGCAATAAAAACTCCACAGGAAAAGTGATCCAACCATGGCTAAATAGAGAAGCTAATGATAGCATTACAGCTTTACAATCCTGTCGAAAAGAGTAGTAAGCCTGATGTTTGGGAGGGTTTTAGAAATCAGCAAACGATAACCAAGAAATTAATAGAGGCAGGAGGAAATTGAATATGAAAGCAAACTAGCAAGTACTATGAAAACAGATTGCAAGAGCTTCGCTAAGTATATGAAAAGGAAGAGAGTAGCAAAAGTAAACGTTGGCCCCTTAGAGGCAGAGACAGGAGACATTATAATGGGAAATAAGGAAAGGGCAGAGACGCGAAACAAATGTTTTACATCTGTCTTCAAAGTAGAAGGCAAAAAAAATAATGGAAATAATGTGGAACCAAAGGTCTAATGAGAGTGAGGAACTTAAAGTAATTCAGATTATTAAAGAAAATTTTTGGAAAAATGAATGGGTCCAAAAGCCGACAAATCCCCTGGACCTGATAGTCTGCGCCCTAAGGTTTTAAAAGAGGTGGCTGCAGAGATAGAGGATGTATTGGTTTTGATCTTCCAGAATTCTGTGGCGTTTAGGACGGTCCCCGTGGATTGGAAGATAGCAAATGTAACCCCGCTATTCAAGAAAGGAGAAAGAGAGACAACAGGGAAATATAGACCAGTTAGCATCACATCAGGAGTAAGGGAAATGCTAGAATCTATTATTAAGGACGCAGTAACAGGGCACTTAGAAAATCATAATATGATTAGGCAGAGTTAACATGGTCTTATGAAAGGAAAATCGTGTTTGACAAATCTGTTAGTGTTTTTGAGGATGTAACGAGCAGGGCAGATAAGAGGGAATCAGTGGATGTAGCATATTTTGGTTTTCAAAAGGCATTCGATAAGGTTCCATATAATAGGGTGTTACACAATATTGGGGCACATGGGATTGGGGATGACATATTAGCTTGGATTAAGGATTGGTTAACGGACAGAAATCAGAGGGTAGGATAAACAGGTCATTTGGCAGGTTGTTTCTCGTTGGTTGCCGTAGGGATTGGTGCTGGTGGCTCACTATTTACAATCTATTTTAATGACATAGATGAAGAGACCGAGCGTATTGTATCCAAGTTTGCAGACGATGCAAAGCTAGGTGGGAAAATAAGCTGTGAGGAGGACACAAAGAGTCGGAAAAGGGATATAGACAGGTTAACTGAGTGGGCAAGAAGGTGGCATATGGAGTAAAATGTGGGGAAATGTGAGGATATTCACTTTGGTAGGAAAAATCGAAAAACGTATTTAAAAAAAAAGGTGAGAAACTATTAAATGTTGGTGTTCAGAGGGATTTTGGTTCCCTTGTACATGAAGCACAGAAAGTTAATATGCAGGTAAAGCAAGCAATTAGGAAGGCAAATGGTATGTTAGCCTTTATTGCAAGGGGATTGATGTTTAAGAGTAAGGAATTCTTGCTGACATTGTATAGGGCTTTGGTGAGACCACAACGAGAGTGTGAGCAATATTGGTCTCCATACCTAAGGAAGGATGTACTTGCCTTTGAGGCGGTGCAATGAAGGTTCACTGGATTGATTCCTGGGATGAGGGGGTTTTCCTATGAGGAAAGTTTGAGTAGAATTGGCCTATACTCTCTGGAGTTTAGAAGAATGAGAGGTGATCTCATTGAAACATATAAGATAACAAGAGGGCCTGACAGCGTAGATGCTGAGAGGATGTTTCCCCTACCTGGAGAGTCTAGAACTGGGGGACACAGTCTTAGGATAAAGCGGTCTGCTATTTAGGACTGAGATGAGGAGGAATTTCTTCAATCATAAGGTTGTCAATATTTGGGATTCTTTACCCCAGAGGGCTGTGGATGCTCAGTCGTTGAGTATATTCAAGACCGAGATTGATAGATTTTTGACTCTAAGCGAATCAAGGGATGGCCGAATGTTATGGGGATCGGGCGGGAAAGTGGAGTTGAGGTCGAAGATCAGCCATGATCTGATTGAATGGCGGAGCAGGCTCGAGGAGCAATGTAGGCTACTCCTGCTCCTATTTCTTATGTTTCTTATGTTTCATCCGTAATTGCTCAACTCGCAGTTACTAAGCGGAGAGAGATAGGACGAGAGAGTGAAAAGGGGAGGAGCAGAGCTAGAGAGAAAGAGAGTAAAGAGAAGCCACAATACACAGGAAAATTGAAGATACAAATTGAGAAAGTGACGGTGATAAATAAATGAACCAGTGAAAATGGAATAAGTCATTGTGTGGCAGGTAAGCAGAATTTTTATTTTCGTAGAGAAACCCAGTTTTTTTTATTCGTTCATGGGATGTGGGCGAAAGGATGTGGAAGGGGCGAAAAGTAGGAATGAAGCAGAGACAACTCAAATCGCTAAATTAGGACAAACGAGAGGGTTAAATATCTGTAGAAGGGAAGGGAAGATGGGAGAGGAGAGTATCGAAGTGTTTCACTGTTTTGCCATCTTGGGAAAGGAAAAGTTAAAGTGGGAGGTGGTACTACGAACTTAATGTGAACACAGTGAGGCTGCTGGATGTGACTGATACCTGTTACTATTCCATACGCTAGTTCTAGAACTAGGAGGCATGTTCTCAGAATAAAGGATCGTCCATTTAAGACGGAGATGAGGAGAAATTTCTTCTCTCAGAGGGTTGTGAACTCTTGGAATTCTTTGCCCCAAAGAGCGGCGGAGGTTGAGTCATTGAATATATTCAAGGCCGTGTTAGAAAAAAAAATGATCAGCAAGGGAGTCAAAGGATAAGGGGAACAGGCGGGAAAGTGGAGTTGAGGCCAGAATCAGATCAGCCATGATTTCACTGAATGGCGGAGCAGGCTCGATGGGCCAAATGGCCTGCTCCTGCTCCTATCTGTTATGTTCTTTTACTACCCAAGGCATCTTAACCACCCTTACGTGCAACGTTTTGCCAATTTCAGAAATACACCGCATTAGTGGTTTTAATATAATTCGAGTCCACTGTGTGCTGGAATGTGTGACCTAATGGCCCAGTCGGTTGTAACTGAATGTTAAAGGTGGGTGGTGGAATATATTCTGTGTGAGTGTGGGTCTGTTTTCACTGCTTACAGTGATAAAAGAACCAAATATGCCTTTGATCTCTGTTTGATAAAATATCACAATCCCAGCACAGACAATCCATTCATAAAATAAGGCAAAAATGCTAAAATGCACCGCCGGTCGGTCAGCATGTGAAAGAGAACATAGACCTTTTGATTCGTTTATTTCCAATAGGTTTGTACAGTTTTTAAAAAATACTGGAGAGGAGAAATTTGGGATAAAGGCTTTGAATGTTTGTTAATAATAACACCGACAACAACATTTACCCTAATGTCAGAGAGAATGCGGAGAAAAGAAAGACTTTGCATTTATACAGCGCCGTTCACGGTCTCAGGACGTCCCAAAGCGCTTTACAGCCAGTGGAGTACTTTTGAAGTGCAGTCACGGTTGTAACGTAGCAAAGGCTGCAGCCAATCTGTGCACAGCAAATTCCCCGAACAACAATGAGATAATAACCAGATAATCTATTTTGGTGATGTTGGTTGAGGTATAAACAAAGATTAGGAAATCAGGGAGAGCTCAATTGATTTTCTTGGAAACAATGGCACAGGAACTCTTACGTCCAATTGTTCGGGCAGACGGGGCCTGGGTTTAACGCATCATCTGAAAGACGGCTCCTTCATCTGTGAATCGCCAGCCTAGATTTTGTACTCAAGTCTCTGGAATGAGACTTGATCTCATGAATTTCTGACTCAGAGGTGGTAGTGCTACCCACTGAGCCACAGCTGACACCTTAATATTGCGTTTGTTATTAACAGGATTTATTAGTTATGTAGATACATTATTAACATGGACGTTCTGACCTCTCACTTTGCCTTACAGTTTAAACATACAGCTGCAAACACAACAGGAACTTTCACGATACAGCACACAATGGGGCCTGGATCAAAACACACATCCCTAAACTGGTCAGAATGATTCACACCTACGAACGTCATAGATAGCAGGGGGCTGTGGGCTAAAGAAACCGAAACTACTTGGGTTCTAAATAAAACTGAGCTCTTCACACCTCTGCTCTCGAGCTGTACTGGTACAGGGTGCAAATAAACCCATCTCGGTGTAGCCACACTGAATTGAGAACAGTGGGTGAGACATTGACTCGGTCCCAATGTGAGCAGTGGCGCGACATTGAGTCTGCAACATATGAACTTTCTGTGTTAAACCAAACTGAGCCCAGGGCTGACGACATATCACGTAACCTGCCAAATTGGATCGAACTGGAACTTCGCCAAATTAGTCAGTAAAACAAAACTGGGCCATCGATCTGAACACATTTCCCTAAATTATTCAGTAGAACCAAACTGGGTCCTGGATCTGAAAACATTTCCCTAAATTATTCAGTAGACACCAAACTGGGCTCAGAATTTCAACGCATATCCCTGAACTGGTCAGTAAAACCAAACTGTGGCCGAGATCTGAACAAACATTCCTAAACTAGTTAGTAAAATCAAACTGGGCCCTCGTTCTGAAAAAACGTTCGGAAATTAGTCAGTTAGAACGACGTGGACCCTGTATTTGAACAAACATCACTGAACTAGTCAGCAATACAGAACTGTGTCGTGGAATTGAACACACATCCTTAACCTAGTCAGTAACACCAAACTTGGCCCTGGATCTGAACACACATCCCTAAATTAGTCAGTAAAACCAAACTGAGCCTGGATCTGGACACACATCTCAAGACTAGTCATTAAAACCAAACTGGCCCCTGGACATGAATACACATCTCTAATCTAACCAGGAAAAGCAAAATGGCCCTTGATCCAAAAACACATCCTTAAACTAATCAAGAAAACAAAACTGTAGACTCATTTTGAACACACATCCCCATACTAGTCAGTAAAACCAAACTGGGCCATGGACCTGAACACACATCCCTAAACTAGTCAGTAAAACCAAACTGGAACATGGGTCAGAGCAGACATCCCTAAACCAATTATTAAAAGCAAACTGGGGCCTGCATATGAACACACATCTCAAAACTACTCAGTAAAACCAAAATGGGCACTGGATCAGAACAAACATGTAAAACAAGTCAGTAAAACTTAGCTGTGCCCTGGATCTGAACACAAACACCTAAACTAGACAGTAAAACCAAACTGTTTCCTGGAGCTGAACACACATCCCTAATCTAGTTAGGAAAACCAAACAGGGCCTTCTAATTGAAAACATATTACTAAATTAGTCTGTAAAACGGAAAAGGGCCCAGGATATGAACACAGATCCGCAAAATAGTCAGTAAAGCCAAACTGGGCCCTGAACATGAACACACATCTCTAATCTAGTCAGTAAAAGCAAACTAGACCCTTGATCCGAACACAGATCCCTAAACGAGTCAATAAAACAAAACTGTAGACTCATTTTGAACACACATCCCCATACTAGTCAGTAAAGCCAAACTGGGCCATCGATCTGAAAAAAAATCCCTAAACCAGTCAATGAAACCAAACTGGGCCCTGGATCTGAGAACACATCCCGAAACCAATTAGTAAAACCTAACTGGGGCCGGAATCTGAACACATGTCCCTAAACTAGTCAATAAAACCTAACGAGGCCCACGATCTGATCAGACGTCAGTAAACTAGTCAGTAACTGTGAACTGGATCTGAAAACACATCCCTAAACTAGTCAGTTAAACCAAACTGAGTCATGCATCTGGAAGCACATCCCTACACTAGTCAGGAAATCAAATCTGTGCTGTCTATTTGAAAACACCTCCCTTAACTTCTCAGTAAAACCAAACTGGGCCCTGGATCTCAACAGACATCCATAAACTAGTCAGGAACATCAAACATGGCCATCGAACTGAACTTAAGTCACTAAACTAGTCAGTGACACTGAACTGGACCCTCGATCACAACACCCATCACTAAACTAATCAGTAACTACAGACTGGGCCCTCGAACTGAACACACATACTTAAATCAGTCAGCAAAACCGAACTGTGCCATGAGTCTGAACACACATTCCCAAACTAGTAAGCAAGACCAACCTGGGACCTGGATCTGAGAGCACATTTCTAAACTAATCAGCAAAACAAAACTGTGCTGTGGGTTTCAACAGATCTCCCTTTACTAGTCAATAAAACCAAACTCGGCCCTGGATCTGAACAATCATCTCTAAGACAGTCAGTAAAACCAATTCGACATTTTATTTGAACAGACATCACTAAACTAGTCAGTAACACCGAACTGGTCCCTCGATCTGAACACACTTGTCAGTAAAACCAAACTGGGGGCCTGGGCCTAAACACACCTCCCAAACTAGTAAGTTATACCAAACATTGGGCCCTGGATCTGAACACACATCCCTAATCTAATCAGTAAAATCAAACTGGGCCCTTGTTCTGAAAACACATCAGTAAATTAGTCAGTAATGACGATCTGGGCCCTGGATCTGAACAAACATACCTAAACTAGTCAGTAAAACCAAACTGGTGGCCTCGATCTGAATACACATCATTAAATTAGCCAGTGACACCAATCTGGGGGCCGGGATTTGTACACACATCCTTAAACTAATCAGTAAATCCAAACATGGCCCTGGTTCCGAACACACATCCCTAAACTAGTCACCAAAACCAAACTGTAGCCTTGATCTGAAGACACATCCCTAAACTAGTCAATAGCACCACACTGGGCCCTGGAAATGAACAACATTCGCTGAAGTAGTCAGTGAAACCAAACTGAGCCCTCGATCTGAACACATATCACTAAATTCTTCAGCAGAACGAAACTGGACCCTGGTTCTAAGCATACATCTCTAAACTAGTCAGTAAAACCACACTGGACCTTGGATCTGATCACACATCCCCAAAGAGGTCAGTGAAACCAAACTGGGCACTCGATCTTCGAACACAGCTCTCATCTAGCCACGAAAACTATGTTGAGCCCTGGAGCAGAACAACATTCCCTTAATTAGTTAATAAAACCAAACTGGGCCGTGGAACAAAACACCCATCACCAAATTAGTTAGCAAAACCAAACTGGGCCCTCGATCTGAATAGGAACATATAGGAAAATAGGAACATAGAAACAGGACTAGGCCATTCAGCCCGTCGTGCCTGCTCCGCCATTTGATAAGATCATGGCTGATCTGTGATCTAACTCCATATACCCGCCTTTGGCCAATATCCCTTAAAACCTTTGGTTGCCAAAAATCTATCTATCTCAGACTTACATACATAACCCTAATCTAGTCAGTTGAACGAAACTGTGGCCTGGATCTAAACATACAATCCTAAACTAGTCAACAAAACAAAGCTGTGTAGTGGATTTGAACACACATCCCTTAACTCGTCAGTAAAGCCAAACTGAGTCCTGAATCTGAACACACATACTCAACTAGTCAGTAAAACCCAAATGGGCTCCCGATATGAACACACAACCCCAAACTAGTCAGTAAAACCAAACTCGGCCCTGGATCCGAGCAGACATCCCTAAACGATTCAGTGAAACCTAAACCGGCACTGGATCAGAAAGCTCATCTCTAATCTAGTCAGTAAAAGCAAACTGAACCCTAGATCTGAACACACATCCCTAATCTAGTCAGGAAAATCAAACATGGCCATCGAATTGAATTTATGTCACTAAAGCAGTCAGTGACACCGAACTGGGCCCACGATCTAAACGCACTCCTCTAAACTAATCAGTAAATCCAGAATGGGCCATCGAACTGAACGCACATAATTAAATTAGTCAGCAAAACCAGACTGTGCCATGTGTCTGAACAAACATTCCCAAATCAATAAGCAAGACCAACCTGGAACCTGGATCTGAGAGCATATTTATAAACTAATCAGCAAAACAAAACTGTGCTATGGATTTGAACAGATCTCCCTTTACTAGTCAATGAAACAAAACTGGACTCTGGATCTGAACACATATATCTAAAGTTGTCAGTAAAACCAAACTGGGCCCTGGATTTGAACACACATCCATAAACCAGTAAATAAAACCAAACTGGGGCATGGATCTGGACACACATCCCTAAACTTGACAGTAAAACCAAACAAGGCCCTGGTTCTGAATACACATCCCTAAACTAGTCAGTAAAAACAAATTGGGCCCTGGATATGAAAAAAACATCTCTAAGCTGGTCAGTAAAACCAAACTCGACATTTTATACTGAAGAGACATCACTAAACCAGTCAGTAACGCTGAACTGGTCCCCGGATCTGAACATGTTTGTCAGTAAAACCAAACTGGGGGCCTGGCCCTGAACACACCTCCCTAAATTTGTAAGTAAAACCAAACATGGGTGCCTGGATCTGAATACACATCCCTAAACTAGTCAGTAAAACCAAACTGGAACATGGGTCAGAGCATACATCCCTAAACCAATTATTAAAAGCAAACTGGGGCCTGCATATGAACACACGTCTCAAAACTACTCAGTGAAACCAAAATGGGCACTGGATCGGAACACAAACCCCTAAACTAGACAGTAAAACCAAACTGTTTCCTGGATCTGAACACACATCACGAAAATAGTCAGTACGACCAAACTGGGCCCTGGAACAGAGCACATATCCTTAAATCAATTAGTAATATCAATCTGGGCCTGGATCTGGGCACACATCTCAAGACTAGTCATTAAAACCAAACTGGCCGCTGGACCTGAACACACATCCCTAATCTCGTCAGTAAAAGCAAACTAGGCACTTGATCCGAACATACATCCCTAAACTATTCAGTGAAACCAAACTGAGCCCTGGTTCTGAGAACACATCTCTGAACCAGTTAGTAAAACCTAACTTGGGCAGGAATCTGAACAAATGTCCCTAAATTAGTCAATAAAACCTAACTCGGCCCACGATCCGATCAGACATCACTAAACTAGTCAGTGACAGGGAACTGGATCTGAAAATACATCCCCAAACTAGTCAGTTAAACCAAACTGAGTCATGCATCTGGAAGCACATCCCTACACTAGCCAGGAAAGCAAAACTGTGCTGTCGATTTGAACACACCTCCCTTAACTACACAGTAAAACCAAACTGGGCGCCGGATCTGAACACAAATCCCTAAAGTTCTCAGTAAAACCAAATTGAGCCCTAGATCTGAGAACACATCTAAGCCAATTGGTAATATCTAACTTGGGCATGAATCTGAGCAAATGTCCCTAAACTAGTCAATAAAACAAACTAAGCCCTCGATCTGAACAGACATCACTAAACTAGTCAGTAACACCGAACTCGGCCCTGGATCTGAACACACATCTCCAAACTAATCAGCAAAAACAAACTGGCCACATATCTGAAAGCACCTCCCTAAATTAGGCTGCAAAGCAAAACTTTAATAAGTCAATAAAACCAAACTGGGGACCTGGATATGAACACACATTACTAAATTATTCAGTAACACAGAAATGGGCCCTGGATCTCAACACACATCCCTAAACTAGTCAATAAAACCAAAACGAGGACTCACACTGAACACACGTCCCTATACTAGTCAGTAAAGCCAAACTGGGGCCTGGATCTGAACACACATCCCTATACCAGTCAATAAAACGAAATTAAAGCCTCAATCAGAACTTACAGCTGTATGCTATTTATAAAAACAAACTGCATCCTTGATTGGAACACACATAACTAAATTGTCAGATGAATCAAACTGCGAACTCACTCTGAAATACATTCCTAAACTAGTCAGTAAAACCAAACTGGTGCCTGGATCGGAACACAGATCCCATTACTATTCAGTAAAACCAAACTCTGGCCTGGATCTAAACACATATCCCTGAACTAGACAATATAAATAAACTGGGGCCTGGATCTGAACACACATTCCTAATTTAGTCAGTAAAAACAAACTGATGCCAGGATATGAATACACATCCCATAACTATTCAGTAAAACCAAGCTTAGGCCTGGATCTGAACACACATCCCTAAACTATTCAGTAAAACCAAACTCAGGCCTGGATCTGAACACACATCCCTAAACTAGTCAGTAAATCCATAGTGGGCCCTTGATGTGAACACACATCCCTGTTGCCTCTCTCTCTCTCTCTGTCGCACTCTCTTCCACACTCTCCCTCTCAGACTCACTCTTTCTCACGCTCACTCACTCTAGCACACTCTCTATCTTTTCCATAGAAAAGCGAAAGCTGAGAGGTGACCTCATATATGCCTCTAAAATTATGGATGTGTTTGATAGTGTAGTTGTATAGAAGATATTTTCGCTGGTGAGGTTGTCCAAAACTAGGGACATAAATATCAGAGAGTCACTTGTAAATTCAATATTGAATTCAGGAGAAACTTCTTTACCCAGAGAGTGGCTTGAGAGTGGAACTTGCTACCACAGAAGTGGTTGAGGAGAATAGCATAGATGCATTTAAGAGGAAGCTCGATAAGTACATGGTTACTCCCGAGAAGTTAGCATTACCTTTCCTGAATTCCTGAACCCATAGATATTTCTTGGAAATTGGCATTGCATGTTCATCTAGTGGGTGTACGCTCTCGAAGGCACATTCAGAGCTCCACATCAAGTGTTTCGAGTGGACAATTTTCACCCGCTGAAACACTTACACATTCCTCAGTTTAGTATTGTATTTCCATTCACTCCCCGATGAAATTTTATTATTCCCAATAGATTTCGAGCAAGCGATTAGTTCCCATTCCGTAATGTGAGACTGCGTTGTCTCGTCAAGATCTCCTTTGTCTCACTTTACTAAAATGGTTGCTTTCAATTCTGATGATCGAATTACCCAAAATGTTTACTAATATCTTGTCCGCTGAAGATAGCGAATGACCTGTAATTTCTTTGTCTGTTTTTCTACATGGCTTTGGGTGCCGGGGATTTCCAAGCGCCCTGATTTGTTTCGCCTGACTGTCGCGCGTCGGGACAACAGAGAGGCGAGCCAGAAAATAAGGGATTTTCTCATGAAAGTAGAACGGATTTCAGGCTTAGAATTGTGAAACAGAAAACGGAGAATTGGGTTATGCAATCTGCACAAGGCATATCCGATGTGCTTTACTGTGGTCGATAATGAGAGGCATCGATTGATCACTAACCTTAAGTCTATGGCAGCAGTAATACGGAACTCTTATCTTCCAATTAGCCTGACCTGATTCTGCTTCTTAATCTAATCCGAAATGCGCCCAGTTGAAGTTGGGCAGTATTTGATTGCGTTTCAAGATTGTGTCCAGGATTTGTTCACAGTATTCAATTTGAAGGGATTTGTTCCTGTAGCTAAAATTACCCTTACTCTTTCCTGCAGCATCTCGAATCTAAAAGCTCCAGACACATGTCCTAGATCTAGCAGTGACATCAGAAAAATCATAAATGATTTATTGAAGCAGCTGGGATGGAAATGAGTTAATTTCAGCAGATTTCATATCTCTGGAGTGTGAAAAAAAACAGTTGAGGTCACTTCGAAAAATGACCGTGTACCCGTGTGGAACTGTTTACTGATAAACCCTTTTGTGCCTTTGACATTTCAAATCGTGTTATGCCCCGAAGGTGATAAAGCCACATGTCTGGAGGAAGCGGCTACAGAACTAACCACAGCTGCTCATTTCAAATATTCAGAGCTCAAGTGCTGCCAAGCAGTTTAATATGTGGGAGTTGTGAGTCAGGGCGTCGCATGTTAACGTAGAAGATTGTTTTAGGGATTGCAATCTAAAATGCAACCTACCCCGTAACTGTGCCGATTTTAATCGCTCCACCATTGGCGGCCGTGCCTTCAGCTGCCTAGGCCCTAAGCTCTGGAATTCCCTCCCTAAACCTCTCGGCCAATCTCCCCTCCTTTAAGACGCGCCTTCAAGCCTACCTATTTGACCGAGCTTTTCGTCACCTGACCTAATATCTCCTTATGCGTCAAATTTTGTTTGATAATCGCTCCTGTGAAGCGCCTTGGGAAGTTTTACTACTTTAAAGTCGCTATATAAATGCAAGTTGTTGTTGTTGGTATATTTCATTTCACAAAGACATTCCCTTGTCCCCACGGGGCTGGTACTCAAATAAGTCGTTGAGTTTTTAATAACCTATATCTATGATACCATTAAGCGGATTCACAATTCTGATTTATTTATTGATTCCAAGCCCATAGCACCAACATAACATTTCTGCTGAAGACTATACCTACACACAGGTGTTTTTCAGGACTGGCGCCTGCTTTTTGTTTCCTCCTGAAGTCCTACCTTCAGCACCCGTTTCTTTTCTCCCAGAAGTTTTGCTGCTGAGTTCTGCTGAAGAAGGAAGGGATTTACTGGTCCACAATCAACCCATCTACCTTGAATGCTTTACGCCTTTTTAAAAATGTGTTTATCTCCTGGACCTTAAGCTGGTTTCAAACATAAGCATCGTGTCGCCTCTTCTCTTCAAAGATTTGTTTGTTTGACCGGGTAAGGTTCTAGTCCACCGGTACGCCAACCAAGTGGCCATTCATCCCAGATCTTGGTCGATATTCCCTTCCCTCACACAGGGGTGTTGAGGCCAATGGTAGCATCTCGACCCCACCGCCCACCCACCACCTTCCCTGCGAATTTAGCACAGGCCATGAATGGAGCAATATAATAATGTCAGATCAGTATAGAGACATAGACTGCAACTAGTGACATCCAAACAAAGCTTTATTTCAGAACAGTGCGGTCTGTGTTAGGTGTACACGGCATATTCAGATAGATGTTTCGGATTATGAGGCAACACTATTTAGAAACAATCTCAATCGACCTGAGTACAGTGACTAGAATAGAGCTTCGTTTGAAAATTATGGAATGTTGCTGCTTTACAACACAGCAAGGAGACATTCGGCCCGCTTCTTTTTTGCTCGCTCACCATTTCCCCACGTATTTTTCTCTTTTTGGAACACGTGTCCACTTCAATTAAAAGTTATTATGAATTCTGCTTCCGCCCCGTCCTCTGCTAAGTTATACTAGCTGCGCTTCTAGCCAAGCTGTTCCAGTACAGCTAAAACACTGGCATCTACCCGACAATGTGGAAAATTGCCCAGGTGTGTCCTGTCCACAAAAAGCAGGACAAATCCAATCCGGCCAATTATCGCCCCATCAGTCTATTCTCAATCATCAGCAAAGTGATGGAAGGTTCGTCGACAGTGCTATCAAGCGGAACTTACTCACCAATAACCTGCTCACCGATGCTCAGTTTGGGTTCCGCCAGGACCACTCGGCTCCAGACCTCATTACAGCCTTGGTCCAAACATGGACAAAAGAGCTGAATTCCAGAGGTGAGGTGAGGGTGACTGCCCTTGACATCGAGGCAGCATTTGACCGAGTGTGGCACCAAGGAGCCCCAGTAAAATTGAAGTCAATGGGAATCAGAGGGATAACTCTCCAGTGGCTGGAGTCATACCGAGCACAAAGGAAGATGTTGGTGGTTGTTGGAGGCCAATCATTTCGGCCACAGGACATTGCTGCACGAGTTCCTCAGGGCAGTGTCCTAGGCCCAACCATCTGCACGTTCCCCTCCAAGTCACACACCATCCCGACTTTGAAATATATCGCCGTTCCTTCATCGTCGCTGGGTCAAAATTCAGGAACTCCCTTCCTAACAGCACTGTGCAAGAACCGTCACCACAAGGGCTGCAGCGGTTCAAGAAGGCGGCTCACCACCAACTTATCAAGGGCAATTAAGGATGGACAATAAATGCCGGCCTCGCCAGCGACGCCCACATCCTATGAACGAATTTCTTTGGTGATGATTTTAATTTTTTGCCCTGCACTTAACCCGCTCTGCCGCCAGTTGAAAAATGTTCCCCCTCTTTAACTTCTAGAAACCGCTCACATTTGTGGCCACTTCTATCAGATCTCATCATAAACTCACCCATTTTAATGTAATGACCTCCAGTTTCTCCTGTCGGCTTTAACAACTAAAGCTTCTCATCCCCGATATTATCTGAGTGAATTTCCTCTGCACCATCTCCATATCCTTTTTCATCCTCTCTAAAGTAGTGTTTGGAAAACTTGCCACAAGGGAGTAATTTTCCAAATTGCCAGCCGGAGTAAAACTGGCGTTGCAGATCGCCGATCGTTCTAAAAACTGACCGATTTTCATTGCTAATGATTTCAATGGCACGCTCCAGGCGGAGTATCCAGAAATCGTGTTTTCACTCATTTTACGGTTCCACCTCTATTTTAATTAGTTTCGCTTCGTGTGCCCACCCTCGCCGCATATGTTCCATTCTAAATAGTATTTTACATTTACCAATAACCTACGGTGATTGTCTTTGTCTTTTTCATACACATTTTAATTATTACTTAGTTTTATTTTGAAACTAACCTCACCAGTCCATCGGAAAACCGACGGAATCGGGTGCAACGATGGTTTTACTTCCCCCTTCCCTTACCCCCAATTTTACTCTCCATTGAAATGAATGGAGAGGTATATTGGGCTTGGTGTAAAATCGGCCTTCCACTCGATACCGTGGGTTTCCCGCCCGGCGAGTTCGGTTAAAATTAACTCTTTTCAGTCACCAGAAAGCGACCGTGTCGGCGGATGGATTAATTTCCGTCCACAGATGCAGGAATGAAACATTGAATTCCGGACAAAATCCTACCGAACTGATGCTTTCTACTGGGAGTCTAGTCAGTAATTTTCCGCTTTCTTGCAATTGACATAATGGCGACTGTGGTCCTGTCCTGATTAAAGTGCTGTCTTCCCAAATTCCTCACTCACTACCTGGTGGCCATGGATGTAGGGGATCTGCTGGTCGTTCTCACCTTGTGATTCTGAACCGGGTTATTGGTTATCAAAGCGTATTAATTGTACGCTCTATCAATGGTCATTGATTACATTCTGTATTTAATGTACGTCCAAATATTACCCATAAAGTGACATTGTGATATACTAGTAGCCTTAAAGGAAACTTCTTGCACATGAATGCATTCACCACAGGTCCCTGCCTTTGGTACACACCTTTTCCAATTCTGCCTTTCCTTTCCTGAAGACTGATCTTCTTGTTGAAATGTGTTTCCATAGTACCTCACCCAGCAGACCATTCTTAATGCGTCACCTCAGGAAGTGCCTGTCCAAAGGGTTTTCGATTGGGCCTTTGTTGGGAAGTGATTACAACAACTGAGATGCATTTAGATTTCGCCCCTATACACTTTCCAGCAATAAATGAAGGGCAGTCATCAGAATGTCAGATTTGTAGCTGACAGTTGAACTGCTAGTCGAAGAGAGCTGGGCAAGCGTCAAATCGTGGGTGAGATTATTCATTGTTTTTTGAAACTCTTTGGGAACTGGATTTACATGTCGTTTTACTACTTGTTGTAATTTCACTGGTTTTCTCGGCCACAAGAGGTTATGCTTACCGTTTGATATCAGAATGTTAGGAATGTGTGAGGGGTAGGGTTCATTACTATAGCGCCATAGGGTGGCAGCAGGTTAGTATTACATGAGCTACCTTCACTAACCGAGACGATATCTTTCCACGATATTTCCGACATCAATAACTTAGATACCTACAGCAATTATAACGGAGTAAAACTTCCCAAGGCTCGTTGGGAACGTTACCAAACAAAATTTGATATGAAGTCACATAAAGAGATATTTGGACAGGTGACCAAAAGTTTGGAGAAACAGGTAGGTTTCAAGGTGCGTTTTAAAGGAGGAGAGAGGGCTGGAAAGGAAAGGTTTAGGGAGGGAATTCCACAGCTTAGAACCTAGACAGCTGAAGGCACGGCCACCAATGGAGTTGCGAAGGAAATAGGTATACACAAGAAGCCAGAATTGGAGGAGCGCCGAGATCCCAGAGAGTTATAGGGCCGGAGCAGGTTACAGAGGTAGGGAGTGGTGAGGTCATTTGAACACAAGGAACGATAATATACATTTGACTTGTTGCTGGACCGGGAGCCAATAGAGGTCATCGAGCACAGGAATGATGGTTAAAAAGAACAGTGCGAATTAGCATACGGACAACAGAGCTTTCGATTAGCTGAAGCTGACTGAGGGTGGAAGATTGGAGGCCCGCCAGAAAAGACCAACACAACGCAAAGTAATAACCACTGCATGATCACGGCGCCACACATCGGATGCGGCAGAGCTTTCGACCAACAACATGCTGTGCTTGGCAGCGCTTAGAAAAGAAAGAGATTTGGCGAAGAGGCCAAAATAACCAGTACCAGAATTTTTGGCAGCCGTGAGATTTGAACTGACACGATTGCAGAGTCTGAAGTCTAAAAGACCGCTTAGCCACGCTGCCGCACGGTTGCACTTGCATTGCCACTTCTGATGAAACGTAATCGACCTGAAACGTTAACTCTGTTTAGCAAACTGCCATGCAAATAAAACGCAGTTGTTCAGTTAGCATATCCCTTGTATCACAAAATTCCAAAAGAATAATTCGTTATAAACCGGGTTGCTCTCATTTCCAAGTTACGGCAAACTTTTATAAATCATTAGTTAGCCCTCAGCTGGAGTATTGCGATGGGCCGATGACCTTGGAAAGGGTGAAGAGGAATTTACCAGAATGGAAACAGGGGCTTTAGTTACAGGGAGAGACTGAAGAAGCTGGAATTGTTCTCCTAAGAGCAGAGAAGGCAAAGGCGAGATTTAATGGAGTTGATGACAATAATGAGGGGTTTTGATGGAGTAGTTAAAGAGAAACTGCTTTGTTAGCGGATTTCTCCGTTACTGTCGCAACCATGGTTTGTTAATCCATCAACAATAACTCCTGATAGATTCCAGCCGGAGTGATCATAAAATAACAAGTTTAGCAGATTGACTTACAACAGAGTTGCACGACAGCATCAACATTATATTCAACGGTATTATAGTTATAATTCAACTGTCGACAGATTACATCAAATGACAAGCAATCAATACAACCCGATGGACTTCCAACCGTACCCTCTTGTGAACTCTCACTTTCTGGGTGGGAGCATGCCCTATCTTTACGTAAGCACCGAATGGTCATAAGTCCTCCCACCGCGTTGACTCAATGATGGCAACTCAAGATAAGCTGTTTCACCGAATGGAGCTAATGATTGCGACCTCCATCTCTGTTTACAAGCTGTTATGTTCCTCTGAGGAATGCGTACTTCTCAGCTGAGTACAACCCCCTTATTCGGCCTTGCACGGCCCCAACAATGTCGGTTTCATATCAACCACATCTTTTGTTTAGCTGTAAACCACCTTCTGTCGTTAATGTTATCTATTCTATAGTCTCCCTGATGTTCTGCCGTGTGAATTGTCCTTGTCCTCAAGGAGATGCTGAACTTTTGCCCTCCTATTGTGTATGTTTGTTTTAAGCCATTAGCTTAAAGTAACTAAAGGATTGATTAAGAAAGGGAAGTTAGATTATGAAAAGAAATTAGCAAAAAATATAAAAACAGATAGCAAGAGTTTCTATAGTTATATAAAAAGAAAAAGGGTGGCTAAGGCAAACATAGGTCCCTTAGAGGATGAGACCGGGAAATTAATGGTGGGAAACATGGAGATGGCAAAAATGCTGAACAAATATTTTGTTTCAGTCTTTACAGTAGAGGACACTAAGAATATCCCAACACTGGACAAACGGGGGACTCTCGGGGGGGAGGAGCTAAATACGATTAAAATCACTCAGGAGATGGTACTCAGTAAAATAATGGGACTCAAGGCGGATAAATCCCCTGGACCTGATGGCTTCCATCCTAGGGTCTTGAGGGAAGTGGCAGTAGGGATTGTGGATGCTTTGGTGATAGTTTTCCAAAATTCCCTGGACTCAGGAGAGGTCCCGACAGATTGGAAAACTGCTAATGTAACACCGTTATTTAAAAAGGGTAGTAGGCAGAAGGCTGGAAATTATAGGCCAGTTAGCTTAACATCTGTGGTGGGTAAAATTTTGGAGTCTATTATTAAGGAGACAGTAACGGAACATTTAGATAAGCATAATTTAATAGGACAAAGTCAGCATGGCTTTATGAAGGGGAAGTCATGTCTGACAAATTTGCTTGAGTTCTTCGAGGATATAACGTATAGGGTGGATAAAGGGGAACCAGTGGACGTAGTGTATTTAGACTTCCAGAAGGCATTCGACAAGGTGCCACATAAAAGATTATTACTTAAGATAAAAAATCACGGGATTGGGGGTAATATTCTGGCATGGGTGGAGGATTGGTTATCAAACAGGAAGCAGAGAGTTGGGGAAAATGGTTCATTTTCGGACTGGCAACCAGTAACCAGTGGTGTTCCACAGGGGTCGGTGCTGGGTCCCCAACTCTTTACAATCTATATTAACGATTTGGAGGAGGGGACCGAGTGCAACATATCAAAATTTGCAGATGATACAAAGATGGGAGGGAAAGTAGAGAGTGAGGAGGACATAAAAAACCTGCAAGGGGATATAGACAGGCTGGGTGAGTGGGCGGAGATTTGGCAGATGCAATATAATATTGGAAAATGTGAGGTTATGCACTTTGGCAGGAAAAATCAGAGAGCAAGTTATTTTCTTAATGGCGAGAGACTGGAAAGTACTGCAGCACAAAGGGATCTGGGGGTCCTAGTGCAAGAAAATCAAAAAGTTGGTATGCAGGTGCAGCAGGTGATCAAGAAAGCCAACGGAATGTTGGCTTTTATTGCTAGGGGGATAGAATATAAAAACAAGGAGGTATTGCTGCAGTTATATAAGGTATTGGTGAGACCGCACCTGGAATACTGCACACAGTTTTGGTCTCCATACTTAAGAAAAGACATACTTGCTCTCGAGGCAGTACACAGAAGGTTCACTCGGTTAATCCCGGGGATGAGGGGGCGGACATATGAGGAGAGGTTGAGTAGATTGGGACTCTACTCATTGGAGTTCAGAAGAATGAGAGGCGATCTTATTGAAACATATAAGATTGTGAAGGGTCTTGATCGGGTGGATGCAGTAAGGATGTTCCCAAAGATGGGTGAAACTAGAACTAGGGGGCATAATCTTAGAATAAGGGGCTGCTCTTTCAAAACTGAGATGAGGAGAAACTTCTTCACTCAGAGGGTGGTAGGTCTGTGGAATTTGCTGCCCCAGGAAGCTGTGGAAGCTACATCATTAGATAAATTTAAAACAGAAATAGACAGTTTCCTAGAAGTAAAGGGAATTAGGGGTTATGGGGAGCGGGCAGGAAATTGGACATGAAGCTGAGTTCGGATCGGTCAATGCCCTGTGGGTGGCGGAGAGGGCCCAGGGGCTATGTGGCCGGGTCCTGCTCCGACTTCTTGTGTTCTTTAGATTTGTGGTTGGGATCAGATCAGCCATGATCTTATTGAATGGCGGAGCAGGCTCGAGGGGCCGATTGGCCTACTCCTGCTCCAATTTCTTATGTTCTTATGTTCTTATGTTCTTACATGCTTACACTGTAAGTAGGGTAGGCAACCAGAGAACACAGATTTAAGAGAATTGGCAAAAAATAGAAGAGGGATATGGAGATAATTGTTTTTAATATAGTGAGTTGTTAAGATCTGGAGTGCAATACCTTAAAGGGTGGTGAAAACAGTTTCAATAATAACTTTAAAAGAGGAATTGGACAAAAGCTTGAAAAGGAAAAATGTGCAGGACCATAGGGAAAGAGCAGCGGGGTGGGAATAATTGGATAGCTCTTTCAAAGTGCCGACACAGACACGATGGACCAATTGGGCCTCCTTCTGTGCTGTATGAATCTATGATTCTAAGAGGCGGGATTGAATTTTGGAGCATAGAGGATGCAAGGATGTCAAATGAGTGAACTGGCTTTCACCATCAACAAAATTATTTTTTTCAGGTAATAAAGATTGATCTCTTGCTGCTTTCTATTGGCTTATGTAGCAGTGGGCAAAAGCGGTAAAGGAAACTGTGCAATGACTCGGATTCGAATCGTGGCTACTGCGACCACAACGCAGAGTACGAACCACGACGAATGTGCACCCAGATGCACGCAAAAACAGGACATAAATCAAATAATTCCAAATCAATTTTCTTTTACATTTATCTGTGGACCTCTCGACAGAAATCATCTACGCCCATAATCATTGCTCCACCAGCAAGTTGCAGTGCCTTACAATCCAGTTTCCTGCATTTACGCTTGCTCGGAGCCTATGTTTAAATTTGTTTAAATCAGGCGCAGCAGGAAGCAAAGATATATTCCTTGTGTTTTATTGCAATTTTTTTTGCAACCTAATCCCATGTGGTGAGGGTTCATACTGTCGGGGAATGGTTTCAAGCAGAATAATAGTCAATGACAATTTTAGAAATGGTTTGGAGCATAATTATTTTAACAGAACACAGAAAAATGTTGAGAAGTTACATTCCCTCCTATTGTGTATGTTTGTTTTAAATTATATCTACTTTGTGATTGAAAATCAGAATATTCCAAAAAAGAGCAGTGGTTGCATTTCCTTATATTTTCTGAAAGGTGTCCATTTTGACAGTCCTTATTGCAACGCAAAGTTGTCTGTTTTATATCAGTTGTTTTAAGGTATTGCCGGTCGCCAAACCATTTGTCCTGTCAACGTAACTCCTGTTAACAATGTTTTATTTTTGCATATTCGCAGGTGTCCTCATTTTGGATCGGTCGTTCCTGTTTGCGGAAGTTTGAGATATTGATAGATGTGTACAGAACCCCTTCATTCTGATCTGGTTTGGTTGATTTCGTGATGCCAAGGCCAGGGGCTGTAATCCGAACACCGTTCTGTAACGAAAGGCATTTGTGTTAGATATGGAGTTACTACGGACATGAATTGAACGTAAATGGAACTGTGTTGTCTTTTCCAGAGCAAATCATATTATGGCATCTCTGGTAGTATTCTATTGCACCCGATCCATGAGTTGATCAGTGAAGTCTTCATGCATGTAAGAAAGAACTTGCAATTACATAGCAGGACAAGCTGATAAGGACGTTAAAAAAAATGCGAGATGCTGGGCTTTATCAACAGTGGCATACAGGGCAGATGCAGCGGAGTAATGCGAACCCTCGACAAATCATGCGTGAGGCTCCAGCAGGAGTATTGTGTACAGTTCTGAGCACCACATTTTGGAAGGTTGTCAAAGCCTTGGAGAGGGTGCAGAGGAGATGTACCCGAATTATGCCAGGGATGAGAGTCTTCATTTATATGTAGAGACTAGAGACGCTGGGATTGGTCTCCTGACAGCAGAGAAGGTTAAGCGTGGACTTTATAGATTTCTTCAAAGTTATGAAAGGTTTTTAACTAAGAAGAAACTGTTTTCCTGTCGGTGAGTCGGTAACCAAAGGACACACATTTAAGATAATTGACAAAAAGAACTAGAGTGGAGTTGAAGAGAATTTGTTTTTACGCAGCGAGTTGTTGTGATCGAGAAAGCACTGTATGAAAGCGTGGTGGAGGCAGATTGAATTGTAACTTACAAATGGTAATTGGATATATGGTTGGAAAGGAGAAATATTGCTGTGCTATAGGGGAAGTGCAAGAGATGGTGGGGTGGCGATGGAGGTACAGGGGTAGTGAGACTAATTGTAGAGCTTTTTCGAAGATCCGGCACCGGCACGATGGGCTGAATGGCCTTTATGTGTGCTGTATGATTCTATGATTATGAAGACCTAAGCACTGCCATGCAATGAATAACTATTAAAGTGCCGTCTCAGGTTGTAGAAAAATGCAGCAACTAGTGAATTACCTCTCTTTGGGTAAAGACATTACGCCTGATTTCCATATTGAATTTATTCGCGACTATTTTATTTTTATGATCTCTAGTTTTGGACTCCCCCACAAGAGGAAACATTGTCTCTACGTTTACCCTATCAAACCCTTTCATAATCTTGAAGACCTTTACCTGGTCAACACTCGACCTTTCCTTTTCTATAGAAATGAGGCCCAGCCTGTTCAGACTTTCCTGATAAATATATCCTCTCAGTTCTGGTATCATCCTTGTCAGTCCTTTCTTGCACCTTCCCCAGTGCCTCTACCTCCTTTTTGTGATATGGAGACCAGAACTATGCACAGTACTCGAAGTGTCATCCAGCCAAGGTTCGATACAAGCTTAATATAACTTATCTGCTTTTCAATTCTGTACCTCTGAAAGTGAACCCCAGTGCTTGGTGTGCCGTTTTTATGGCCTTATAAACCTACAGCGCTACATTTACTGATTCGTGTATCTGTACCCCCATATTCCTTTGCCCCATCCACACTCTTACTATCTTAGCAATATTTGGCCTCCTTATTCTTCGTAACAAAACGCACCAGCTCACACTTATCTATTTTGAAATTCGTTTGCCAATTAGGCGTGCATTCTGGACGTTTATTAATGCATTCTTGTGATTTAACACATTCCTCCCTTGTGTTAACTGTAACCCGTAATTTCTTGTCATCTGCAAATTTTCAAATTATGCTTCCGATTCCCGAGTCCAAATCGTTGATGCAAATTGGGAACAACAGTGATCCCAGTCCCGATGCTTGTGGATCATCATTTCCCAACGTTTGCCACTTTGAATAGCTACCCTTAATCCCTACCCTCTGTTTTCTGTTTTGTAGCCAACTTGCTAATCATTCTACCACCTGTCCTCTGACTTCACACGCTCTGATCTTGGTCATTAGTCTACAGTGGGTACATTATCGAAGACCTTTTGAAAATTCAAATATATTACATCTACTACATGACCTTCTCTACTCTTTCTGTTACTTAATCAAAAAATTCAGTAAGGTCGGTCAAGCATGATTTTCCCTTCTGAAATCCGTGCTGACTATTCTTTATTATATTGTTGTTTTCTCGATGATTTTCGATTAAATTTTGCGTAAAGTTTCCATTATCTGTCCTCCCACCGACGTTAAGCTAACTGGCCATTAGTTCCATGGCCTTGTTCTATCCCCCTTTTTAAATGCAGGAAAAGCATTAGCTGCCCGCCAGTCCTCTGACACTATTCCATCACTAATGAATTGTTTTATACATATAATAGTGCCTCTGCTTTCTTCTACCTAAAATATTTTATTATACACGGATGCAATCTGTCCGGACGAGGAGTCTGATTCTCTCTAAGTTTGATCAATTTATCAATTATCTCCCGCCTTTCTATCTTAATTGCCTTTATACCTGTTTTGTTCTCCTCTCCTAAAGTCATATCCTTCTTCTTAGTCCCCCTGATAAAAACTACTTAATATTCTGCCATTCCACTGTCATTACATATATTATCTTGTGCATCCATTATTGGCACTATACCTATCCTGATTCTTCATTTGTTATTTATGTGTCTGGAGAATACTTTACTATTTCTTTTTATATTGCTTGTTAATTTGATTTCGTAGTTCCTATTTGCTCCCCTAATTACATTCTTTAACACGTATCCTCCCTACCCTCTTCGTTTTCCCTTTTGTCATCCTCTCGTTTATTGTGTATGTACTTGGAACATGACGTTTTTCATTTCAATTATATCCTTATCTCTTTATTCATCCATTGTATTTGATTATTGGCTCGTTTGATCTTGTTTTTTGGAGGAATATATTTCTCCTGATCTCTATTGATCACCATTTTAAATATTTCGCACTGCTGTTCTATTTCTTTGTCTGTCATTTTTTCCCACCTTACCTTCCCTTGTTCCATTCTCATCCCCGCAAAATTATCTTTTATCCAACCAATTACTTTGGTCTTACATATATCTTTCTCAATGTTGAACATTTATCACATGAATCCTAATGTTAGAGTGGAGGGGGCATTATCTGTTCTGGTCTCTGTGTGTAATCACATAGGAAACTCATTCTTTTACAAAGAGTTTGATTTGATCGGGAACGCCAATGCGAGAATAGTTCCCTAATTCCATTTATTAGGTCACTACATTTAGAGTCTGTAGAAATGCTTCACTCTTAGCGGCATGAGGAGGCTACTATTAGCTCAAAAACAACGGCCACCAAGTTTCTGAAACTTCCATTTATCTGTTGGATTTTGCTTGCTTTGTGTCACTTGCTCGTTGACAGCTAAATAAATATCCTACAAATGTAACTCCAGCGTGGCTTCACTTACCTCAGCGTTTAGTGTTTTCTGTACCACAGCGTAAATCACAGAATCATCTTCCGTTTCTGAAACATACGCAGCTTCACCAAGTTTCTTCCTGAATAATCTCAAATATAAATGATGCACTTTGCATAATTAACCGAAGTAAGTTTACGTAATTTATGCTGTACCTGTACGATGAAGGAAGTCAGTAGTTCAGGAAAGATTTGTCTCCTTTACGTTTCCTAATTAGCACATATTAGGCCTCATAACATTTATTTTCAATTCCCACGTGACCACATTTCTAAAGAGAACGTTTTCTTTGTCGATGAAGCTCGACAATGGCTTAGTGCTATTTGCACTGGGTGAAATTTGATTGTGCTAAATAAAGGACAGAGGGGGCATGTTAAAAATGCAACGCCTTATTAAATAGCAGATGGAAGAGTTCCAACGTGGAAACACATTCCTCGCTATTATCACGTGGATGACTTCAAGCCATTGGAGTTTGACATGAGGAATCAATATTCCTCATTAATCGTACTCAAATCCTTCTTCTGTGCCTCTGAAAGGAGCACTTTTACATTATTTCGCATGGAATTGGCTTCTGCCATTATGCCATGATCAACGAACGAATAAGAAATTGCACAATTCAAAAAATCTCATTCCGTAAGGACTGTTTCCCAATTATTGGCTGTTGTCAGGAGCCGCCTATGGGAGAAACCCCGTCATTCACTTCACATATAAACATTCTGTGTGATTTATTGAAGGATAACTTTGATTGGCAACTCATGGTGAACCGAATAGATTCTTATTTGAATATTGGAGCCGGTAACCTTTCTGAAGGTAAATATCAATCTGTCCATTTTAAAGCAGTGAGTTTTTCTGGGGCTTTCAACGAAAACTAGCCAGGCCAAATAGTTTAATTAATTGGTAAGGATAAGATGAGTACCGCTACATAATGAATTTCTGATATCATACTTTTGTACATCAATTACACCCTAATTTAAATTTAATTTTCCACTCCTGGAGCCAAACAAACTTAACAACTGGTGTAATTATACAATTTCAAACAAATAGTATAATATACAAGTAATGTATTTTTGCTTCATCAGTAAAACCTAAGTAAAATTCGAGTACAAAGTTATTCTGAGACGTTCCCATGACGAGGAGGCTCGCGCGGGAGTGCCCAATAACCGTAGCGGCTGAAACAAACAGACCGCGATTCGATGTCCACTCCTTGAGCATGCGACAAACTTTACCCAGATTTCAGGGGAGGTTAAAGCACTCCCTGCGATATAGTGCTCGAGGGATCAGCCACGCGAGCAGAACGAGAGACTGAAGTCCAAAAATTACCAAGTTAAACATAAGGAAACAAAGCTCCAATAATGTAACAGGATGAATGTACACGGAGCCGGATTCAAGCATCCACTAATATTACTCTGTGGTTGGTGCTGGGAGATGAGATACTGTTCAGGGGAAGATTGCCCCTCCCCACACTGCTCCAATTCAGACTCACTGTTCTTAGTGGGTGGTTATTAAACGAGTTTCTGTTACATAGTCTTTCTGATGCAAGGTCCACTTTATACTTGTCTGAATAAACCTCCAGTTTATGCAATTAAGAAACACTCATACCTTTGTCTCCTCACCGTGACCACGACTGCAATTAGAATAACAAGGCCAGCGGCTCCTCCTCCTATTATGAAGATATTTGTCCAGGAGAATATTTCTAAAATGTTGGAAAATGGATATACATTATTATATTGGGATTAAAACACCAATCCTGGAAAAACATTCATGAGTATGAGGATGAAAGCTTCCATCATGTTCGGATCATACAGTTAATGGAAAATCAGGGATTATATTCGGCCCATCCTGCGGATCCTTGCGTAGAAACAATTTGTTCCTGCGTGGCGTCCTGGTATAAGTATGTAATCAATAATTTAAGATTGATTTCGTATCTGTAGCGTACAAATCACATTTGAAAAAATGAGTGCACTTGACAAATCCTTCAGTATGTCCCACACTCGGAAGAAACAATGGGCATAATTTAATCAGAATATAATTCAGCCAACATCACGAGATGCAGCTGAAAGAGCAATAATCTATGCAGATGATTCAATTTCTCATAGATTATGAAATACTGGCCTTCTATGCGCAGATGAGTCTGAACAAGATTGAAATGAGCTTGTATACACAAAAGGGTACGTTGCAGTTTGATATCCGATGGTGAGAGGAAACCGTAATTTACAAAGGTTTGATCTTAATTCAGAAGAAGTTGTTTTTTCAAGATCACCGACTATTTGTACTGTACAGAAAGCTTCACCTAATCTTGCCAAATTTAAACGCGGCAAATTTCAGAAGACTGAATTTTAAAATGGATAATGCCGACCTTAGCCTTCAATTGGTGATTGGCCACTGCTGAAAAGACCTCGTTACGTAATTTGACATGGACTCAATATTAAGCTGCCGAATGGAGCTGGTGTTTGCTGACGCTGAAAGCCTTCAGTGAGCGACTGGCCAGTGATGCACCAACTCCTTTACAGCAATCAAATGACAGATAGATTGAACATTTACCCTCAGAAGGGGGCTGGTATTTACTGACACAATCACCGTGCACGTTTGCGGCAACGCATGAGATTTGAATTCCAGTTCCAGTTCCAGTTGGGTGAGTCAGTGTCAGTGAGCTCTGCACCAGATAACTCTTCATCGACCAAGAGTTGACTTTCACATCTGATCTGTTCCCAGTGATGATTCTCCCATTGAGGCCCCATGTAATGTTTGCTGGTGGATTGGCTCTGACACTACAGTTACAATCAGTCCAGTTCTCAGAGCTGGTGCAGGTCGGGCCTGATACTATTGTGGGTTTATCTACAGAAAAAAAACAGAGACTTCAGTGTGAAATAATTATGTCAAACAGTTGCACTGTCTGAATACAATTATTTCAGTTATTAAACTAACCATACAGGTTCTGGCAGATTGTATTTCAATAAGAAGCAGCCGATGCCACACCAGGTTTGTCGCTTATTATGTTTTCACTGAAAACAAGTTTGCACTTTATTACAACTTCATTTTGGATCCAATGAATGTTCAGTCCATACATACTACTCCTGACAGATGTTGTGGGGGATTCCTCAGAGGGAGCAATCTCAGACTGGTAATTCTGTACAACATACCCACCAACGCGTCTCACCTGTCAGTGTTCTAAAGGGTCAATTAATTTCAAATTCTTCACCAGGTATATTTTTTCTGACACCTTGCTTTGTGATGCGTTCGTTCTATTGATGTTCAGCTAACAGGGCGACAATTCAAAGGACCGTGTTTCTGAATATTACATTTTTAACTCAACATTAATACACGTGACAGATCTTGGGTTAGCACCGTTTTATTAGTTATGTTTTCGCAAATTTCTGCTCATTAAAGTGAGGAATGGGTGTAACTATCCCAAGCTCATTTCACATTGACGCTTTCACCTCAAGCAGGAAAGAGTAACTTAGGTTCTAGTCGACGGTTCCTGAATTGAAACACTGCTATCTAAATGACAAATGCATGCACGCTTACATTCTACAGAAATCCGTGTGGAGCTGTTCGCGGTGCCTAGGCTATTTTTAGCCACACACCAATATTCACCATCATCTTCAGAATTAATATTTTGGAATGTCTTTGTTAGTTCACTGGTGGAAGATGTGCTGATCTCTTCTCCATTTTTCACCCATCTTAAACTGACCGCTGGTTTTCCCCATGCCGTGCAGTACAATAATAATGAGCTGCCATCCACCGCTACTATAGAGGAATTGACGGTTGGATTTTCCAGTCCATCTGAAACAAGCAGTATTGCAAAACGTGAATATTGAGTAAGCATGATTACTCCCTAATAAAATCACTATACTGGGTAAGAGATCGTGTCTGAATCTCGTGAAGTTTAAATCTTACACTAAAAATGATTTTCTTGGAAAATGTTCTGTCTCTTCTTTTGTCTCCTTGGTGGCACCTTAGTACGCTGACACTGGGAACCCATTCTGGCCAAATTCTTAGGCCCAACCATAGCTGAGCTCTGGGATCAAAGCAGAGACCAGCTACAGACCCTGACTCGCCATAGCCTTTTTTGTATCCCTTTATGACCGACTAAACTCACAAGATCAGATTAGGATAAGAATTAACAAGACTAATCTTCCAAAAAAATATTCTCACTCTAAAGGATTGGCTGAGTGCCATTTAGATTAATTGATTATCGACTTGAGCTCTCACGGCATAGACGGAGGTTTCTCGGTGTATTTTTTTGATGCGGTCCTAAACCTTTAATAAATTGCTATCGGTGGAAGGACAGCTTTTCAACCCGTTGGACCACAGGTTCCGTCTATTTACTTCAGAGCAGAGACTTACATTTAATCTCCAAGGTACGAGTTTGTGGAGAATAACTTGGCGACCCATTAAGTACAATTGTGCATCCTAGTTTTTTCCCGTCATGAGCAGATGATGGAGTGAAGATGAGCACCGATGATACTCTCCAAGAACCGGAGGGTTCATTGACAATTTCTTCCCCATCTTCAGTATCCCATGGAAGAGGAAGGGACCCATTGTAATCAATCCACCTCAGTTGCAGTTTGTCATATGGGCAGCTGTGGATGATCGAACAGGTCAGTCGAGCTATTTTTCCAGAAGTCAATTCCCCATCAACTGAAATTTCTGGCCTGTCTGCAAGGAAAGGAGCAAACGGGCGTATGACGATCATTTCAATCTTAAAACGAGCGAGTGGCCTGAAGCAGCACTTCCAACTAAATCTGACAAAGAATTTAAAAATCACATTTTCTTCTGCTTTTTCTGTTATGTGTTGCTGGTAAGTTCGCTATCCTGAATTACTCCTTGAACTTATAAGGTAGTTTAATGCCTCAGCCGGCAATATATGGCCTCACTTAATTAACCACCTGTCGTTGAATCGCCCATGTTATTCATACTATGGATCGGAAACCGAAAGTCCAATGAAACAGCCTTGCAGCTAAACGCAAAATCAACGTTAGATCTTTAAATATAACCAACAATTCTGATGGTGACTAATGCAGGTCAGAGGGAACGCAGATTCTGTTGCAAATGAACTTAAACGAGAAAGATGACGCTCAAGAAATGGACAGACCATCGATAATTTGGTTTTAGCGATAGAGGGAGTGATGTCCAAATTTCGTGAGGTTAATTGATAGCAGATCCAGGATGTAACTTTAATGTTTGAAAATGAAGAATAAGGGGTAGAATCGGATTCTCCGCGGATAACACATTCCACCCGATGTTATTTTCCATTGGATTCCACGGAAAGGAATATGGGTGTTTAATTAGAGGGTCATCCGATGCCGGCATTTTAACACTCAGGCCAAAGTTGAACGTTCAACACAGTAAGTAACTCCAAGAACTAAACGGAGTTGCAAGGGAATAATGGAGAATGTTGAAATAAGAGGCAGATACAATTCAATGTCAATAAATCTTTGATAGAGGTATTTAAACTTATGAAGCAAAGGGACAGGAGAATAGAAACAAACTGGGATAGATTTTCAAGTTGGGCGCCCGAATGGAAACTGGCGTTCCAGACCAGGCGTCCATTGCAGCAACCGCCAGATTTTCATTTCCTTTTATTTCAATGGTCATGAAGATCTGTTGATTTCCTTCTTACGGGGACGACAAAAAAAATCCAGTTTTACGTTCAGTGAACAAGCTGAAAATCTACCCTCATTTGAAATTTAAAGAAAAGATGGTTGAAGTGAAATGGGAATAAAAGGAGTTGGGAACAGGCCAGGAACATGGAATTAGGAGTGTTGCTCAAGTGAAGTTAAAGAGCAACAGGGATTGGTTGGGCCGAACGGCCTGGTTCACTGCTGTAATTTCTGTACATTTCTGTGTTTAGGATATGAACCACTGTGTCTCTCATCCCTACCTCCCTTTGATTTCGGCCGGGCACACCACAAAATGGGTCCAGTTTGCACATAGGTTGCTTCTCACTGAACAAAAATATAAGGAAAGAAAAACTCACCAGAAATTGAAAGAAGGGCTTGAGAACCACCAGTGCTATATGTACTACTTTGCAAGCCCCCGGGGATTTCCACGATGAAGCAGTAAGTACCCTCATCACTCTTTCTGGTGTTGTTGATCAATATGGAGCATTGACTTTTCGCAAGGTCGCCCCTGAGCTCAGTTCTATCATCATAATTATAACGCTGCCCGTGTGGATCTCTCGAACTGTAGACAACTGAATCCCCGGGGTTACAATGACCAGAGCCCGTCTTTATCCACCTCCCCTTTGGCCTGGCGTTATGGACTGGTTGACCAAACGTACACGGGATCAGTGCACACGAATCCAACACTGCCGAAACTCTTTTTGGAATCACCACAGACCATTGAATATTACAAACAACTGAGAGAAAAATAAACATTTGACCCACTTTAGGTATTCATTCAAAGTCAATTGAAATATCGTAAAGATTTATTAAATTATTTATAAATTCACAAGTAATCCCCCATCAAAGTAGCAATTTAAATATCATTTAAAGCCTTTTCCTAATAACGTAAAATACTAATTAAATATCAATCAAATGAGCTATTGAAATACTCATATTAGCGCTTATTTCATAGGGCGTTTATGTACCAATAATATACATATATAGTACGCATCAGAAACAGAATACATATTCATTAAAATGAAAGTGAATTTCCTTAAAATTGACTTAGATATGCATTCAACACCCATTGATTCTCCTTTGAATTACTCATTAAATATGAATTAAAATACTCGTTAAATATAATTTGGAATGCCCAATATTTAAAGACTTTTGAATAGTAGTTAAACACCGATAAATAACGCGTCAAACAGTCATGAAATTCCAATTTCACTTGTTTTAAAATCAATAACCGAAAATCATTTCTATAAGGAGTGTTCTATTCTCTCCCCACAAGAGCTAAATCACCTTTTGTAGCAATTAGCAAAATTTGAAGAAAATTACCTTCTGTCAATGTCATGAGAGAAAGAAATACGCAACTCCTCATAGCTGAAACCTGTTCCCGACTTCACTGTCAGAATGAAGAACCTATTTCACAACAAAAACTAATCACGATTCTGCATTATTCTTGCCAGTCACATATTGGATTCCATTGCTAATCATCATCAGACTATCGGGGAGGTCAAGTATTCGGTATCAACCGATCTGTACAAACAGTGCATACATACTCACTCAGCTTCGTTGGTGAGGTGGGCTGCTGGCAGATCTTAGCCATGTGCTGTACGTGGCCGACAGTGAATGAAGGTGTTGCTTTGGTATATCTAATAGTTGCTAAAGAATACTTAAAACAGAACGAGCGTATCTCTCTTCCTCTCAAACACACATACAGCAAATGTACAGTTAATTATGAACATCATATATTGGAATCTGTAACAAGAGTACTCTGCCCCGCTTGCAAACGCATCTGACTCAATGTTCACAAACAATTAGCATTTTTACAGCCAGTACGAGGTGAATGTTGGTGACGTGTAACCGTTGTTCGTTATTTTGCTGCAATCTGCAGTCGTGTGGTTTCCTCGCCTGCTTCAGTTCGTGCCCCAATCTGTATCTGTGACGTCAGAGATAGGAGCTGTTTTCAGTAAATCGATTGACGCTGTGGTAAACAACCTTTCTTCTCATTGATTTTCCACTTTCTGTTCACACGCAAGCTCTCTAAATTTGCTAAAATTAACCAAAATTCTACCCCAATTGCTGCAGTGTTTTTTTTTCAAATTTCGGTATGAATTCTCGGAACTGTAAAATTGATTTCAGGTTTGTGTTGTAAACGCAAATGCAGTTAGAAAATACATAGATACGATTGATAGAAACAACAGGTCCTGCCAAACTGATCAGTGTGTTAAATTCCTGGTTATATGGTACTTCTCAACAATTCCTCGCCAACTTCAACTGGGAATATGTGGATGAACTTGACGGGGGGGATTGACCCGAACTATTTCTTGCAATCGAGGATTGGAGGCCCGGATCTTAACGAACAAATTTGCCGTCGTCAGTGGTCAATTTATTCATTTATTGAAATTAAAAGATACGAAAATCCAGCGGGATGGATAAAGGTGGGCTGGGCTCTCACGCCCGGTTTCCAATCAGTTAAAGTGAATATTCGACACCGGTTGATCTTGCTGTTGGTCGGTAGTGCAACACTGGCGAGAGCAAATTGCAAACCCTTCATCATAGAAATCATAGAATCAATGAAATTGACGGCACAGAAGGAGCCCAATCGGCCCACCGTGTCTGCGCCGACCGTATAAGAGCTATCCAGCCAAATCCCACTTTCCAGCTCTTGGTCCGTAGCCCTGTAGGTTACTGCACTTCGAGTGTTCATCCAACTACTTTTCAAATGCGATAAACAGCCTCTAACATCATTTCTGGCAGTGAGTTCCAGACCCCCACCACCCTCTGGATGAAACAATGTCTCCTTAATTACCCTGTAATCCTTCACAAATTACTTTAAATCTATGCCCTTGGTTATTGACGACTCTGTTGAGGGAAATATATCCTTCCTATCCAGTCCCTCTAGGCCCCTCACAATTTTATGATCTTCAATTAAATCTCCCCTCTGCTCCAAATGAAACAACCCTAGCATTACCTCCCTGTTCTTATATTCTATGCCTCGCCTAATAAAGGAAAGTATCCCATATGCCTTCTTAACCACCTTATCTGCCTGTCCTGCTACCTTCAGGGATCTGTGGATATGCACTCCGTGGTCCCTCTGTTCTTCTACACTTCTCAGTATCCTCCCATTTATTGTGTATTCCCTTGCCATATTTGCCCTCCCCAAATGCATTACCTCACACTTCTCCCGATTGAATTCCATTTGTCACTTTTCTGCCCACCTGACCAGTCTGTTGATATCTTCCTGCAGTCTGCATCTATTTTCCTCACTATCAAAAACACGGCCATTTTTGGTATCATCTGCAAACTTCTTAATCATGCCCCCCTACATTTAAGTCTAAATCATTGATATATACCACATGAAGCCAGAGACCCAGTACTGAATCCTGTGGAATCCCACTGAGAACAGCCTTCCAGTTACAAAAACACCAGTCGAACATTAACCTTTGCATCCTGCCAATTTTGGATACAACTTCCCACTTTCCATTGGATCCTATGGGCTTTATTATAATTAAATCTTCCAGCTAAGAGAAGTGAAGATACCAAACACTCTCTGAACATGTCCATTCTCAAAGGCATCTTTGTAACATTCGAAGGAGGCGGAGTTGTATCAAAACATCCCAATTTGATTGCTTCATGATCACGTTTCCTCGTAGTGGATATATCATTCACCTTTCCTAGAGTTGATAAACTTTCAGTTGTCTACCGAATCCTTCAGTCTCAACTGGTTTTGGTGGTGAGAATAAACTGCAGTTCCACTTCTGTATATCATAGAAACATAGAAACATAGCAAATAGGAGCAGGAGTAGGCCATTCGGCACTTCGAGCCTGCTCCGCCAATCAATATGATCATGGCTGATCTTTTATCTCAATGCCATATTCCCGCTCTCTCCCCATACCCCTTGATGCCTTTTGTTTCTAGAAATCTATCGAGCTCCATCTTAAATATATTCAGTGAATTGCCTCCACCACCTTCTGTGGTAGAGAATTCCACAGGTTCATCACACCCTCTGAGTGAAGACTATTTCTCCTCATCTCAGTCCGAAATGTCCGACCCAGTATCATGAGACTGTGACCCATCGTTCTGGACTCCCCAGCCAGGGGAAACATCCTCCCTGCATCCAGTCTGTCCAGCCTTGTCAGAATTGTGTATGTTCCAATGAGATCCCCTCTCATTCTTCCAAACTCGAGTGGATACAGGCCAAGTCAACCCAATCTCTCCTCATATGACAGCCCTGCCATCTCATGCATCAGTCTGGTAAACTTTCGCTGCACTCCCTCTATGGCAACTGTATCCTTTCTTAGGTAAGGAGACCAAAACTGCACACAATACGACAGGTGTGGTCTCACCAAGGCCGCGTATAACTGCAGTAAGACATCCTTGCTCCTATACTCAAATGCTCTTGCAATGAAGGCCAACATACCATTTGCCTTCCTAACTGCTTGCTGCACCTGCATGTTTGCTTTCAGTGACTGATGTACAAGGACGCCCAGATCCCTTTGTATATCAACATTCCCCAATCTATCACCATTTAAATAATACTCTGCCTTTCTGTTTTTCCTTCCGAAGTGGATAACTTCACATTTATCCACATTATACTGCATCTGCCATGTATTTGCCCACTCACTCAACTTGACGAAATCGCCTCGAAGCCTCTTTGCATCTTCCTCACAACTCACGATCCCACCTGGTTTTTTGTCGTCAGCAAACTTGGAAATATTACATTTGGTTCCCTCATCCAAATCATTGATATATATTGTGACTGGCTGGGGCCAAATCACTGATCCCTGCAGGACCCCACTAGTCACTGCCTGCCACCCCGAAAAAAGACCCATTTATTCCTTCTCTCTGTTTCCGGTCGTTAACTAATTTTCAATCCATGCCAGCATATTACCACCAATCCCATGTGCTTTAATTTTGCACAATAACCTCTGATGTGGGACCTAATCAAAGGCCTTCTGAAAATCCAAATAAACCTCTCCCTTATGTCCCTTATCTGTTCTACCAATTATATCCTCAAAAAACTCCAGTAGGTTTGTCAAACATGATTTCCCTTTCATAAATCCATGTTGACTTTGTCTAATCCCGTTGATATTTTCTGAGTGTCCTGCTATCACGTCCCTTAAAAAAGACTCCAGCATTTTCCCGACTACTGATGTTAGGCTAACCGGTCTGTAGTTCCCTATTTTCTCTCTCCCTCCTTTTTTAAATAGTGGGGTTAAAAATTGCCACCCTCCAATCTGCAGGAACTATTCCATAATCTATAGAATTTTGGAATATGACAACTAATGCATCCTCTATTTCCATGGCTACCTCTTTGAGTACTCTGGGATGCAGATTATAAGGTCGTGGAGATTTATGGGCTTTCAGTCCCATTAATTTTTCCAGCACTATTTTTTTTACGAATACTAATTTCCTTTAATTCCTGCTTCTCACTCGTCCTTTGGTTCCCTAGCATTTCTGGAAAGTTATTTGTGTCCTCTTCCGTGACGACAGAACCAAAGTATTTGTTTAATTGCTCTGCCATTTCCCTGTTCTCCATTATAAATTCTCCAGTTTCTGACTGTAAGTTCATCGTCACTCTGTAACAGGAATAATGAGAATGGAGTTAAAACACGTCTGAACTCAATAAAATATGGACCAGGGAATGGAATGTGAGCAGATGTGCTGTTATTATTGGCTCAGGATTCGTATGTTTCTGCTGAGTGAGTTGCAGAATATGTGTTTTTATACAATCACGAAGGTGTATATATTCCTGTGGAAACACCCTGTAAATGCGTTCCAAATACATAATGAATATTGCCTCTGTTTCGTTTATTTCCAGTGCGGAAACTAAGCAAAGGAAATCTCCTTGCACTATTGCCTCGACAGACAACCTCAAGAGCTTTTGCTCCCCGAAAGTAGTTAGTGCCTTATTTGATAAACGCTGTTTTTGATCGATTGAATAAACAAATGGGCCTAATGTGATTGGCGATTTATAATCCATGAGAACTCTAATATGTAATCTTTATAATGAGAATATTGAGCACTTAAGTCGACGCATTAAACACTAACTGTTCTGATGAAAGGTTAACTCTGTTTCTCTCTCCACAGATGCTGCCTGGCCGGCTGAGTGTTTCAAGCCTTTTCTGTTTTTATATCACTAACCAACATACTGAAACAATTAATCCAGCCCCAGTCGCCTCGACCTTTGATGGTCTGCATATGGCACTGTTGATCGCTGCTATTTGATCTGTTCTGGAGATACCATCGTCGCTGTTGACTTCTTCCTGATTTAAATGCCCATAGATATACCTACTTGACAGCAATCTTAAGAAACGGTAATATAGAAATGCAATTTTCATATTAACACAGAATGCATATGCGCAAAACAGAAAGTGAATGCCCAATAAGAATGTTATAAATATATATTTAATATTAACGATACGATACATTACACATCCATTGAACATTAGATTGCTTATTAAATATAAATTGACCTAATATTAAACGTAGATTAAAACAGACATTCAAAATAATTTGTAATGCCAATAAATACCATTTGAATAGGAATTAAAACGCAATGAAGCATCTATAAAGCATGCGCTAAACTCCCATGAAATTGTTTCACTAAATTTACAATCAATAGCCACGTAGCATTGGCAGAAAGAATTGTCCAGCACTCTTCCGAAAACATATCAACCATTTTTTGCAGAAATCATTAGTAACAATTATTTACCGTCTGTCGATGTCATGAGAGAGAGAAACACGCAACTCTTCATGGCTGGAAACTGTTCCCGGTTTCACTGTCAACATGCAAAAGCTATTTCACAACAAAGAGCAATCAGGTTTCTGCATTATTCTTCCCGGTCATTTGTTAGAATTCTTCACGAATCCCATCGGACTCCGGCGGAGGTGAGGTGTTCCCAACAATCCATCGGGACAGCGCTTACTTACTCAACTTGTGAAACTCCACCAAATACTGGTGAGGTCGGCTGCAAGCACATCCCAGCCATGCACTGCTTGTGACCGACTGATACGGAATGTGCTTTCATGGTATATCTAACATTTTCCATAGGATCCTTAACACAGATACAGAATCTCCCTCTCTGTTAAACACACACACACACACCAAATGTACAGTTATTTGTGAACGTAATGTATTGGATCCTGCTACCAGAGAGCTCTGCCCCCGCTTGCAGACGCCTCTGACTCACATTTCACACATTTAGCTTTTTGCAGCTCATACGAGATGTATGGTGGAGACGTGTAACTGTCGTTAGTATTGCTGCTGCAGATTGTAGACGTGTGGTTTCCTCACCTTCGTTAAATAGTCGTGGAATAGGAGATGTTTGTCAGTAAGCCGCTTGGCCCTGTGGTTCACAGCCATTCTTCCAAATAACTTAACTATTCAGATGCAGACTCCAGTTCTGCAAATTTACTGAAATTAATAAATACTGTGCTCAATTTGCTGCATTCCATTTTTGTCATTTTGCGCTTAGGCCTGGAATTTCTAAAATGGATTTGAGTTTTTTGTCGAAAATGCAAACGCCGTTGGAAAATACGTCGATGTAATTCATTGAGTGGACAAGGATGAATGGGAAGGATGCTTACTCTCTCAGCTTGTGTACCCCACCAAGTCTTCGTGACGATGACGGCTCGCATATTTACATATGCACTCTGAAACGACTGTTTCCTGATATGATGCTATGATATAGCCAATAGTTTCTATCGAATCCACAACACAGAAACAACATCTCTCTCAGACAAACACACAGTTTGTTTCTGCAACATAATACAGTGAAGCCTGTGGCAAGAATACTCTGCCGACGCTTGCAGATGCCTCTGACTCAACTTTCACACATATTTAGCTCTTTTGCAGTAAATTAACGTTGGCATCGTCTAACTGCAATTAGTTTTGTTGCTACATTCTGTGGACTTGTTGATTCCGTAAACAGTTTTACAGTAAGGCAACATCCATTCTTCTAAGTGGCTTAAATACCTACACTCCCTTCCGAACTGTATAAATTGCTCAAATTCATGAACATTGCATCCCATTTGCTGCAGTTACTTTTGCTCATTTTAGTGCTGGGTCTGGGACGTGTGAAATCGACTTCAAGGCGTGAAATTGATCTTCAGCCTTGGCACAAAATAGGCGATAGCGAATCGAACTCCGTGTTGCCTCCAGCCATATTCCCATTTTCCAAAAGTTCAACGAGAAAATAATTGGGCGTGTTGCAAAACGTTCTGCAGATTCGCTATCGCCCATTTTGCATTATCGGCAAAGTCTCAGTTTTAGTATTAAATGCTGATGAAAAATGTATGGATAATATTAATTGAAAGAATAAGTATTGCCAAATTGATCAGCGTGACGAAATCCTGGCTATCTGGTGCATCTCAACCATTCCTTCAACTGGGGGACCCTGGAAATAAACTGATGGGGGAACAGGACCAAACTATTTATTTTGCATCAAATGACATAGAATTTCCAGCACAGAAACAAACCATTCGGCTGGTGATCATGCTCCACTCGAGCCTCCTCCCACCCTACTTCATCTCACCATATCAGAATGTCCTTCTATTCCTTTCTCCCTCATGTACCTATCCAGCATTCCCTTAAATACATCTATGCTATTCCCCTCAACCACTGCAAGTGATAGCAAGTCCCCTCTGGGTAATGAAGTTTCACCCGAATTCCTTATTACGGTGACTTTTGCCAGAAAGTGCATGTTTATGTATGTTGGTGGAGGACAAAATTAGGCTTGTCTCTGATGCTTGTTGTGGTCCAATAGCAACAGCAGACAATTGACAGAAGGAAATGATTTGCGATTAATTCAACCCCTTTTTTAAAAAAATGACACAAAAAATATCAATTACTTTCCCTGGACTTCCAATATCCATTGCTTCAGTCTACCTCCTCAAATAATTCCAGTAGATTCATGAGGATTGACCTACTGCTTTTAAGATAAATATTGATGGCCTCCCATAAAATGATTTCGAGCGTTTCCTCCGCAAGTGATGTTTGATGAACTGGTCTGTTATTCTCTGATTCATGCCTCACTGCTCCTTGAATATTCACTATCATCCAGTTATCAGCCAGCGAGAGCGCGTGGATTCATGGAGTCCCTAAGAATATTGCCAAGACCCTTGATCATTCCCTCTAGGGCTCCAGGTCCAGGTGCTCTGTAAACAGTTGTTTTTTCGTTTTCTTTCCAATTTTCTCTCCGAAACCTTCTTCTACTGAAGGTTTTGACTCTTGGTGGGACACGGGTTCAATGATCCCAGCTGCCCCGAGCTACATTGCCCAATTGGTCTTGCTTCTGAGGGAGCACATAAAGAATGAGTTTTGGCAAGCTATTCTACCAAGAGGGGCATTACAGTTGAAGCCAACTTAACGCTCACAAACAAGCATCTGTGGCAGTCAGGCGAAGGTATGCCGACTGATATTTCCCCTCCCAAACCCAGGGGTGATAGTTCTAACTGTAACATGCCTACTGCCTTCCTGGCTTGAGATCAGTTAACTAAACACAAAACTGACCTGTACATTGAATTCCACAGGCGAACAAACATACCAAGCGAACTGTTGGAGAAGCATCAGATTACTTCACCTTTACTCGGCACTGTCCACAGGGAAATGTGTTGGGCAAACCTGTTTTTGGTTGGGAGGGATAAGAGCCCCGGATTTGTAGATCACAACGATGTCACACACAAGTAATCTGCCGGTGATGACATCATGTAGGTCACGACGATGTCACACACAAGTAATCTATCGCTGATGACTCATTGAAATATATGAGGTAATGAATGGCCTTGACAGGGTAGATGCTGAGAGATTGTATCCCCTTGCTATAGAATCTGGAACAACGGGGTCTTTGTCGCAGGATAAGAGGACGGCCATTCAAGACTGAGATGAGTTGGACTTTCTTCACGCAGAGGGTTGCGAATCTTTGGAATTCTACCAGAGGGGGCTGTGGATTCTGAGTCATTGGGTATATTCAAGGCTGAGATGGATCGATTTTTGGACTCTAGGGGAAATCAAGGGATATGGGGATCAGGTTGGAAAGTGCTGTTGAGGTCGCAGATCAGCCATGATCTGATTGGATGGTGGAGCAGGCTCGAGGGTCCGGATGGCCCACTTCTGCCCCTATTTCTTATGTTCTTATGACATTATTTAGGTCGCAATGATATCACACACAAGTAATCTGTCGCTATTTCTTCAAATTGGGGATAAGAGGTCCCCATCTTTCTAAACAAAGTCGCCAGGGTCATTGGGCAGTTGAACTCCACCTTTTTCTTACCTAACTCGTTGTATTTTGCGTGTTGACCGCCTCCAGGCTGGAGCTTTCCAGTCATCGCTCAGCCTGGCTTTTCAAGGGGGTTGGACATTATTTGTGAAGTGTTTTTTTTCATGGCCTCTAAAAATCAGGAATTCTTTCTCTTAATCTAACTGCAGGAGGTTCAGTTCATTGGATAATATGAATGGTATAGTTGATCTCTTTAATTGCAAAGCCGTTCTTCTCTCTCGACCTCAAAGCCTCTCTCTTCTCCGGTAATATTTCTCATAATCTAACATCTGTACTCAAGGCTCCCGAGCGATAGCAGCGACTGGACCCAAACATTCACCTTTGTAAGAATAGCCACGATTTTGCAAAATTTGCTGTGAGGAAGTAAGTAATTCTAATAACTTTTTCTTGCGTTCCATTGTACCGTCCAACTGCCACACTGAGATAACTGACCTGCCAAAGCACGCATGCAACACAAGTCCTTTAATTTCCATTAACAAACGACTGTAACTCACATCGCTAACATGGTTACCTCTCTGCATCACTCGAAGCTTCAATATGCTCTGTTTTAGTGTTGAAGCCGTTGTCACCAGCACCAACAGGCAAGGCTCTTTTTCACGGAAAATTCGTGCACCAACAACTTGTCAGGTTGATGCTATTTACTGCCCTGTTGGTGCTGCATTCCGTATTCCGATTAAATCATCGCAACAGCTGTTGCAATCTGCTCTGCAAACCCTTCAGTCTGCTCATTTGTAGGTGTTTCTGGGCATTATGAGTTTATTTGGTTTTTACTTTCCATTCAATTTCAACAGTTAGGGAGCTGACAAGGAGCGCGAGATAGCTATTTAACTAAATGTGATGTGACGTGATAAATCAATGGCCTGGCCTCAGCTGGAGTATTGTGTCCAAATCTGGGCGACACAGTTTCTTATGGGTTTCAAGCCCTTGAAGAGGGTGCAGCGGAGATTCACAAGAGTGGTATCACGGGTAAGTGACTTCGGTTATGTAGGTAGACTAGAGAAGCTGGACTTGTTCTCCTTAGAGCAAAAGTGGTTAAGGGGAGTTTTAATAGTGTTGTTCAAAATTATGAGGGGGTTCTCCTCGAGTAAATAAGGAGAAACTCTTTCTACTGGCAGTAGAGTCCGAAATCAGAGAACACAGAAGTAACGCAATTGGCAAAAGAGCCAGAAGTGAGATGATGAGAATGTATTTTAATGCAGCGGGTTATTATAATCTGCAATGTACTTGAATCGTAACTTTCAAAAGGAAATTGAATAAATAATTGAAGGGGAGAAAATTGCATGACTATGGGGAAATAGCAGGGGAATGGGACTAACTGGATAGCTCTTTCAAAGATTCGTCACAGGCACTGTGGGTCGAATGGGCTCCTAATGCGCTGTAAGATTATATGATTCTATCATTCGATGATTCAATGTGATGTGATGTGTGATGTGATAATATAATGTGGTGTGATATGTTGTGATTTGAAATGATCAACTACGTGCAACCTATTAATCTGGTGGATCCGTTTCGACATCTCCCACTCTCATTGTGCTCACCAATTCTCGATGATGAGCAAAATAATATTAATCTACGTTCTGCACTTCAGAATGTGAAATGCATGATGAAAATGTACTGAAGAATGGGTCCTTTTCATGGTCAGTCATGCTCAAAACTGACTTGACATATCAAAGGGATGCGAGAATGGCTCCAGGGTGTCCCTGAGCAGAGACAACCATTCATGAACAAAAGTTAGCTCTGGAAATAAGTGACCCTGCCTTTGTATTTAGAACAGTCTTTGGGTAAGAGGAGCTCCACCACAACACATGTATTCTCTAAGTCAGGCAATGCACACTTGATCTTTACAGTACTGCAATTGAATTCTGTTGAGTTAATCTTCTATGTGAGCGTCTTTATTTCTGGTGTCCGAATTCGCTGATTACACAAACAAAAAGTTGAGTAGTCACTATCCCGATAAGGCAAACATAGAAACCCATGCAAAAAGCAGTATCTAATGGGTACAGTTCTCCTATGCCATGTGTATAATTAAAATACATTGCTCAACGTGCTCAGGCCGAATCGATTTCTGTTTATGATGTGATCACATCGCAATTGGATATCCGATCTTGCAACACAAACGAAAAGCGTTCATGCCTCATAAAATAGATCATTACAGTTATCAAGCAGAGGAACGTCGTCTCACTCCTGTCACTCTGCTATCAGAAGGACATTGTTGCTTGTGATTGCAACATTCGTGTTGCGACGATACTGGGGTTGTATGTACTGACAGCCGCACTCACCCCACCTGTTTGCAGGTATTTCAGTCAATTGTGATATAATCGAGACATTTTCTGGTCGACATCCACTGCCATATAAACTATACTGGTCGCCGACAGTGAGCAGTGTGGTGCAGATTTAATTCAATCCATCTTTTGGTACCTGAATCTGTAATTAAAGCAGAGGTGATGTTAGAAAATGTTCAGACTTCATCCAGTTGTCTTATATAATCAAGCAAGTTAATTTTCTTATCACAGAACTTTGAAGCAGAAATACCCGGTCATTTGGCCCATTGAGTCTGTGCCGGTTTATATCATGTGTACAACAGCAACACCATCCCCACCCCCACCCCTACCCCCACCCCCACCACACATGCACCTTGGAGACAACCTTAGCCTCGAATTATACCAAGTCACAACTAACACTATTTAACTCAGGTGTGTTGGGGCGAAGGATAGTGTGAACTCAGTGACAGCCAACTGTAATCTGTATAATAATACATTTTTCAGTAATTTTATTAGGAAATGTACATGCTTTAACAGCATGGATGTATTATAATAAAGACGACTTGGAAATGTATGCTCTTCAGCCTTCAAACCTATGAATAAGCCAATAATTAATTCTGCCTGGCTGTTTTCTGAAATCGACCTTCACCTTTGCCTTTTTATTTAAGTCCATATACATTGAAATGCAAGGCGCCACATGAACAATCACACATATAGCCTTTGCAAATGAGCTAAAATATTATTATATCTACAAGACGATGTCTGGTATTTGAAAAGATGTATACACAAACCGTCCTAATGAATTAACTTCGAGGGTTTGATGAAGAAATTAGATGGTGCCTTCCATGGTATCATGTCAAAGTGCAGCTTTATATCCAATGCTGTTCCCTTCTATGCGATGATTAAAGCATTAATTATTGTTGGACAATGATTCCATAGCCACCGATTGTCCACTATGTATAGCTCAAATAGCCAATATTCAAGTTCCAACCAACACAAAGTGTGCCGATTTGGAGGCACGTTTCACTGAGAGGTCTGTGCTGCCAAACAACATATACAAACAAATACACGCAGGCACGCAATTTGCTGCAGATCGCAATGAATACAAATCAAGAATAAGAAATCTGGCTGAATTTTTGCCCCTCTTTTGTGAGAAAACTGGGCAATAATAATAACCCCCCATCCACCCTGGGTGAGATGAAGAAACCAGGATAAACGAGGAAACGATTCTCGGAATTCCCTAACATGTGATATAATTTTTTTATTCCATTGTGAAGAAAAGCACCCCACCATAAACTAGTATCTCAATCTGTTTGTTCAAGTGACTGGAGGCAACTAACGATATGAAGTTAATGGAAAGAAAAATTGGGAAAGGTTTATGACGGGCAGCGGATCCGATAAGTTTCGTTTCACACTATCGCCAAAACTTATCCCCTTGTTTGGTGCAACAATCAAAGGATCCCTAACATACACTTGAAGGAAGTTCAAGTGAGATAATTAGGGAACACAATTACTGATGTTATTTAGTGACTTGTTCAAATTGGAACAGATTTTTGCATTCATCTTATTTTCAATTCAAGTAGATACATTTCAATGATTAAAGACACAATCAAAGTTTATTAAAGCATTGTTCGTGAGCTCGTCAGAGCGGGAAAGGTCATGGTTTAATTCCACCTTGTACTGAGGTCGTTGATCTCGGCCAGTTGCGCTTATATGTTCGCAGAGCACTATGGTGGAATGCTCCCTGTACTTTGGTCGACATTCCTCCAGCAACTAATACCAAGCAACAGAGTAAGGCGGTGATGGAGGTCGGAAGAGAGTAACAGAAAAAGAGGGAGGTATAGATACAGAGAAAGCAACAGAGACGGTGATTGAAACAGAAAAAGAGCAAGTGAGAGACGGAGATAGAGGTGGAGAGAGAGAAATAGAGATGGATTGACAGTAAAATAGACAGAGGGATATAAAATGGAGAGAGATTAAGAGTGAGAGTAATGTTGAGATGGTGAGAGCAATATAGAGTGAGGAAGGGAGATGTGGAGTAAGCGGGAAAGTGAGAAATGGAGCGATAGTTGGAGCAAGTAACAAATGTAGGTTAAGATAGAGAGAGAAAATAACAGAGGGGAAGATAAAGAGGGAGAGAATAATAGAGAGTGGGTGAGAGATGGAAATGGAGGGTGCATAACAGAGAGGGGGATAGATGGAGAGGGAGTAACAGAGGGAGATAGATGGCGAGAGAATAACGGAGGACGATAAAGATAGAGAGAGAATAACAGAGAGTCAGTGATTGATAGAGATGGACAGAGGGTAACAGAGAGAGGGGGATTTAAATAGAGCGGAAGAGTTAGAGATAGAGTTGAACAGATTAATGGAGAGAGAGGGAGTGTTAGATACAGAGATGGAGAGGTGGAGACATGGAAAAGGAGAGCAAGTAACAGATGAAAATGTACAGATGGAGAGAGTAACAGAGAGGAAGTGAGAGAAAGGGATGAATACAAATTAACAGAAAGAGGAGGAGATATAGATGGAGATAAAAGTACCAGAGAGAGAGAGAGAGAGAGAGAGAGAGATAAATAGACGGAGAGAGAGTAACAGGGAGAAAGAGGGAAATAGAGATGGAGATAAGAGTAACAGAGGGGGTAGGAGATAGAGACGGAGAAAGTAGCGAATACAGTGGGAGGGATAGATGGAGCGAGAGTAACAGAGAGGGAGGGATTGGTAGAAATGGACGGAGATCAGCACAGAGGAAGAGATAGGTGGAGAGAGAGCATCAGCAAGAAAGAGAGATGGTAGTGGTGATAAGAGTAACAGAGAGTGGGAGAGAAAAAGAGAGAGGAAGAATAATGACCGGAAAGGGAGAGATAGAGTTGGACAGAGTAATGGAGAGGCAGCGAGTGATAGAGATAAAGATGTGGAGAGAGAGTAATTGAGCGAAAGGGAGAGATAGGTTTGTAGAGAGGGGGAGGCAAGGAGAAGGAGAGCAAGTAACAGACGATAATATAGAGATGGAGAGGGTAACAGAGAGACAAGGATAGAAAGAGATGGAGAGAGCGTAACAGAGAGAGGGGGAGAAAGAGATTGAGACAGATTAACAGAGAGAGGGGGAAACAGATGGGGAGAAACTAACCGATAGAGGGAGATAGAGATGGGGCTAGATTAACAGAGAGAGAGCTTATACAGATGGGGAGAAAGTAACAGAGAGAGGGAGACATCGATAAAGAGAGAGCAACAGACAGGGAGATAGAGGTGGAGAGAGACTAACAGAGAGGGAATGAGGGATAGATGGAGAGAGATGGAGCTGTAGATAGAGAGCGTACCAGAGAGGGAGATAGAAATGGAGGTGGTGTGACAGAGAGGGATAAAGTTCGAGATAAAGTAACAAAACATATGAAGATAAATCTGGAATGATAGGAAAAGGGCAACAGATGCAGAGTCTAACGGGAAGTTAAAAGTTCCAGAACTTACCCAGAGGGTACAGGGCATAAAATATAACCAAAACTTGCCATCAATTAGATACTGAATGAAAACCTGAACTTGCAGGAAAAACACAAAAGATACAGAGTATACAGAGAGTGCGTATAAAATAGGTAATAGTCCAAAAGACACAGGGTAGACAGAGAGAATGAGAGAGCGAAACACTCGGTGTATACAACACCGGGTAAGATCAGCTACCTGAGCATTGGGCCGGGATGACACCTGAGCATTTTCAGCTCCATGTGGAGCTCACTGCCATAATGGGTGAGATCAGTTCCCTCAGGACAGGTCTGGATGGAAGCCTGGGCCCTTCTTGCTCTGTGTTTGGAGATCAATACCTCACCGGTTGAGATCAGATTCCTTAGCACAGGCTGAGGATGGAACCAAGGCCCTTTCTACTCTGTGTGGGCCTCAGTAGCACAGTCGCTGTGATCAGCCAAGTGAGCACAGGCCAAGAATGGAGCCTGGGCCCATCCATCTCTGTGTGTGCGGCTCAGAACAAGAAGGCTGAGATCTGCCAACGTTAATGCAGCCTGATTCCTTCCTGCTCTCTTTGGGGCTCAGTAACACACGGAGTGAGATCACGTGAGAGATCAGGCAGGGGATGGAGCTCGGACCCTTGCGCTCTGTGTGCAGCTCAGTTCCATAGTGAGTGAGATCAGCTAACTCAGTATAGGCCGGGCTGGAACCGAAGCCCTTTCTGTTCTGTGTGCTGCGCACTGCCGCACTGACTGGGTCAACTAACACAACATAGGACAGGATTGGAACCTATTGCCTTCCAGCTCTGCGTGGTGTTTCAGACCATGCCGGGTGAGGCGGGCAAACAGCACAGGCCAGAGATGGAGCCTGGGCAATTCCTTCTCTGTGCGATGTACTTTGCAACACCGGGTCAGTTGCAGGAACTAAGCACAGACTGGGGATGGAACCAGGATTCTCCCAGTTCCGTGTGGTGCTCAATGCAACGCCGGGTGAGGTGAGGTAACAGCAGAGGCCGTGGATGGATGCCTACTCTCTCATCTGTGAAGGGCTCAGTATCACATTATGTCAGTCCAATAAACTCAGCAAAGGGGTGGCACGGGAGCCTACGCCTCCCAGCTCTGTGTGGATCGCAGTACCATGGTCGGTGAGATGAGCTCACAGCACAGGCAAGGGGCCTTGGAAATTCCTGCCCAGTGCGCTTCAAAAAATTAACAATAATGGAAGTGCCACGTACCCACATTGCATTGCGGAACAGCAATGTCCCTATCTGCAATAAGGGCTGCGCAGCAATGTGCCGTGCTTGCTTCCCTTCCACGAACTGACCGTGGAAGGGCTCTAACTTTTGGGGGAAGGATACGTTGGAAAGGGAGGGCGCGATGTCACTCCCTGAAGACCACTTAACAAAATCCCGCAGAAAATTACCTCTCCCCCGCACAACTAATCTACCGTTCCACAAACGGACCCGCCCTCCCCCTCACTGAGCCGCACCCCTCCCCACACACAGACACCCGCCCCTCCCCCACAGGGAAAGGCCAATTCCCTCCCCCAACACACGGATACTCGCGTCCCTCCACACGTACACCCACGTCGCCCCGCAAGGACCAGTCCATCTTCACGGACAAGCCACACCTCCCTCACAATCAGATCACTCCCACCCCTCCACACGTGCCCGCGACTCCCACCACCACCACCTCAACGCGGAGCCACCCATCCCCCACAAGAAGCCCTCATTCCCCCGACACGCAATCGCCATTCCAACCCTACGAGCCGCCCGTTCTCTCACACAGATCCTTCCCTGTCCAACACACGGACCCGACCCTACAATCACATTGAAACGCCCCACCACCTCAGACCTACCCCTGCCATTCGCCCCCTCCCCCACACACACATAGACCCTCCCCTTCTTTCCACATGGAAACGTGCCTCCCCCCAAACAGACCATCTCCTCCCGCCACATGAACCCTGCCTTCCCACACAAAGGAGACGCCTTTCCATCAGCAGCGAAACAACCTCCCTAATAGACAACGTCCCCACTCGCCCCACAAGGACTCGCCCCTACCCCGCTCCCACCACAGGGCGATGAGATTTAACTTTTACCGTTGAAGTTGTTATGATTTGGGATGCATTGCCTGAAACGGTTGTGGAAGTAGATTCAATGGTAAATTGGATAAGCGAATTGGATATGTACTTGAAAGGGAAACATTTGCAGGGTTATGCTGGAAGAGCAGGGGCGTTGAACTAATTGGATAGCACTTTCAAAGAACAAGCACAGACACGTTGGGTCGAATCGCCTCCTGTGGTGTACGATTCTATGAATCTCAGAGGCGCGATTAAATTTTGGAGCATGACGCACATGTATGAGAGGGTGCAAGGAGCTTAATCGAGTAAATAGGTTTATGCCATCAACATTAAATTGAAGCTTTCACGCCTGGCAGCGTAAAAAAGCCACTTTACAGTGTGATTTTGCAATTTGTTTTGCAACCCAGTCAACGACCGTGAGGCTTCATACTGTCGGCGAATTCTTTTCAGCACATCAACAGACAATGAGGATATTGGAATTGGTTTGGAAAACAGTTTTTCACACAGAATAGAGAAAACAATGTTGAAAAGTTGCATTGACGAACTTATCACACTTATTGTATTTCAACTGTATGAATGGGAGGACCCTGAGCAAGACAAAGGGTCAGAGGGAGCTTGGTGTGCAAGTTCACAGATCCCTGAAGGCGGCGGAACAGGAATATAAGGTGGTAAAGAAGGCATATGGGATACTTGCCTTTATTAGCCGAGGCATAGAATGTAAGAGCAAGGAGGTTATGATCGAGCTGTATAAAACACTGGTTAGGCCACAGCTGGAGTACTGTGTGCAGTTCTGGTCGCCACACTACAGGAAGGATGTGATCGCTTTGGAGAGGGTGCAGAGGAGATTCACCAGGATGTTACCAGGGCTGGAGCGCTTCAGCTATGAAGAGAGACTGGGAAGATTGGGTTTGTTTTCCTTGGAGCAGAGGAGGCTGAGGGGGGACATGATTGAGGTGTACAAAATTATGAGGGGCACAGATAGGATGGATACTAAGGAGCTTTTTCCCTTCGTTGAGGGTTCTATAACAAGGGGACATAGATTCAAGGTGAAAGGCGGGAGGTTTAGAGGGGATTTGAGAAAGAACTTTTTCACCCAGAGGGTGGTTGGTGTCTGGAACTCACTGCCTGAAAGGGTTTTGGAGGCAGGAACCCTCACAACATTCAAGAAGCATTTGGATGAGCACTTGAAATGCCATAGCATACAAGGCTACGGACCAAATGCTGGAATATGGGATTAGAGTAGACAGGGCTTGATGGCCGGCGTGGACACGATGGGCCGAAGGGCCTCTATCCGTGCTTTATAACTCTATGACTCTATGACTCTATAACTAACTCGTGATTGTGAATCAAAATAGTCCAACAAAGGGCAGTGGTCACATTTCCAAATAGTTTCTGAAAGATGTCCATTTTTACAGGCCTTAACATCAGGTGTGTTAAGGTATTGCCGGCCTCGAGAACATCTGCCTGACAGAGTATCTCCTGTTAATTATGTTTTATTGTTGCGTATTCGCGGGTCTCCTCATTTTGGATATATCCTTCTTGTTTGCGGAAGTTAGAGATGTCTATAGTTGCGTACAGAAACTTTTCCATCTGAGCTGGTTTGGTCGATATCAAAGCGTCAAGACCAGCGTCGGTATACTGAATGTCGCTCTGGAACGAAAGGCATTTGTCTTAGATATGGCGCTACTGCGCATATGAACTGAGCGAAATTGGAGTGTGCTGTCCTTTCCAGAGCAATTTACGTTGTCGTATCTCTGGGTGTTTTCTATTGGCCCTGATCAATGAGTTGAGCGTTTTGATGTGTTCATGCAAGAATGAAAGAACTTACAATTGTATATCAGGATAAGTTGATGAGGATGTCAAAAACATACGGGATCCTGGGCTTAATAAATAGAGGCATAGAGTATCAAAGTAATGAAATTACCGGTTAGGCCCCTGCTGGAGTATTGTGCCCAATTCTGTCACCACAATTTAGGAAGGATGTCAACGCCTTGCAAAGGGTGCAGAGGAGATGTATCAGAATTATAGCAGGGATGTGGGTCTTCAGTTATGCGGAGAGACTAGAGAAGCTCGAATTGTTCTCCATAAAGCCAGGAAAGTTAAGGTGAGATTTGAGAGAGGTGTTCGAAATTATGAAGGGGTTTGATGGAGTAAATAAGGAAAAACTGTTTCAACTGGTAGGGTGGTCGGTAACCAGAGGACACAGAATTACGATAATTCGTTAAAAGAACTAAAAGGGAGTTAAGGGGATTTTTTTAAAGCAGCGAGTTGTTATGATCTGTAATGCACTGCATGAAAGCATGGGAGAAGCACATTCAATTGAAAATATCAAATTGGAATTTTTTAAATACTTGAAAAAGAGAAAATTTGCAGGGCGATGGGCAAGAGCAGGGGGATGTGAAACTATGTGGGTAGGTCTTTCAAATGTCCGGCACCGGTACAATGAACTGATTGGCTCCTCGTGTGCTGTATGATTCTATGATTGATAAGACGTAGGCATTGCCATGAAATGAATAAATTTGAAGTGTCGTCACTGTGCAGAAGAATGCAGCCACAGTAATTCAGACAAATGGCGAATTAATCTGTTTTAGATGGTGTCCATTGAGGGAAACATTTTTGCATGGGCACTGCAAGTGTTTTCTTCTGTTCCTACAATAGTCCCATGAGATCGTTTACCTTCACAAGCAGCAGCAAACCGGGCCTTGGTTTAAAGTCACATCCAAAAAATTGAACCACTGATGTAGGAATTAGCCCAATAACTGATATAATATAGAATAATTACAATCAATAGCAGAAGTAGAATGAAATGTATTATGAATCTATGTAACTATAAATGAAAATTGTACTGCGTATTAATATAGTATGAACTATGTAACGTGTATTCAATAATAAATTGCTGGTGGGCCGAGAAGGGTGTATCATTGTTATTAAAGTCAAGTTTGCAATTAAAACTAACAGAACTCTAAGACAGTATTGAAGTGGGAATTAACAGACCTTGGGGAAAATCACAGCTGCTGAGGGAGGATTTACCTTAATAACATAATGTCCAAAAGGCATGTATATAAGGGAACTGAAGGTGAAATAAATCAAGGAATCACCCAGGCTCAGGCCTCTCTATCTCGAGCCCCAGCAAGCTCGTGAATACAAATGTGTTTGTACAGCGGTTCCTGTGAAGCCTGGAAATGCAAACTCTAAAATAAAGTATGTTAAGTCTGTAACAAAAAGGCACAGATGGTACAAGGAGTTGCTGGGAATGTAACTTCTTAAGGGTGAGAGACATGATTAATGGTAATCATGATTAATGATGTGGATGTGATAGTGAACTGCCACATGGACAGAAAAAGGGTATAAGAAGAGACCTCAAAGGCTGAGGAAGGCGCGCAAGATTCTGGCGAGGAAGAAGAGAACTCTTCAGTCAACAGAACACAGCAAGGGAGAGAGAGAGAGAGAGAGAGAGACCGTGCCGCAGTCACTTGGAGGGATACTTCCAAGGTTTCAAGGAACAGACTGTGTCTATTTCTCTTTGTTAAGTATCACTTTCTTCGTACTAATTGTGATGTGGTGAATATATCTGTTTTGCCTTTAACCAGAATACCAGTACCGTGGTGGTCTTGTTTTCACGAACCAGTCCTTGGATTGGATTAAAATATCATCCTGAAAGTTGGGCTTTAAATCCTACACTGACATGGTAACACTCCCTTAGTACTGCACTGAAGTTTCAACCTAGATTATATATTCGAGTGTTAGAACAAAGCACAACTTTCTGACTCAAAGGTGAGGGACAACTGAGCCACATCGACACCAAGATGCAGTTCGGAAATTGCAAATAATTCTGAGTATCTGCAATGTATTATCCCCTCTGCGTCCTGACACCTGTAAATATTGTTGAACCCTGTGAACTTGTTGAAAATGTAAACCATGAGACCTAATGTCAAAGGGGTGGTGGTAAAGTATCTTCTGGACTCTGTCTGTGAGATAAGAAACTCATTCTATGAAATGAGTTTGGTTTGATCAGAAATGCCAACGTGAGAAACTCTCCCAAATCCCATTCACTTGGTCACTGCGTACAGAGTCTGGAGGAATGTTTCACTCTTAGCGGCGTGAAGACGTTGTTACTCCCTCAAAAACACCGGCCACTAAGTTTCTGAAACTTCCTTTTATCTGTTGGGTTTTGCTTGCTTTGTGTCACTTGCTGGCTGAAAACACAATTAAACTCCTACAAATGTCAGTCCAGCGTGGCGTCATTTAACATAGCGTTCAGTGCGTTCTGTACCACAGCGTAGGTCACCGAATTATCATCCGTTTCCGAGGCACACACAGCTTCACTTTGTTTCTTCCTAAATAATAATAAATACCAATGATGCAATTCGCGTAATTAATTGGAATAAATTTACGTAAACTATGCTGTGCCTGTACGATGAAGGAACTCAATTGGTCATGAGAGGCTTGTGTCGTTTCGGTTTCCTGATGAGCACAGATCAGGTCTCAAATCATTTCATGTAACTATCCACCTGAGCACATTTCAAAAGAGAACTTTTCTTGATGGATGAAGGTCATTAATGACGTTGTGCTGTCTGCACTGGGTGAAGATTGATTGTGCTAAATAAGATACAGAGGAGGTGTATTCAAATATGCAGCACCTTGTTAAATATCAGGTCGAGTTTCAATCTGCAAACACGTTCCTCTCTATTATCATGTAGATGGTTCCAACCCATTGGAGTTTGAATCGCGGAATCGATCAATATTCCTCATCAATCGTTCTGAGATCCTTCTATAGTATCTCTGAAAAATGCACTTTGGTATTATTTGGGACGTACTTGGCTTTTTAATTATGTCATGGTACACGAGGGGTTAAAAGCTTGAACAATTCACACAATCTCATTTTACAAAGATTGTTGCCGATCATTGGTTGTTATCGGCCTCCACCTATCGTTGGAGCTATATCATTCATTTTAAATACAAACATTCTGTCTGATTTGTGCAAGGGTAACTTTGATTGGCAACTCATGGTTTACCGAACACATGGTTATTTGAAGTCAATTGGAGCCGGACACCTCTTTGAAGCTAAATATCAGCATGACGATTTAAAAGCAGGGAGTTTGAGTGGATCTTTCAAAGAGAGCGAGACCGACAAAATAACTTATGTTACGGCTAAGAATAAGTTAAAGACCGCTGCATAATGCATTTCTGGCATAACTTACCACATCAGTCGCACCCCATTCATGAATATAATTTTCTACTCCTGGAGCCAAGCAACCTTAACAATTCCTGTAAAAATGTGTCACGTTCCTTATACTATTTGTTTGTTTTTTAACTGACCAATGAAATTACATGATCAGTGAAGTCTAAGTAAAATTCTAGTGTGATTTTATCGTGAGATCTTCCCATGACAAGGAGGCTTGCGCGGGGCGGCCCAATATTAGCATCGCCTGACGGAAACTGACGGCGATTCTATTGTCGCCTGTCCATTGCTTGGGCAGGCGACAAACTTTACCCAGATTACAGAGGAGGGGAAAACACTACCTGGGACATAGGGCTCGAGCGATCAGCCACGCGAGCAGACCGAGAGACTGAAGTCCAAAAATGACCAGGTTAAACATAACGAAACAAAGCACCAATCTTGTAACAGGAAGAATGTACAGGAAGCCGGAATCAAGCAGCCACTAATATTACTCTGTGTTTGATGCTGGGAGACGAGAGGCTGTTCAGGGAACGATTGACGCTCCTACTTTCAACACACTGCTCCAATTCAGACAGATGATCACTATCCTCAGTGAGTGATGATTTAAACGAGTTTCTGATACATAGTCTTTCTGACGCAGGGTACCCTTTAAAGTTGTCTAATTTATTCTCCAGTCTATGCAGTTAAGAAACATACATACCTTTGTATCTTCACTGTGACAACGACTGCAATTACAATAATTAGGCAACAGGCTCCTCCTCCTATTTTGAAGATGTTTGTCCAGGAGAATAAGAATATTCCTAAAATGTCGGAAAATACATTAATTTTCATTAGTGCATTGGGGCCAATACACCAATCTTGGAAACACATATGTGAGTATGAGGAAGAAATTTCCTTCATGTTCGGATCATAAAGCTAATCAAAAATTAGGGATTATATTCGCCACATCCTGCTGATCCAAAGAGTTAATGACGGGCTAATGATGACCAGCAGAGATTATAGGACTCTAGTGGAATCAAGGGATATGGGGATGGGGCTGGAAAGTGGAGTTGAGGTCGAAGATCAGCCATGATCTGATTGAATGGCGGAGCAGGCTCGAGGGGCCGAATAGCCTAATCCTGCTCTTATTTTTCATGTTCTTATATTCTTATGTTGGACCAACTCTCTAACTGCATTCAAATTACAGGTAAATTCAACATGTACCCTCAAAGTGGAGCTGGTATTTGCTGACACAATCACCGTGCACGTTTGCTGCAACACATGAAATTTGAATTCCAGTTCCAATTCGAGTTGGGTGTGCCAGTGTCAGGGAGCTCTGCACCAGGTAACTATTCACAGCCCACGAGATGAATTCCACGTCTGACCTGTTCTCAGTGATGATACTTCCATTGACGTTCCATGTAATGTTTGCTGGTGGATTGGCTGTGACACTGCAGTTACAATCAGTCCAATTCTGAGAGCTGTTGCAGGTCGGGCCTGATACAATTGTGGGTTAATCTAAAAAAAACAGAGACTTCAGTGTGAAATGATTATGTCAAACATTTGTGGTGCATAAATACTGCATTAAACACCTTCCATTGTGCTGGCCTGACGTGATACTTCTCGATAACCAGCTAACAGGGCAACAGTTCAAAGGATGGTGTCCCTGAATATTACATTGTTAACTGAACAGTAATCCAGTAACAGAGCGTAAGTTACCACCACATTTATTCGATATTTTTTGGCGAATTCCTGCTCAGCAAAATGAGGGAAGTCGGTTCTAAGAAATGGAGGCTTGTTTATTTTAGAATGCCAGTATTATTCATAAACTGTTAGAGTTAGAGTAAAGCTCCCAGTAAATGCACTTCTGTCCCAATCAGGAGGGTACTTCCTGCTGCATTTATGTCAAATTGTGCACATTCTACAACTGTCACCCTCAACGAGTTGGCCAGGTTTGTTTCCATTATTGGAAATATCGAGGTTGCTTTGCACTATGTCCAAAAGGAAGGGATGACACAATACCAAGCTCATATTACATTGGCGCGTTAGTGCAAGCGGTAAAGAGAAACGTGGGTTTTAATCGAGAGTTTGTGAACTGAAAGGCTTATATCTAATTGAGAAATGCATGCACACTTACATTGTACAGAAATCCGTGTGGAGCTGTTTGCGGTGCCCAGCTTATTTTCAGCCACACACCAATATTCACCGTCATCTTCAAAACTAATGTTGTGGAATTTCCGCTTTAGTTCATTGGTGGAAGATGTCCTGATCTCTTCACCATTTTTCACCCATCTTAAACTGACAGCTGGTTTTCCGCATGCCGTGCAGTATAATAATAATGAGCTGCCTTCCACCGCTACTGTAGAGGAATTGACGGTTGGGTTTTCCAGTCCATCTGAAACAGGCAATAATGCAAAACGTGAAGCATGATATAGATTATAATTAAATCATTATGTTGGGTAAGAGGCCGCGTCTAAATTGCAAACTTCTTATTTTACTGCCCCAGAATTTAATGTTACAACAAAAATATTTATCTTCGAGAATTTACCTCCCTCTTCGAATTATGTCTCCTTGTGGCGTACGTACTTTAACAATGATGCATCATTCAGGTGAATTCTGAAGCCCAACCAGAGCTGATATCTGCTGTCATAGCTGAAACCAGCTTCAGATACTCACTCGCCTTGGCATTTTTGTATCCCTTCATGACTGACTGAACTCAGAACCTTACTGGTAGATCTCAGAATAGCAATTAACAATGGCATAAACCAAACTCTTGGAGCCACCAACATTAATTCATCGATGTGAATATTCACAAAATAATCTGACTGACAAGAATTGGCTGAGAGCCACTCCGATTCACTTATTATCCAAGTGAGCTCTCACGGCATAGAGACGGAGGTTTCTCGGTACATTCTTTGATGCTGTCCTAAACCTGTAATAAATTGCTGATGGTGGAAGGAAAATTGTTGAACCAGTCGGCCGACAGTTGAGGGATATTAACTTCAGAGCAGACATTTACATTTGAGCTGCAAGGTAAGAATTTGTGGAGAAGAAATTGGGGAGCCTTGTAGTAAAATTGAGCATTCTGGACTTCTCTCACGAAAAGCGGATGATGGAGTGAACGTGAGCGCCGATGAAACTCTCCAAGTACCGGAACGTTCATTAACAATTTCTGGTCCATCTTTAGTGTCCCATGGAAGAGGAAGGGACCCATTGTAATCAATCCACCTCAGTTGCAGTTTGTCATATGGGCAGCTGTGAGTGATTGAACAGCTCAGTCCTGCTGCTTTTCCAGAAGTCAGTTCCCCATAACCTGGAATATGTGGCTTGTCTGTAAGAACATGAGCAAACAGGCGTATTTGGGTAATTTCAATCTTAAAACCGGGGAGTGGCCTGAAGCAGCACTTCCATCTAAATCTGACAAAGAGTTAAAACAATAAATCGCATTTTGTCTTTTATGTGTCGCAAGTTGATTCGCTACTCTGAATTACTCCTCGCAGTTATAAAATAGTTTGCTGCCTCAAATGATAATATATGGCCTCACTTAAATAACCATCAGTCGTTTTATCTCGTATATTATTAATATAATGGATCTAATAGCTGCAGTCCAGTGAACCAGTCTTGCAGGCAGAAGTTAGAATCAACGTTAGATGTTTAGATATAAGCAACAAGTGTGATTGTGACTAATGCAGATCAGAGTGTTCCCAGATTCTGTTGCAAACGAACTTCAGTACAGAAAAATGATGCTCAAGAATGGACAGGCCAGGTAAACGAGTGGCAACATAGTCCTATGTCGGAGAACCGCAGCAGTTTACTCTCGTGTAAAACGCATTAAGCTTTCCGTAGGAATATCATTTCGGCGACATGACATCAGAATCAACAAATAACTGAGGCAGCGTGAACACATTTTTAACATTACTCTAAAATGTACTTATCCATTCGGATCTAATTAAATACCATGTGCTGAGAATATGTACAAAATAAAAATCGAGATGTGATGGAGCTCTGAAAGAGAACCATAGTTAGTTCTCAGTTGGAATAAGAAAGCGAGTTTTGGTTTTTGCTCTAGAGGAAGGCTAAAGGGCGGATTCGCTTGGATTCTGCCTGGTATGAAGAAGCACACATATGAGGTATGCCTTATAAAATTGTGGCAGAACTCATCAGGACAAAACAGGTTTACACAGAAGTGTTTAAACCTATGAAGCAAATGGACAGAGGAGATCGAAACAGACTGAACCTGAACTTGCCGCCGGGGTCAAAACTGGGGTCCCACATCAGGCGCCCATTCCAGCATCCGCCCGATTTACATATCCTTTTATTTCAATGAACAATTAGATCTGTTGGTTTCTATATTATGCGGACGACCCGCACCGCCAGTTTTACGTTTCGGCCAACAAGTTGAAATTCTATCATTATGTGAACACTTAACAATAAGTTGGTTAAAGGGAATGGCAATAAAGGGATATGGGAACAGGCCAGGCGGAGGCGATTAGGAGTGCTGGTCATGTGGAGAATAAACAGCAACACGGACTGGTTGGGCTGTACGGCCTGTTTTACTGCTGTCATTTCCATATATTTCTGTCCTTAGGATATGAACCATTGCACTGCTTATCCGTATCTCCTCACCAGTGTTGCAACTACCCTTTGAGTTCGGCCGGCGACATCACAAAATGTGTCCACTTCACACGTTGGTTGATTCACACTTAAGCACTGGAATAAAATGTCGAAAAGAAACAAAGGAAAAACTCAACTGAAACAGAGAGGATGATTTCAGAACGGCCAGTGGTATATCTATTAACAAGCCAGCCCCAGCGGACTTGCACGCTGAAGTGATATGTGCCCTCATCACGCTTCCTGATATTCTTTATCAAAAGGGAGCATTGTCCTTGCGTAAGGTTGTCCTTCAACTCCGCTCTCCCACCATAGTTATAAGGCTGCCCACATGGATTTACCTAATGATAGATAAGGGTGTCCCCAATGCCACGAGGATCACGGCTGCTCTTGAACCACTTCCCCTTTGGCTTGGGGGCAGAGACTGAATGATGAAACGTACACGGGATCTGTGCACATGAACCCGACACTGTCGACACAATATCTGGCATCACCACAGTGCATTCATCACAACAAACAACTGAAAGAAATAACATTAGCAATCTTTTAAGTATCCAATCAAAACCCATTGTAATATCTAAAATATCTATTAAAGTATTTGTTCGTTGACAAATAATCGCCCATCACCATAGCAATTCAAATATTTCAAATGTCCTTTAAAGATCAAGTAAAATATACTGATCAAAACGCTGATGTAAATGTCCATAATTATACCTATTTGATAGCAGTGTTATGAAAGACTAATATACAAATGTAATAGTGATATTAACACGGAATAGATATGCATAAAACAGAAAGTGAATGTTCTATAAGATTGTTATAAATGCATATTTAATATTAACGAAGCTATATATTACACATCCATTGACCATTAAAGTACTTATTAAGCATAAATTAAAATAATATGAAACGTGGATTAAAATAGACAGTAAAAATAATTTGAACAGCAAATAAAACGCAATAAAGCATCTATAAAGCATGCGCTAAACAACCATTGAAATTGTTTCACTGGATTTAAAATGAACAGCCACGTAACATTGGCAGAAAGAATTGCCCTGTACTGTTCCCACAACATATGAAACATTTTTTGCAGAATTTATTATTAAAATATATTTACCGTCTGTCAATTTCATGAGAGAGAGAAACACGCAACTCCTCATAGCTGGAAACTGTTCCCGGTTTCACTGTCAACATGGAAAACCTATTTCACAACAAAGACCAATCAGATTTAAGCATTATTCATCCCTGTCATTTGTTAGAATTCTTCACTATCCCATCGGACTTCCACGGAGGTGAGGTATTCTCATCAAATCTATCGGAAGAGTGCTTACTCACTGAACTTGTGAAACTCCACCAGATATTGGTGATGTCGGCTGCTAGCACGTCTTAGGTATGCAGTGTGTGTGACCGACTGTTGCGGAATATGCTCTCATGGTATATCTAACATCTGCTAAAGAAACCTTAACACAGAAACAGAGTCACCCTCTCTCTCTGTCTGACACACACCCACACACCAAATGTGCAGTTATTTATGAACATAATGTATTGGAACCTGATGCACAAGAGCTCTGCCCCAACTTGCAGATGCCTCTGACTCACATTTCACACATATTTATCTCTTGTAATGAATCTTACAACACCAGGTTATCGTCCAACAGTTTTATTTGAAAATCACAAGCTTTCGGAGGCTTTCTCCTTCGTCACACACCTGACGAAGGAGAAAGCCTCCGAAAGCTTGTGATTTTCAAATATAACTGTTGGACTATAACCTGTTGTTGTAAGATTCCTTACATTTGTACACCCCAGTCAATCACCGGCATTTCCACATCATATTTATCTTTTGGCAGCTCAGACGAGATGTATGTTGGAGACGTGCAACTGCCGTCAGTATTGTTGCTGCAGTTTGTAGACGTGTGGTTTCCTCACCTTCTTTAAATAGTCGTGCAATAGGAGATGTTTGTTTGTAAGTCACTTGGCCCTGTGGTTCACAGCCATTCTTCCAAATAACTTAACTATTTATATTCAGACTCCAGTTCTGCAAATTTACTGAAATTAATAAATACTGTGCTTAATTTGCTGCATTGTATTTTTCTCATTTTGCTCTTAGGTCTGGAACGTCTAAATTGGATTTGAGGATTTTATCGACAATGCAAACGCCGTTGGAAAATACGTAGATATAATCCATTTTGTGAACAAGGATGCATGGGAAGGATGCTTACTCTCTCAGCTTGTGCACCACAACAAGTCTTCATGACGACGACTGCTCGCATATTTACATATGCAATGTGAAACCAAGCGTTGTTTAATATGATGCTATGATATCGCCAATAGTTTCTATAGAAACATTAACACAAAAACAGCATCTCTCTCTCTGACAAACACACAGTTTGTTTCTCAAACACAATATACTGGAGTCTGTGACCAGAGGACGCTGCCCACGCTTGCAGACGCCTCTGACGCAATTTACACACATATTTAGAACTTTTGCAGGAAATATACGTTGGTGTCGTCGAACTGCAATTAGTTTTGTTGCTGCATTCTTTAGACGTGTGGATTCCGTGCAATCTCTAAGTACATTCAGTAAACAGTTTTACAGCGCGGCAACATCCATTCTTCTAAGTGACTGAACGACCTACACACGCTTCCCAGCTGTATAAATTTGCTCAAATTCATGAACATTTTATCACATTTGCTGCAGTTTATTTTTCTCATTTTGGTGCTAGGTCTGGGACGTGTGAAATCGACTTCAGAGCGTGAAATTGATCTTCAGCCTTGGCACAAAATAGGCGATAGCGAATCGAACTCCGTGTTACCTCCCGCCATATTCCCATTTTCCAAAAGTTCATGCGGAAAATATTGTGCGTGTTGCAAAATGGGCTGCAGATTCGCTATCGCCCGTTTTGCATTACCGGCAAAGTCTAAGTTTTCGTGTTAAATGCCAATGAAAAATGTATTGCTGATATTAATTCAATGTACAATTTCTGCCAAATTGATCAGTGTGACGAAATCCTGGCTACCTGGTGCATCTCAAGCATTCCCGACCAGCTTCAACTGGGAGCACCTGGAATTAGACTGATGGGGGAACAGAACCAAACTATTCTTTTACATCAAATTACATAGAATTTACAGCACACAAACAGGCCATTCAGCCGGTGTTCATGCTCCACACGAGCCTCCTCCCACCCTACTTCATCTCATCCTTTCAGCATATTCTTCCATTCCTTTCTCCCTCATGTACCTATCTAGCTTTCCCTTAAATACATCTGTGCTATTCCCCTCAACCACTCAATGTCATAGCAAGTACCCTCTGGGTAAAGAAGTTTCTCCTGAATTCCTTATTCCAGTGGCTTTTGCCAGTGATTGCATGAGCATGGATGTTGGTGTAGCACTAAATCAGGCTTGTCTGCGATGCTTGTCGTGATCGAATAGCAACAGCAGACAACTGCAGAAGGAAATAATTTGCTGTTAATACAATACAACTTCTTATTAAAGTCAAACACAACATCTGTCAATTACTTTCCCTGGACTTCCCGCATCCACTGCTTCAGTTTATCTCCTCAAATAATTCCAGTAGGTTCATGAGGCATGAACTACTGCTTTTGAATCCATGAGACTACCCTTTTTGCTTTTTCAGATGAATATTGACGGCCTCTCTGATTCGTGTCTCACTGCTTCGAACATACGTACGAACATACGAACTTACGAATTAAGAGCAAGAATAGGCCATTCGGCCCCTCGAGCCTGCTCTGCCATTTAATAAGTTCATGGCTGATCTGATTGTGACGTCTACCCTACTTTCCCGACTACCTACTATGACCTTTGACTTCCTTGTTAATCAGGAATCTATCTAACTCAGCCATAAAAATATTCAATGACCTATCGTCACCGCTCTCTGGAGAAGGGAGTTCCACAGACTCACGAGCCTCTGAGAGAATACAAAATCTCCTCATTTCCGTCTTAAATGGGAGACGCCTCATTTTTAAACTGTGGCCCCTAGTTCAGGACTCTCCCACAAAGGAAATGTCCCTCAGCACCTACCCCTTCTAGTCCCCTCTGGATCGTATATGTTTCAGTAAGATGACCTCTCATTCTTCTAAACTCCCGTGTATACAGGCCCAGCTTGTTCAACCTTTTCTCATAAGATAACCCCCATTACACATTCCTTATGTCCTCTTCACAACTTACTTTCCTACCTATCTTTGTGTCATCAGCAAATTTAGCAACCACACATTCGGTCCCTTCAGTCACGTCATTGATATAGATTGTAAATGATTGATGTATAAGCAATGATCCCTGTGGCACTATACTCGTTACATCTTGCCAACTTGAAAATAACCTATTTATGCCTACTCTCTGTTTCCTGTTCGCTAACCAATCCTATTACCATGCTAATATGTTGCCCCCTATAACATGAGCTTTTATTTTGTGCAGTAGCCTTTGATGTGGCATCTTGTTAAAAGCCTTCTGGAAATCCAAGTACACCACATCCACATAATCCGCTGTACCAAAGTTGCTTGTTACTTCCTCAAAGAACTCTAATAAATTAGTCAAACACGATTTCCCTTTCACAAAGCCGTGTTGACTGCCTGATTGCATTGAGATTTTCTAAGTGCCCTGCTATAACCTCCTTAATACGAGATTCTAGCCTTTTCCTATGACAGATGTTAAGCTACTGGCGTGTAATTTCCTGCTTTTTTTCGACCTCCTTGCTTGAATAGAGGAGTTACATTCGCTATTTTCCAATCTGATGGGACCCTTCCAGAATCTAGGGAATTTTGGAAAATTAATTGCATTGTATCTACAATCTCTGCAGCCACTTCTTTTAAGACCCTAGGATGAAGTCCATCAGAACATGGGGACTTTTCAGCTTTGAGTTCTAATATGTTTTCAAGGCCCTTACTCTGGTGATTTGAAGTGTTTTAAGCTCCTCCCTCCCTTTCACCTCATGATTCACAATTATTTCTGGCACGTTATTTGTGTCACCTACAGTGAAGACGGACGCAAAACATCTGTTCAATTCATCCGCCATTTCATTTTTCTCCATTACTAATTCCCCAGACTCACGCTGTAGAGGACATACGCTCACTTTAGTTACTCTTTTCCTTTTTAAATACCTGTAGAATCTCTTACTACGTGTTTTTATATTTCTAGCTAGCTTTCTCTCCTACTCTAATTTCTCCCTCCTTTTTATCCTTTTCGTCATTCTGTGCTGTTTTTATATTCTGACCAATCTTCTGACCTGCCACTAACCTTTGCGGAATTGTATGCTTATTCTTTCAATTTGCTACTCTCTTTAACTTCTTGAATATTCACTGTTTTCCATTTATCAGCTCGCTAGAGCTCGGGGATTTATGGAGTCCTTAGGAATATTGCCCACAGCCTTGACCATTTGCCTGAGGAAGGAGGAAATCTCCGAAAGCTTGTGAATTTAAAATAAAATTGCTGGACTATAACTTGGTGTTGTAAAATTGTTTACAATTTCCTCTTAGGTTCAATGTCCAGGTGATCTGTGAACATTTGTTTTTTACGTTTTCTTTTCAATCTTCTCCTCGCTTTCTTCTTTTCTGGAGGATTTTGGCTCTTGGTGGAAAGCGAATTTACTTATGCAAGCTGCCCTGAGGTATATTGCCCAATTGGCCTTCCTTCTTAAGGAACCCATAAAGAATTACTTTTGGCAAGCCAGTCGACTCAGAGTGGCATTACAGTTGAAGCCAAATTAACGCCCACACACAAGCATCAGTGTCAGTCAGGAGTAGTTATGCTGACTGATATATCTCCTCCCTAACCCAAGGGTGCTGGTTCTAAGTGTAACATGACTACTGCCTTCCTGGCTTGAGATCAGTTAATTCAACGCAAAAGGCCTGTACTTTGAATTCCACAGGCGAACAAACACACCAAGCGAACTGATGGGTAAACATCACGTAACTTCACCTTAACTGGGCACTGTCCAGAGGGAAATGTGTTGGGCAAACCTGTTTTTGGTTGGGAGGGATAGGAGCCCCGGATTTGTAGATCACAACGATTTCACACACAAGTAATCTGCCCGTGATGACATCATGTACGTCACGACGATGTCACACACAAGTAATCTGTCGCTGATGTCTCATTGAAACATGTAAGATATTTAGGGGGCTTGACAGAGTGGATGCTGTGAGATTGTTTCCCCTGGCTAGAGAATCTAGAACAAGGGAGCAGAGTCGCAGGACAAGGGGTCGGCCATTCAAGACTGAGAGAAGGTGGAATTTCTTCACGCAGACTGTTGTCAACCTTTGGAATCCACTACCCCATAGGGCTGTGGATGCTCTGTCGTTAAATACATTCAAGGCTGAGTTGGATAGATGCTTGGATTCTAGGGGAATCCAGGGATATGGGGGTCGGGCGGGAAAGTGGAGTTGAGGTCGCAGATCAGCCATGATCTCATTGAAAGGTGGAGCAGGCTCGAGGGGTGGTATGGCCTCCTTCTGCTACTATTTCTTATGTTCTTATGACATCATGTAGGTCGCAATTATGTCACACACAATTAATCTGTCGCTATTTCTTCAAGTTGGGGATAAGAGGTCCCCATCTTTCTAAACAAAGCAGCCAGAGTCATTCGGCAGTTGAACTCCACTTTTTTCCTACCTAGCTCGTTGTTTTTTGCGGGTTGACCCACCCAGCATGAAGCTTTCCAGTCATCTTTCAGCCTGGTTTTTCCAGGGGGTTGGACACAATTTGTGAAGTGTTTTTTTTTCATGGCCCCGAAGAATCAGGAATTGTTTCTCGGAGCTTACCTGCAGGAGTTTCAGTTCATTGCATATTATGAATGGTATACTTGATCTCTTCCATTGCAAAGGCGTTCTTCTCTCTCTGCCTCAAAGCCTCTCTCTTCTCCAATAATATTCCTCATAATTTAACGTCTGTACTCAAGACTTCTGAGCTTTAGCAGCGACTGAACTCAAACATTCAAATCGGTAAGATAGCCACGATTTTGCAAAACTTGATATGACGGAAGTAATTCATTCTATGAACATTTTCTTGCGTTCCTTGGACCCATGTTATGATACTGACCCCTACCGTGCAACTATCACACTTAAACAACTGACCTTCCAAAGCACGCCTGAAACTCAAGTCAGTTAATTTCCATTAACAAACGACTGTAACTCACATCGCTAACATGGTTACCTCACTGCATCACGCGAAGCTTCCATGAACTCTATATAAGTGTTGAAGCCGTTGTCACCATCACCAACAGGCAATGCTCTTTTTCACGGTGAGTTCATGCACCATCAACTGGTCAGGTCGATGCTATTTACTGCCCTGTTCTTGCTGCATTCTGTATTCCGATTAAGTCGTTGCAATAACAGTCGCAATCTTCTCTGCAAACCATTGAGGCTGCTCATTTGTATGTGTTTCTGGGCATTATGAGGTTTTTGTTTTTATTTTCCTTTAAATTTCAACAGTTAGGGTGCTGACAAGGAGCGCGTGATAGCTATTTAACTAAATGTGCTGTGATGTGATAAATCACTGGCTCGGCCTCAGCTGGAGATTGTGTCTAATTCTGGGCACCACACATTAGGAAGGACTTCAAGGCCTTGGAGAGGGTGCAACGCAGATTTACTAGAATGGTATCACGTTTAAGGGGCTTCGGTTATGCAGGGCGACTCGAGAAGCTGGACTTCTTCTCCTTCGAGCAGAAGAGGTTAAGGGGAGATTTAATAGAGGTGTTCACAATTATGAGGGATTCTCATCGAGTAAATAAGGAGAAACTCTTTCTACTGGCAGTAGGTTCGGAAATCAGAGAAAACATAAGTAACGCAATTAGCAAAACAGCCAGAGGTGGGAGGATGAGAATGTTTTTTACTGCAGCGAGTTGTTATGATCTGGAATGCACTGCCTGAAAGAGTAGTGGAGGAAGATTCAATAGTGACTTTCAAAAGGGAATTGGATAAATAATTGAAGGAGAGAAAATTGAAGGGCTACGGGGAAGGAGCAGGGGAATGGGACTAACTGGATAGCACTTTCAATGTACCGCCACCGGCTCGATAGGCCGAATGGCCTCCTGAGCATACGGACATACGAATTAATAGCAGGAGTAGGCCTTTCGGCCCCTCGAGCCTGCTCTGCCATTTGATAAGACAATGACTGATATGATTGTGACATCAACCCTACTTTCCCGTCTACCGACTATAACCTTTGACTCCCTTGTTAATCAGGAATCGATCTAACTCAGCCTTAAAAATATTCAATGATCCTGCCTCCACCGCTCTCAGGGGAGGGGAGTTCCACATACTCACGATCCTCTGAGAGAAAAAAATTCTCTTTTTCTCCGTCTAAAGTGGGAGACCCCCTTTTTAAATTGTGGCCCCTAGTTCGAGTCTCTCCCACAAGGGGAAACATCCATTCAGCATCTACCCCCTCAAGTCCACTCCCCAAGATAAGCATATATCTCCTAGACTTATTGCGCTGTAAAGTTCTATGATACTATCATTCGATAAGATAATGTAATGTGATAGTTTTTTATTCTTTCATGGGATGTGGGCGTCGCTGGCGAGGCCAGCATTTACTGCCCATCCCAAATTGCCCTTGACAAGGTAGTGGTGAGCCGCTGCAGTCCGCCTGGTGAACGTTCTCCCACAGTGCTGTTAGTAAGGGAGATCCAAGATTTTGACCTAGCGACAATGAAGGAACGGCGATATATTTCCAATAGTCATCCGGGCAACTGGGGAGTACTCCGTTACACTCTTGACTTGTGATAAACCGTGATGTGATATGTCGTGAAAAGTCGTGATGTGAAATGACCAACTATGTGCAACCTATTGGTTTAGTGGATTTGTTTCGAAAATCTCCAAGTCTCACCAATTCCGGATGTTGCGCAAAAGAACATTAATCTATTGGCTGCACTTAGGAATGTGAAATCAATGATCAAAATGCACTGAAGAATGTGTACTTCTCATGGCCAGTCAGGCTCACAACTGACTTGACATATCAGAGGGATGCGAGAATGGCTCCAGAGTGACCTTCATTCATGAACAAAATTTAGCTTTGGAAATGTGTGAACCTGCCTTTATATTTAGAACAGTATTTGGGTCAGAGGAGCTCCATCACAACAAATGTATTCTCTAAGTCAGGCAATGCACACTTGATCTGTACAGTACTGCAAATGAATTCTGTTGAATTAATCTCCTACGTGAGCGTGTTTATTTATGGTGTCCTTATTCGCTGATTACACAAACAAAAGCTAGCGTAGTCACTATCGCTATAAGACAAACATAGCAACCCATGCAAATCGCAATATGTAAGCGAAACAGTTCTTCTATACCGTGTGTATCAATAAAATACATTGCTCAACGTGCTCAGGCCGGATCGGATTCTGTTTAAGGTGTGATCACATCGCAATTGAATATACGATTTTGCAACACAAACGAACAGCGTTCATGCCCCATAAAATAGACCATTACAGTTATCAAGCACAGGAACTTCATCTCACTCCTGTCACTTTGCTTTCAGAAGGACATTGTTGCTTTTGATTGCAACATTCGTGTTGCGACGATATTGGGGTTGCATGCACTGGCAGCCGCACTGACCCCACCGGTCTGCAGGTCTTTCAGTCAATTTGGGATATAATCGAGACCTTTTCTGGTCGACATCCACTACCATATAAACTACACTGGTCGCCTTCAGTGAGCAATGGGGAGCAGGTTTAATACAATTCTTCTTTTGGCACGTGAATTTGTAATTAAAGCAGTGGTGATGTAAGAATGTGCCTAGACTGCTTCCAGTTTTCTTAAATAATCAAGCAGGCGAGTTTTCTTATCACAGAACTTTAAGACAGAAATACCTGGTCATTTGGCCAATTGTGTCCGTGCGTTAAATGGTGGCATGGTCCCAGCTGGTCATAAGAGAAGAGTTTACCTGTGGTCGACCTTGGTTTATGTCATGTGTACAACAGCAACACCATCCCCGCCCCCCACCCCCGCCACAAACACACACCTTGGAGTCAAACTTAGCCTTGAATTTTACCAAGTCTCAACTAAGCCTTGTTAACTAAGATGTGTTGGTGCGAGGGATAGTGTGAACTCCGTGTCAGGCAACTGTAAACTGTATAATAATACATTTTTCAGTAATTTTATTTGGAAATGTTGATGCTTTATCATTATGGACGTATTATCATGAAGTCTACTTGGAACCGAATCCTCTTCAGCCTTCAAATCTATGAATAAGCCAATAATTAAGTCTGTTTGGCTGTTTTCTGTAATCGACCTTCACCTTGGTCTTTTTATTTAAATCCACATACATTGAAATGCAAAGAGCCAATTGAACAATCACACATAAAACGTTTGCAAATGGGCTAAAATATTATTATTTCTACAAGACGATGTTTGGTTTATGAACAGTTAAATAATAATACCAGCAAACCCATATTTGCTCTATTTATCTAAAAACTTAACTATTTGATTCACCGGATATATCACCATTTTCTTCAACTCCTCTCTGAATTTAGTCTGAGTCACTGCATAAATAAAAGTGTTTGTGCAGCAGCTTAAAAGCAGGACCATAAATCCAGTTTCTTGAAGTATATAAACTGGATCGTTATAACCTGTGTAAGAATATTTATTAGTCATTCGATAATACAAGTAATGGACTGTGTACGTCAGCCATAAAAGTATAAAATTACCGGATATACTGAAGAGTAAAATTATGGATTTTCTCCTGTTCTCCATCTCAGCATCAGGTTTTCCTTCAGAGCTGGTGTTGCCCCGCAACGCCCTGCGGACTTTACTGGCCACTACTACATATCTCACGGTCACAGCATTAAGTAGCAAAATAACAAAAAATGGGAGAAAAGGGGTCGCGATGCAGCCGAAATAAGAAAATGCTAACCATAGGCGTGAAGAATAAAAGCTTGATCTTATCCGGCAATGCCACGGCAATTTGTTAATTATTTACAGAGGTTCATATACAAAGTACCAGGGGATGTTTTTTAAACAGCTCAGAGCAAGCACCGTGCCTACAACCGCAACTGCTGTTTCCTTGTTGCAATATTTGTTTTTCAGCTTCGGGCAACAAATGGCTGTAAAGCGATCAAAGGTGAAAGCGACTGTTAACCAGACAGAAAAGTCTCTGGTTGCATAAACCAGGGCGGTTTTGGTCCTACATATCGGAGGAAGCAACAGAACATTTCCGGGAAAGTAAATGTCAATGATCCGATTGAGTATAACGCCAATGACGACAACCAATAGATCCGCCGCTGCCATGCCCACCAGGTAGTGAGTGATGCATTTGGAAAGGCCGCACTTTCCTCGGGACAGGATCACAATCGCCAATGTATTAACTGTAGGGAAAGGGAAAAAAAGCAAGATAATTAATTCATTGCAGACTTTAAGAGAAACTAACAGCTTGCAACCCGCACGTGTTCACTTCAGAAATTCCTCATTGCATTCCGCATGGAAAGAAATAGCCAGCATTTCCAGGCAAACGTAGGTTGAAAATTAGGAACAGTGTCTGCCCCGGCTCAGTTGTTAGCGCTCGCGCCTCTGAGTTAGTAGGTTGTGGGTACAATTCCCACTCCAGGGACGTGATCACATAATCTCGGTTGACACTTCAGCGCAATACTGACGGAGGTGTGGTCTTTCAGATTAGGCGTTAAACCGAGGCCCCGTCTGCCCTCTCGGGCGGACATAATAGAGCCCATGGCCACTATTTCGCAGAAGAGCAAGAGTGTTCTCCTCGGCCAGTTGCCCTGGCCAATATTTATCCCTCAACCAACATCAGTAGCAACGATTTTCTGGTCATTATCACATTGCTGTTTGCGGAATCTTCTTTTGCAGTAATCGGCTGCATCGTTTCATATGTAACAACAGCGACTACACTTCAAAAATACTTCATTGGCTGTAAAGCATTTTAGGACACCCTGAGGTCGTGAAAGGCGGCAAATTCTTTCTTTCTAATATATATATATATTAAAAAAAAACAAATACAAAATAAAGATGGGGTGGATTAATGTAACATGATACTTGGAATTCATAACAAGAAGCAAGACCGATCCGGATGTAAAATCTGGTACTACAAATGAAATAGAAAGCAGTTTTAAAATCAATGTTAAAATTAATGTTATGCCGAATTGAAAGCCATAAACTGAATTTGAATAAACAACTTTTACATAAATAATAAAATAAACAACAATAAATCTGATTGAATCAAATATAATTCAATAGTAAGCGAGTTTGAGATGAACAATACCACTAATGAATAATGCAGCTGGAAACCCCAATATAAGATGGAAACTTAAAGTAGCAGGGGGGATGTTTTTTTAAACAGCTCAGACCGTTCCTACAGCCGCAGCTGCCGTTTCCTTATTGCAACATTTATTTTTCAAGTTCGGGAAACAAATGGCTATCAAAGACGTTAAGAGAAAGTATCAGTTTGCAACCAGTAGGTGTTCACTTCGAAACTTTATTACCGCATTCCGCTTGGAAACAAATAGCCAGATTTTCCCAGTAAATGTAGTTTGCAAATTAAAACCGTGTCAGCCGAGACTCAGTAAGCAACACTCACTTTTGAGTTAGACGGTTGTGGGTTCAAGACCCACTCCAGAGACTTGAGCTCATAATTTCGATTGACACTTCCGTGCAGTACTAAGGAAATGCTGCACGCCTCAGTGCCCGGGCCAATATTTTTCCCTCAACCAACAGCACTCAACCGGATTATGTGGTTGGCGCCTCTTTGTGGGAGCTTGCTGTGCACTAATTGGCTATCGCTTTTCCCTATATTACAACAGTGACGACAACTCAAAATCCTCCATTGGCTGTAAAACGCTTCAGGACACCCTCAGCTCGTGAAAAACGTTCGATTTGTTTCTTCCCTTTCTCTTTAAAATATAAATGGGGTGGGTTAATTTAACATGATAGTTGTAAGTCATAAGAAGAAGGATTGATCCGGAAATCAAATGTGGTACTAAAATTGGAACATAAAACAATTAAAAATCAATTTTAAAGTGAGTTATGATATGCCGGATAGAAGCATTAAAATTAATTTGAATAAACGACTGTCAAACAAATAGTTAAAAAAAATCTGAAATACGTTAATTGAATGAAATAAAATTCAATAGAAAGGGAGTTTGAGATTAACAATATAACCAATGAATAAAAAAGGTGGAAAAACCCAATAAAATAAAAAACCTAATGAACGACAGATATTGGAATCTGCCGCCAACGCAGACGAACCGAAATTTGGAGGATGGCGGGCAGACTGAAGTGAGTGAATTCGGATTGTGCCTGCAGATCAGACAGGAATATTTTGGGATGAGGAAAGCGCCGCTGACTGAGCCCGCGTGGTTTCCAAATCTGAGGGCATTTGGCACATCACAGATTAGGCCAAGCGGCAAACCTGTTGCTTGTCCTGATTTTCCAACTAGGCGAGGAGGGTCGGGAGGTGATGCATAACTGATATATAATGTCAGCTGCACTTTACATTTAACGAGCAGAATTTACATGTTGAAATGTGCCCTTCAAGCAGATTATATCGTAAATAAGCTTAACGCTCCCGAACTTTATTGATGGGTCAGTGGACAACTTGCCAGATGTTATATTGAGTTACACAATAACGGAATATTCCGGATTCAGCCTCGAGTTATCCGGCCGTCCATCTCAGATGTTGTGACACAGATACCACAGACAGACTCAGAGATGCCAGTGGAAGAAGGGACATCAATCAACGTTGTTACTTCTGAGCAGTACGAGCAGAAAGCGCTTAAGTGTGATTGACAGGCGAGGACATGATGTTGCGAATCAATAAAATGACCTCTATGGTCAAGACACTGTTAAATCTCCTTTTCAATGGATGCCTAACAGAACAGGTATTTGAAGGCTGGCAGAGCCTGTGAGACCTGATAACAGAGCAGCAGGGGGAACTTGAAAAATAATTTCTTATTATCTTTGACCAAAACTTTCAATTTTATTCTCCGCGCCATCGACAATATCATGCAGATTGCAAAAATAACAACTAGTGCTTGCAATTACACACGTCGCCCAATACGTATCAAAGTATCACCCAGTAAAACACTGTTTGGACTGTACTGATTGTTACTTGTGCGGCAACCAATATTCCTCTCTGCACTAGCAAACAGATTAAGGAGCAGCTCGCCTGCTTTGTCTGTGGTGTTGGCTAAACAACGAGACTGCAGGACAGACTTGGTTCTTATTCGCCGTGACTAAATAATTAACTCGCTTTTGGAATGAAATACTGTTATATTAATAAGAGGTTTTAATCATTTCACTTCGCATTGCAATATTGTTAAAATTAGGCGGGAACCTTTGTAAGAAACAGTAAAGAGAGATAGATAGAAGGAACAGAACGAGAGGCAGTGAAAGATATGATGTGGAGATGCCGGTGATGGACTGGGGTTGACAACTGTAAGGAATCTTACAACACCAGGTTATAGTCCAACTCTTTTATTTGAAAATCACAAGCTTTCGGAGGCTTTCTCCTACGTCAGGTGAGCAAGTGTGGTGTGCACGTACTCACCTGACGAAGGACAAAGCCTCCGAAAGCTTGTGATTTTCAAATAAAACAGTTGGACTATAATCTGGTGTTGTAAGATTCCTTACATCAGTGAAAGATAGGCATACGAGAAATCGTAAGAGAGGGCAAGAGAGGGGGAGAAAGATAGCTAGGGTAGCTGTCATCAATTTAATATATTTGTTATATTATTTCAAAATAATTATTAATTATAATGGTTGATATAGAAAGATGAAACTTGAATACATTTTTCTTCAGATATACAGTAAATAAATCGGATTCTTGCTTTAATCATTCTGATTATTTTAATAGTTTACATCAATAACTGGGGAGGGGGGGGGGGCAATTGAAAGCTCCACAACCATTTACCTGGTTGGAGTTGAATCGTTTGCTTACATGGTGGAACAGTTCAAAGATCAATATTCCTCATCCACTGCATTTGGACTCTGTATATCCATCTGCACTCAATGGAAGTTCAAAGCGAAACGTATAAATCTAACAACATACATTTAAAAGCCGTTACCACGGCTCATTCTAGCTATGAGGTATCACGCCATTTGAAGAAAAATGTGTAAGAAATGCGGTCGATGTTCGAGCGGAAATAACAATAATTTCAATAAAATATTATATTAAATACATAATATAAAATTAGGATTGCTGAGCCTTTGAGCGGTTACCCCAGAATATGTGACTATATGCACACCCACCCAGACGGATTGAGCAGCAAGAACAATTAAACAGTTTAGCAAAAGTTTGCACAGCTGAGAAGATTGCGACTTACCTGGGACACCAACAGCGGCAAGGATTGGATAGTAAATAGCGTACACCTGACCAGTTACTGGCTCGTGCATTTTCTGTCAGAAGCGATTACGTTTCAACTGCTCAAAACATGGTTTGCGGTCGAGTCAATATATGGATCAGGGAAACCTCCCGTGAGACAATTAGGTAATAAAATAACTGACGTTAGTTCCATTCGTTTGCAGACACAAACAGAGCGGGTTGCTTGTATTTTCATGATTGTAATACAATTATCTTTAAATTTTTACACGTTTTTAAAAGAAACGCCCAAAATATCAATTGTGATTTTGGTAACGTTCCTTCCGAAATCAAAATTGAAAGGTGATGCACGCAATGTCCAAGATTGACTCTCAAGACAAGAATAGATCTCTGGTGTTTGCTGAGTTGACTGATCTGGTCGGGGATTGGAGGTGAGGCTGATAAAATTGCTTCACAGCGCGCAAGCTGGAAAGGCAGACAATCGGCACAAGTTCTGCCTCCAAATCATTATCCTTCATCACGGCTGGGAAGTGTGCATGTGTGAATGTGGTCAGTGGGCGAATGTACTGAACGGTAGCGTATTGCTTTAAAGCCACCTTACTCAAGGCCAAGCATAAGCTTTCCCATAAACAATCTCGGAAAAAGTGCTCTATTTCTTCCAGGAGCCTAACATGCTCATGCAAATTTCGTATGTCGGTTAATTTAGAGGAAAAAAACTGGCTATCTCCTTCATCAATTGTTTTCAATTCTGGGCAACACACATTAGGAAAGATGTCAAAGCCTTAGCTTGGGTGCAGAAGAGATTTACTAGAATGTTACCATGGATAGCACTTCAGTTCGGTGGGAGACTGGAGAAGCTTGAGTTATTCTCCTGAGAGCAGAGAAGGTTAAAGGGCGATTTGATAGTGGTCTTCAAAATCACGAACGATTTTTATAGTTTAAATAAGGAGACATTGTTTCCAATGGCAGAAGCGTCGGTAACCAAAGGGCACAGGTTTAAGATGTTTGGCAAAAGGACCAGAGGCGACAGGAGGATTTTTTTTATTGTGCAGCAAGTTGATATGGAATACACTGCCGGAAACGGTAGAGGAAGCAGGTTCAATAATAACTTTCAAAAGGGAATTGGGTACATTCTTCAAGGGAAACTGTTGCAGGGCTATGATGAAAGACCAGGGGGTTTAGATTACTTGGATATCTCCGCCAAAAAGCCGGCACAGGCACGATGGGCCGAATGTCCTCCATCAGTACTGTATCATTCTAATATTCTATGATTCCATGATCCTATCAAATGATAATACCGAAAAGAGTAATTTCCAGGGCATTATTTCCATGTTTTAAATGTGATGACCATCTTCTGCCATTTCAACAACTGAATTATAAGAATTTCGTTACGTTTTCGCACTACCCCCTTTGCACGTGACTTGACTCCTTTAAGTGTATGCTTCAGTTCCTCTCTTGGAATCAGGAGTTTGAGTGTGGAAGGATTTAGTATCAATTTGGCATTTAATCGAGGCGCTCAGTTCATTAGACGTTCACAGCATTCGCCCAGGTAACACTTAGCGGCCTTGACTGTGAGTGTCGAGAAGTTATCAACTATAGAAGATATCACAGCGGATCACCTTCCACAAAAGACCCATTTCTAGCTGGATGCACAACGTAGCAATAAGAGGGAAGAATTTTCCTGAACCGTTCCCTTTCCTGGACAGCAGGCCCCAATAATGTCAGATTAGTATAGAGACATAGTGACATCCAAACAAAGCTTTATTTCAGAACAGTGCGGTCTGTGTTCGGTGTACACGGCATATGCAAATAGTTGTTTCGGATTATGAGGCAACACTATTTAGAAACAATCTCAATCTACCTGAGTACAGTGACTAGACTAGAGCTTCGTTTGAAAATTATAGAATGTTGCTGCTTTACAACACAACAAGGAGCCATTCGGCCCGCTTCTTTGTTTGCTCGCTCGCTGAAAGGGTCCCTCACCCTTTCCCCACGTAGTTTTCTCTTTTTGGAACACGTGTCCACTTCAATTAAAAGTTATTATGAATTCTGATTACGCCCTGGCCTCTGCTAAGTTATACTTTTCCTGTCACCATCACTAGCCCCCACCCCCACCCCCACCCCCACCCCCACCCCCACCCCACCCCACCCCACCCCCACACACACCAAACAATACCTTCCCCGTGTTTCTTCGGTGATGATTTTAATGTTTTGCCCTGCACTTAACCCGCTCCGCCGACAGTTGAAGAGTGCTTCCCCCCATTTAACTTATAGAAATCTCTCACATTTGTGGCCACTTCTACCAGATCTCATCTTAAACTCCCCTATTTTAATGGAATGACCTCCAGTTTCTCCTGTCGGCTTTGACAAGTAAAGCTACTCATCCCCGGTATTATCTGAGTGAATTTCATCTGCACCATCTCCATATGCTTTACATCTTTTCTAAGGTAGTGTTTGGAAAACTTGCCACAAGGGAATAAATTTCCAACTTGCCAGCCGGTGTAAAATTGATGTTGCAGATCGGCCGATCATTCTAGAAACTGTTCGATTTTCATTTCTAATGATTTCAATGGCACGCTCGAGGCGGCTGATCCGGAAATCGCGTTTGCACTCATTTTACGTTTCCACCTCTATTTTAATTAGTTTCGCTTCAGGTGCCCACCCTCGCCGCATATGTTCTGTTCTCAATAGTACTTTACATTTACCAGTAACCTACGGTGATTGTCTTCGTATTTAACATGCAAAATTTAATTATTACCTAGTTTTATTTTGAAACTAACCTCACCAGTCCATCGGAAAACAGACGTGATCGGATGCAACGCTGGTTTTACTTTCCCTTCCATCACCCCCAATTTTACTCTCCATTGAAATGAATGGAGTGGTATATTGGGCTGGGTGTAAAACCAGCCTTCCACTCGATACCGTGAGATTCCCGCCAGGCGAGTTAGGTTAAACATACCTCTTTTCAGTCACCAGAATGCGACCGTGTAGGCGGATGGATTCATTTCCGTCCACAGATGCAGGAATGAAACATTGAATTCCAGACAAAATTCTACCGAATTGATGCTTTCTACTGGGAGTCTATTTAGTAATTTTCCTCTTTCTTGTAGTTGAAATAATGGCGACTGTGGTCCTGTCCTGATGAAAGTGCTGTCTTCCCAAATTCCTCACTCACTACCTGGTGGCCATGGCTGTAGGGGATCTGCTGGTCGTTCTCACCTTGTGATTCTGAACCGGGTTATTGGTTATCAAAGCGTATTAATTGTAAGCTCTATCAATGGTCATTGATTACATTCTGTAGTTAATGTAACGTCCAAATATTACCCATAAAGTGACATTGTATTATACATGATGCGGAGATGCCGGTGATGGACTGGGGTTGACAAATGTAAAGAATCTTACAACACCAGGTTATAGTCGAACAATTTTATTTGAAAATCACAAGCTTTCGGAGATTACCTCCTTCGTCAGGTGAGTGAGGGTGGGACTCCTTGAACGTTTCGCATTTATAGTCAGAAAACAATAACTGGTGATTACAGATAATCTTTCCAACTGCCCGTTGTCAAGGCAATCAAAGTGTTCAGACAGAGAGGTGTTACCTACAGGACCACCGAATACACAAACGACCAGAACACAAGACAGAGAGAGAGAGGGAGCAACATCCGAAAGGAAGAGACAGACAGAGAATGACCCGTTGTATTAAAAACAGATAACCTTTATTCGCTGGTGGGGTTACGTGCAGCGTGACATGAACCCAAGATCCCGGTTGAGGCCGTCCTCATGGGTGCAGAACTTGGCTATCAATTTCTGCTCGATGATTTTGCGTTGTCGTGTGTCTCGAATGCCGCCTTGGAGAACGCTTACCCGAAGATCGGTGGCTGAATGTCCTTGACTGCTGAAGTGTTCCCCGACTGGGAGGGAACCCTCCTGTCTGGCGATTGTTGTGCGGTGTCCGTTCATCCATTGTCGCAGTGTCTGCATGGTCTCGCCAATGTACCATGACGAAGGAGGTAATCTCTGAAAGCTTCTGATTTTCAAATAAATTGTTGGAGTATAACCTGGTGTTGTAAGATTCTTTACAATTGTATTTTGTAGTAACCTTAAAGGAAGCTTCTTGCACATCAATACATTCACCCCAGGTCCCTGCCTTTCCTACACACCTTTTCCAATTCTTCCTCTCCTTTCCTGAAGACTGAACTTCTTGTTGAAATGTGTTTCCATAGTAGATCACCCAACTGGCCATTCTTAATTCGTCACCTCAGGGAGTGCCTGTCCAAAGGTTATTCGATGGGCCTGTGTTGGGAAGTGATTACAGCAGCTGAGATGCATTCAGATTTCGACCCCTATACACTTTCCAGCAGTAAAAGATGGGCAGGGATCAGAATGTCAGATTTATATCTGACAGTTGAACTGCTAGTCGAAGAGAACTGGGAAAGGGTCAAATAGAGGGTGAGATTATTCATTGTTTTTTGAAACTCTTTGGGAACTGGATTTACATGTAGATTTACGACTTGATGTAATTTTATTCGTTTTCTCGGCCACAAGAGTTTATGCTTACCATTTGATATCAGAATGTTAGGAATGTGTGAGGGGTATGGTTCATTACTATAGCGCCATACGGTGGCAGTAGGTTGGTATTACATGAGCTATCTTCACTAACCGAGACGATATCTTTCCATGATATTTCCGACATAAATAATTTCGATACATACCGCGCTTTTAACGTAGTAAAACTTCCCAAGGCTCTTCACAGGAACATTACCAAACAAAATTTGATATGAAGTCACATAAAGAGATATTTGGACAGGTGACCAAAAGTTTGAAGAAACTGGTAGGTTTCAAGGTGCGTTTTAAAGAAGGAGAGAGTGCTGGAAAGGAAAGGTTTAGGGAGGGAATTCGACAGCTTAGGGCCTAGACAGCTGAAGGCACGGCCACCAATGGAGTTGCAAAGGAAATTGGTATACACAAGAAGCCAGAATTGGAGGAGCGCAGAGATCCCAGAGAGTTATATGGCCGGAGCAGGTTACAGAGGTAGGGAGTGGTGAGGTCATTTGAACACAAGGAACGATAATATAAATTTGACTTGTTGCTGGACCGGGAGCCAATAGAGGTCATCGAGCACAGGAATGATGGGTAAAAAGAACAGTGCGAATTAGGAAACTGACAACAGTGCTTTCGATTAGCTGAAGCTGACTGAGGGTGGAAGATTGGAGGCCGGCCAGAAAAGACCATCACAACGCAAAGTAATAAACACTATATGATCACGGCACCACACATCGGATGCGGCAGTGCTTTCGAACAACAACATGCTGTGCTTGGTAGCGCGTAGAAAAGCAAGAGATTTGGCGAAGAGGCCAAAATAAACAGGACCAGAATTTTTCGCAGCCGTGAGATTTGGACTGACACGATTGAAGAGTCTGAAGTCCAAATGACCGCTCAGCCACGCTACCGCACGGTTGCACTTGCATTGCCACTTCTGATGAAACGTAATCGACCTGAAACGTTAACTCTGTTTAGCGAACTGCCATGCAAATAAAACACAGTTGTTCAGTGAGCACATCCCTTGTAACACAAAAGTCTAACAGTAAATTCGTTATAAATCGGACTGCTCTCATTTCCAAGTTACGGCAAACATTTATAAATCATTAGTTAGCCCTCAGCTGGAGTATGGTGATGGGCCCAAGACCTTGAAGAACGTCAAGCTCTTGTCAAGGATGCAGAGGAGATTTACTAGAATGGAAACAGGGATGAGGGACTTCGATTACATGGAGAGACGAGAGAATCTGGGATTGTTCTCCTGAGAGCAGAGAATGCAAAGGAGAGATTTAATGGAGTTGATCACAATAATGAGGGGTTTTGTTGGAGCAGATAGAGAAAAACTGCTTTGTTAGCGGGTTTCTCCGTCACAGTCGCAACTATAGTTTGTTAATCCATCAACAATAACTCCTGATAGATTCCAGCCGGAGTGGTCATAAAATAACAAGTTTAGCAGATTGACTTACAACAGAGTTGCATTACAGCATTAACATTACATTGAACAGTATTATAGTTATAATGCAACTGTCTACAGATTACATTAAATGAAAAAGCAATCATTACAACCTGATGGACTTCCAACCGTACCCTCTTGTGAATTCTCACTTTCTGGGTGGGAGCATGCCCTATCTTTACGTCAGCACCGAATGGTCATAAGTCCTCCCACCGTGCTGACGCCACGTTACCAACTCAAGATAAGCTGTTTTACCGAATGCAGCTAATGATCACGACGTCCATCTCTATTTACAAGCTGTTATGTTCCTCTGAGGAATGCGTACTTCTCATCTGAGTACAACCCTCCTCATTCGATTCGGCCTTGCACGATCCCAACAATGTCGGTTTCATAGCAACCACATCTCTTGTTTAGGTTTAAACCACCTTCTGTCGTTAATGTAATCTATTCTATAGTCTCCCTGATGTTCTGCCGTGTGAATTGTCCTTGTTCTTAGTGAGATGCTGAACTTTTACCCTCCTATTGTGCATGTTTGTTTTAAACCATTACCTTACATGCTTACACTGTAAGTAGGGTAGGCAACCAGAGAACACAGATTTAAGAGAATTGGCAAACAATAGAAGAGGGATATGGAGAGAATTGTTTTTAATATAGCGTGTTGTTAAGATCTGGAATGCAATACCTGAAAGGATGGTGAAAACAGTTTCACTAATAACTTTAAAAGAGGAATTGGACAAAAGCTTGTAAAGGAAAAATGTGCAGGACCATAGGGAAAGAGCAGCGGAGTGGGACTAACTGGATAGTTCTTTCAAAGTGCCGACACAGACACGATGGGCCATTTGGGCCTCCTTCTGTGCTGTATGAATCTTTGATGCTAAGAGGCGGGATTGAATTTTGTAGCATAGAGGATGCAAAGAGTTCAAATGAGTGAACAGGCTTTCACCATCAACAAAATTATTTTTTCAGTTAATAAGGATTGATCTCTTGCTGCTTTCAATTGGGTTATTTAGCAGTGGGCAAAAGCGGTAAAGGAAACTGTGCCATGACTCGGATTCGAATCGTGGTTACTGCGACCACAATGCAGAGTACGAACCACTACGATTGTGCACCCAGATACACGCATAAACAGGGCATAAATCAAATAATTCCAAATCAATTTTCTTTTCCATTCATCTGTGGACCTCTCTCCAGAACTCATCTACGCCCATAATCATTGCTCCACCAGCAAGGTGCAGTGCTTTACACTCGAGTCTCTTGCAGTTACGCCTTCTCGGAGGCTATGTTTAAATTTGTTTAAATCAGGCGCAGCAGGAAGCAAAGATATTTTCCTCGTGTTTTATTGCATTTTTATGCAACCTAATCCCCTGTCGTTAGGGTTCATACTGCCGGGGAATGGTTTCAAGCAGAATAATAGGCAAAGGCAATGTTACAAATGGATTGGAGCATAATTATTTTAACACAACACAGTAAAATGTTGAGAAGTTACATTCCCTACTGTATTTCAATTATATCTACTTTGTAATTGAAAATCAGAATATTCCAAAAAAGAGCAGTGGTTGCATTTCCTTATATTTTCTGAAAGGTGTCCATTTTGACAGTCCTTATTGCAACGCAAAGGTGTCTGTTTTATATCAGGTGTTTTAAGGTATTGCCCGGTTGCCAAGCCATCTGTCCTGTCAACGTAACTCCTGTTAACAGTGTTTTATTTTTGCATATTCGCAGGTGTCCTCATTTTGGATAGATCGTTCCTGTTTGCGGAAGTTTGAGATATTGATAGATGCGTACAGAACCCCTTCATTCTGATCTGGTTTGATTGATTTCGTGATGCCAAGGCCAGGGGCTGTAATCCGAACACCGTTCTGTAACGAAAAGCATTTGTGTTAGATATGGAGCTACTACGGACATGAATTGAACGTAAATGGAACTGTGCTCTCATATCCAGAGCAAATCATATTATGGCATCTCTGGTAGTATTCTATTGCCCCCAATCCATGAGATGATCAGTGAAGTCTTCATGCATGGAAGAAAGAACTTGCAATTACATAGCAGGACAAGCTGATAAGGACGTTAAAAAACATGCGAGATGCTGGGCTTGATCAACAGTGGCATACAGGGCAAATGCAGGGCATTAATGCGAACCCTCTACAAATCATGCGTGAGGCTCCAGCAGGAGTATTGTGTACAGTTCTGAGCACCACATTTTGGAAGGTTGTCAAAGCCTTGGAGAGGGTGCAGCGGAGATGTACCCGAATTATGCCAGAGATGAGCGTCTTCATTTATATGCAGAGACTAGAGACGCTGGGATTGTTCTCCTTACAGCAGAGAAGGTTAAGCGTGGACTTAATAGATTTTTTCAAAGTTATGAAAGGTTTGTATAGTGTAACTAAGGAGAAACTGTTTTCCTGTCGGAGAGTCGGTAACTAAAGGATACACATTTAAGATAATTGACAAAAAGAACTAGAGTGGAGTTGAAGAGAATTTGTCTTTACGCAGCGAGTTGTTGTGATCGAGAATGCACTGTATGAAAGCGTGGTGGAGGCAGATTGAATTGTAACTTACAAATGGTAATTGGATATATGGTTGGAAAGGAGAAATATTGCTGTGCTATAGGGGAAGTGCAAGAGATGGTGGGGTGGCGATGGAGGTACAGGGGTAGTGTGACTCATTGTAGAGCTTTTTCGAAGATCCGGCACGGGCACGATGGGCTGAATGGCCTTCATGTGTGCTGTATGATTCTATGATTATGAAGACCTAAGCACTGCCATGGAATGAATAACTATTGAAGTGCCGTCTCGGGTTGTAGAAAAATGCAGCAACTAGTGAATTACCTCTCTTTGGGTGAAGACATTACTCCTGAATTCGCAATTGGATTTATTAGCGACTATTTTAATTTTAAGATCTCTAGTTTTGGACTCCCCCACAAGAGGAAACATTGTCTCTACGTTTACCCTATCAAACCCTTTCATAATCTTGAACACCTTTACCAGGTTACCCCTCGACCTTTCCTTTTCTGGAGAAAAGAGGCCCAGCCTGTTTAGACTTTCCTGTGAGAGGATATAAATATATCCTCTCACTTCTGGGATCATCCTTGTCAATCCTTTCTTGCACCTCCCCAGTGCCTCTACCTCCTTTTTATGATATGGAGACCAGAACTATGCACAGTACTCGAAGTGTGATCCAGCCAAGGTTCGAAACAAGCTGAATATAACTTATCTGCTTTTCAATTCTGTCCCTCTGAAAGTGAACCCCAGTGCTTGGTGTGCCGTTTTTCTGGCCTTATAAACCTACAGCGCTACTTTTACTGATTTGTGTATCTGTACCCCCATATTTCTTTGCCCCATCTACACTCTTACTATCCAAGCAATATTTGGCCTCGTTATTCTTCGTAACAAAACGCACCAGCTCACAGTTATCTATTTTGAAATTCGTTTGCCAATTAGGCGTGCATTCTGCACGTTTATTAACGTATTCTTGTCATTTAACACATTCCTCCCTCATGTTAACTGTAACCCGTTATTTTTGTCATCCGCAAATTTTCAAATTGTGCTTCCAATTCCCGAGCCAAATCGTTGATGCAAATTGTGAACAACAGTGATCCCATACCGATCCTTGTGGAACATCATTTCCCAACGTTTGCCAGTGTGAATAGCTACCCTTAATCCCTACTCTCTGTTTTCTGCTTTGTAGCCAACTTGCTAATCATTCCACCACCTGTCCTCTGACTTCACACGCTCTGATCTTGGTCATGAGTCTACAGTGGGTACATTATCGAAGGCCTTTTGAAAATTCAAATATATTGCATCTACTACATTACCTTCTCTACTCTTTCTGTTACTTAATCAAATAATTCACTAAGGTAGGTCAAGCATGATTTTCCCTTCTGAAATCCGTGCTGACTATTCTTTATTATGTTGTCGATTTCTGGATGATTTTCGATTAAATTTTGCGTAAAGTTTCCATTATCTGTCCTCCCACCGACGTTAAGCCAACTGGCCATTAGTTCCATGGACTTGTTCTATCCCCCTTTTTAAATACAGGAAAAACATTAGCTGGCCCCCTATCCTCTGGCACTGTTCCATCACTAATGAATTGTTTTATACATATAATAGTGCCTCTGCTTTCTTCTACCTAAAATATTTTATTATACACGGATGCAATTTGTCTGGACGAGGAGTCTTATCCTCTCTCAGTTTGATCAATTTTTCAATTATCTCCCGCCTTTCTCTCTTAATTGCCTTTATACCTGTTTTATCTCGTCTCCTAAAGTCAAATCCATCTTCTTAGTCCTCCTGATAAAAACTACTTAATATTCTGCCATTCCACAGTCATTACATATATTATCTTGTGCATCCATTATTGGCACTATACCTATCCTGATTCTTCCTTTGATATTTATGTGTCTGTAGAATACTTTACTATTTATTTTTATATTGCTTGATAATTTGATTTCGTAGTTCCTATTTGCTCCCCGAATTACTTTCTTTAACACGTATCTCCCCTACCCTCTTCGTTTTCCCTTTTGTCATCCTCTCGTTTATTGTGTATGTAGTTAGAACATGACGTTTTTAGTTTCAATTTTATCCTTATCGCTTTATTCATCCATTGTATTTGATTATTGGCTCGTTTGATCTTGTTTTTTTAGAGGAATATATTTCTCCTGATCTCTATTGATCACCATTTTAAATATTTCCGACTGCTGTTCTATTTCTTTGTCTGTCATTTTTTCCCACCTTACCTTCCCTTGTTCCATTCTCATCCCCGCAAAATTATCTTTTATCCAATCAGTTACTTTGGTCTTACATATATCTTTCTCAATGTTGAACATTTACCCCATGAGACCTAATGTCAGAGGGGAGGGGGCAATAACTGTTGTGGTCTCTGTGTGTAATCACATAGGAAACTCATTATTTTACAAAGAGTTTGATTTGATAGGGAACGCCAATGCGAGAATCGTTCCCTAATCCCATTTACGAGGTCACTACATTTAGAGTCTGTAGAAATGCTTCGCTCTTAGCGGCAAGAGGAGGCTACTATTAGCTCAAAAACAACGGCCATCAAGTTTCTGATACTTCCATTTATCTGTTGGGTTTTGCTTGCTTTGTGTCACTTGCTCGTTGAAAGCTAAATAAATATTCTACAAATGTCACTCCAGCGTGGCTTCACTTACCTCAGCGTTTAATGCTTTCTGTACCACAGCGTAAATCACCGAATCATCATCCGTTTCTGAAACATATGCAGCTTCACCAAGTTTCTTCCTGAATAATCACAAATATAAATGATGCACTTCGCAAAATTAACTGAAGTAAGCTTACTTAAATTATGCTGTAGCTGTACGATGAAGGAAGTCAGTATTTCAGGAGAGATTTGTCTCCTTTACGTTTCCTGATTAGCACATACTAGGCCTCATCACATTTCTTTTCATTTTCCACCTGACCACATTTTTAAAGAGAACGTTTTCTTTATCGATGAAGCTCGACAATGGCTTAGTGCTATTTGCACTGGGTGAAATTTGATTGTGCTAAATAACGGACAGAGGGGGCATGTTAAAAATTTAACGCCTAGAAGATGGAAGATTTCCAACGTGGAAACACATTCCTCTCTGTTATCACGTGGATGACTTCAAGCCATTGGAGTTTGGCATGAGGAATCAATATCCCTCATTAATCGTACTCAGATCCTTCTTCTGTGCCTCTGAAAGGAGCACTTTTACATTATTTCGCATGGAATTGGCTTCTGCCATTATGTCATGATCAACGAAGGATTAAGAACTTGCACAATTCAAAAAATCGCCTATGGGAGAAACCCCGTCATTCATTTCACATATAAACATTCTGTGTAATTTGTTGAAGGACAACTTTGATTGGCAACTCATGGTGAACCGAATAGATTCTTATTTGAATATTGGAGCCGGTAACCTTTCTGAAGGTAAATGTCAATCTGTCCATTTTAAAGCAGTGAGTTTGTCTGGGGCTTTCAACGAAAACTAGCCAGGCCAAATAGTTTAATTAATTGGTAAGGATAAGATGAGTACAGCTACATAATGAATTTCTGATATCATACTTTTGTACATCAATTACACCCTATTTTTAAATTTAATTTTCCACTCCGTGAGCCAAACAAACTTAACAACTGGTGTAAATATACAGTTTCAAACAAATAGTATAATATACAAGTAATATATTTTTGCTTCATCAGTAAAACCTAAGTAAAATTCGAGTATCAAGTTATTCTGAGACGTTCCCATGACGAGGAGGCTCGCGCGGGAGTGCTCAATAACCGTAGCGGCTGAAACTAACTGACTGCGATTCTATGTCCACTCCTTGAGCATGCAACAAACTTTACCAAGATTTCAGGGGAGTTTAAAACACTCCCTGGGATATAGGGCTCGAGCGATCAGCCACGCGAGCAGAACGAGAGACTGAAATCCAAAAATTACCAAGTTAAACATAAGGAAACAAAGCTCCAATAATGTAACAGGATGAATGTGCAGGAAGCCGGATTCAAGCATCCACTAATATTACTCTGTGGTTGGTGCTGGGAGATGAGATACTGTTCAGGGGAAGATTGCCCCTCCCCACACTGCTCCAATTCAGACTCACTGTTCTTAGTGGGTGGTTATTAAACGAGTTTCTGTTACATCGTCTTTCTGATGCAAGGGCAACTTTTTAGTTGTCTGAATAAACCTCCAGTTCATGCAACTAAGAAACACTCATACCTTTGTCTCCTCACCGTGACCACGACTGCAATTAGAATAACAAGGCCAGCGGCTCCTCCTCCTATTATGAAGATATTTGTCCGTGAGAATGTTCCTAAATTGTTGGAAAATGTATGTACATTAATATATTGGGATTAAAACACCAATCCTGGAAAAACATTTATGAGTATGAGGATGAAAGCTTCCATCATGTTCGGATCATGAAGTTAATGGAAAATCAGGGATTATATTTGGCCCATCCTGCGGATCCTTGCGTAGAAACAATTTGTTCCTGCGTGGCGTCCTGGCATAAATATGTAATCAATAATTTAAGATTGATTTCGTATCTGTAGCGTACAAATCACATTTGAAAAATTGAGTGCACTTGACATTTCCTTCAGTATGTCCCACACTCGGAAGAAACAATGGGCATAATTTAATCAGAATATAATTCAGCCAACATTACGAGATGCAGCTGAAAGAACAATAATCTATGCAGATGATTCAATTTCTCATAGATTATGAAATACTGGCGTTTTATGCGCAGATGAGTCTGAACAAGATAGAAATGAGCTTGTATACACAAAAGGGTACGTTGCAGTTTGATATCCTATGGTGAGAGGAAACCGTATTTTACAAAGGTTTTATCTTAATTGAGAAGAAGTTTTTTTTTCAAGATCACCGACTATTTGTGCTGTACAGAAAGCTTCACCTAATCTTGGCAAATATAAACGCGGCAAATTTCAGAAGACTGAAATTTAAAATGGATAATGCCGACCGCTTTCATTTGGTGATTGGCCACTGAGGGAAAGACCTCCTGACACTAATTTCACATAAACTCAATATTAAGCTGCTGGATGGAGCTGGTATTTGCTGACTCTGACAACCTTCAGTTAGGGACTGACCAGTGATGCACCAACTCCTTTACAGCAATCAAATGACAGATAGATTAAACATTTACCCTCAGAGTGGAGTTGGTACTTGCTGACACAATCACCGTGCACGTTTGCTGCAACACATGAGATTTCAATTCCACTTCCAGTTCCAGTTGGGTGAGTCAGTGCCAGTGAGCTCTGCACCAGATAACTCTTCATCGACCAAGAGTTGACTTTCAAATCTGACCTGTTCCCAGTGATGATTCTCCCATTGAGTCCCCATGTAATGTTTGCTGGTGGATTGGCTCTGACACTGCAGTTACAATCAGTCCAGTCCTCAGAGCTGGTGCAGGTCTGGCCTGATACTATTGTGGGTTTGTCTGCAGGAAAAACAGAGACTTCAGTGTGAAATGATTATGTCAAACAGTTGCAGTGTCTAAATACAATTATTTTATTTGTTGATCTAACCATACAGGTTCTGGCAGATTGTATTTTAATATGAAGCAGCCGATGCCACACCATGTTTATCGCTTATTATGTTTTCACTTATAACAAGTTAGCACTTTATTACAACTTCATTTTGGATCCAATGAATGTTCAGTCCAAACATACTTCTCCTGACAGATGTTGTGGGGGGATTACTCAGAGGGAGCAATCTCAGACTGGTAATTCTGTATAATATACCCACCAATGCGTCTCACCTCTCAGTGTTCTAAAGGGTCAATTAATATCAACTTCTTCACTAGTTATATTTCTTCATACATCTTCCTTTATGATGGACTGATGCATTCCTTCTCTTGATGTTCAGCTAACAGGACGACAGTTCAAAGGACCGTGTGTCTGAATATTACATTTTTAGCTCAACATTAATACAAGTGACAGAGCTTGGGTTAGAGCCATTTTATTAGTTATGTTTTGGCAAGTTTCTGCTCATCAAAGTGAGGGACGTCAGTTCTAATCAATGCAAGATTGCTTATATCAGATTACCAGTATTAGTTTTGAACTATTAGATGTAGAGTAAAGTTCCCAGTAAAAGTGCTTCTGTCCATATCCCAATCGTGCCACCTGCTGCATTTCTGTCACAATATGCCTTCGTCCACTCCTGTCATCCTCAGTGAGATGGCCAGCTAAATTTCAATGATTGGAGCCATCGATGTTGTTTTGCGCTATATCCGCAAGGAATGTGTGAAACTATCCCAAGCTCATTTCACATTGACGCTTTACCGCAAGCAGGGAAGAAAAACTTGGATTCTAATCGACAGTTCGTGAAATGAAACAGTACTATCTAAATGACAAATGCATTCACGCTTACATTCTACAGAAATCCGTGTGGAGCTGTTTGCGATCGACAGGTTATGTCTCTTAACTTCAGAGCAGCCACTTACATTTAATCTCCAACGTAAGATTTTGTGGAGAAGAATTTGAGAACCTATTAAGTACAATTGTGCATCCTAGTTTTTTTTCCCGTCATGAGCAGATGATGGAGTTAAAAAGAGCATCGATGATACTTTCCAAGAACCGGAAGGTTCATTGACAATTTCTTCCCCATCTTCAGTATCCCATGGAAAAGGAAGGGACCAATTGTTATCATTCCACCTCAGTTGCAGTTGGTCATATGGGCAGCTGTGGGTGATCGAACAGGTCAGTCGAGCTGTTTTTCCAGAAGTCAATTTCCCATAACCTGAAATCTCTTGCTTGTCTGCAAGAACAGGAGCAAACAGGCGAGTGGCCTGAAGCAGCATTTTCATCAACATCTGACAAAGAGTTAAAAAAAAAATCACATTTTCTTCTTTGTCTGTTATGTGTCGCAAGTAATTTCGCAATTCTGAATTACTCCTTGAACTTATAAAGTATTGTATTGCCTCCGTGGGCAATATGTGGCCTCACTTAATTAACCACCTGTCGTTCTATCGCCTAAATTATTCATGCTATGGATCGGTAACCTTTGGATCCAATGAAACAGTCTTACAAGCTGAACACAGAATCAACGTTAGATCTTCAAATATAACCAGCAAGTGTGGTGGTGACTAATGCAGATCAGAGAGAACCTAGATTCTGTTGCAAATGAACTTAAACGAGAAAGATGATGCTCAAGAAATGGACAGACCAGAAAAAAAGATGAGTGACATAGTCTTGTGCCGGAGAACCACAGTGCGTATCTCTCGTGTAAAACTCATTAAGTTTTCAGTAGGAATATCGTTTTGGCAACAGGACATCAAAATGAAGAAGTCAATTAAAAGTTTAACTCATTTTCCACATAACTCTAAAATCTGTTCATTCTTTGGGATCTCATTTAAAGCGGGGGAATTTGCTAAGACGATGCATAGTCCCGAAAAAGAATTTCCATTAATGTAGCGCCTCTCACGTCCTCGAAACTTCCAAAAACACTTCACAGAAAAGTAATCTGAAATGTAATCAGGAAGTCGCTGACAACGTGAAACGCAGGAGATTAATGGAGAAGATAGTAAGAGCTTTGGAATTAAGGGTAAGGTAGAAACTGCAATACAAACTGTTTAGCAGTGAGGAAACAGTGAAGCGCAATTAAGTGCAGAATCTCAAAATGGGTGGAATTGAGTACGATGTCCCACAGGGTTGTGTTCATGGACTCATTCTACTCACTGTGTTCATCGATAATTTCGTTTTAGCGATAAGTGAGTGATGTCCACATTTCCCGAGGTTAATTGATGGCAGATGTAGGAGATAATTTTAACTTTTGAAAATGGCTGTATCGGATCCTTCGCTGATTACACATTCCTCCCGATGTTATTTTCCATTGGATTCCACGGAAAGGAATATGGGTGTTTAATTAAACGCTCATCCAATTCCGGCAGTTTGACACCCACGTTGAACGTTCAACAAAGTAAATAACTCCAAGGAGTAAACAGAGTTGCAAGGGAATATTAGAGAGATTGGAGAATGTTGAAATAAGAGGTAGATACAGTTCAATGTCAATAAATCTTTGATAGAGGTATTTAAACTTATGAAGCAAAGCGACAGGAGAAGAGAAACAAACTGAAGTAGATTTTGAATTGGGCGCCCGAATCAAAACTGGCGTTCCAGATCATTCGCCCATTCCAGCAAGCGCCAGATTTTCATTTCCTTTTATGTCAATGGACATGAAGATCTGTTGATTTCCCTATTACGGGGACAACCAAAAATTCCAGTTTTACTTTCAGTCGACAAGCTCAAAATCTACCCTCATTTGAAAGTTAAAGAAAAAAGTGATTGAAGTGAAATGGGATTAAAAGGAGATGGGAACAGGCCAGGAACATGGGATTAGGAGTGTTGTTCAAATGAAGTTAAACAGCAACAGGGATTGGTTGGACCGAACGACCTGGTTCACTTCTGTCATTTCTACATATTTCTGTGTTTAGGATATGAACCACTGTGTCGCTCATCCATAGCTCTGCACCCGGTGTTTCAACCACCCTTTGGGTTCGGCCGGGGTCATCACAAAATGTGTCCAGTTTACACATATGCTGGTTCTCACTGAATAAAAGTGTACAAAAAGAAAAACTCAACTGAAACGGAAAGAAGGGCTTGAGAACCACCAGTGCGATATGTACTACTTTGCAAGCCCCGGGGGATTTCCACGATGAAGCAGTAAGTACCCTCAACACACTTTCTGATGTATTTGATCAAAAGGGAGCATTGACTTTTCGCAAGGTCGCCCCTGAGCTCAGCTCTATCATCCTAACTAAAACGCTGCCCGTGTGGATCTCTCGAACTGTAGATAACGGACTCCCCGGGGTTACCAGGACCAAGTCCGCTCTTTACCCACCTCCCATTTAGCCTGGCGTTAGAGACTGGATCATCAAATATACACGGGATCAGTGCACACGATCTCAACACTGCCGACACGCTTTTCGGAATCGCCACAGGTCATTACATTGCTAATCATCATCAGACTATCGGGGAGGTCAGGTATTCGGAAGCAACCGATCTGTACAAACAGTGCATACATACTCACTCAGCTTCGTTGGTGAGGTCGGCTGCTGGCAGATCTTAGCCATGCGCTGTGCGTGGCCGACAGTGAATGAAGGTGTTGCTTTGGTATATCTAATAGTTGCTAAAGAATACTTAAAACAGAACGAGCGTATCTCTCTTTCTCTCAAACACACATACAGCAAATGAACAGTTAATTATGAACATCATATATTGGAATCTGCAACAAGAGTACTCTGCCCCGCTTGCAAACGCTTCTGACTCAATGCTCACAAACAATTAGCATTTTGGCAGCCAGTACGAGGTGAATGTTGGTGACGTGTAACCGTTGTTCGTTCTTTTGCTGCAATCTGCAGTCGTGTGGTTTCCTCGCCTGCTTCAGTTCGTGCCCCAATCTTCATCTGTGACGTCAGAGATAGGAGCTGTTTTCAGTAAATCGATTGACGCTGTGGTAAACAGCCTTTCTTCTCATTGATTTTCCACTTTCTGTTCATACGCAAGCTCTCTAAATTTGCTGAAATTAACCAACATTCGACCCCATTTGCTGCAGTGTTTTTTTTCAAATTTCGGTATGACTTCTGGGACCTGTAAAATTGATTTCAGGTTTGTGTTGTAAATGCACATGCCGTTAGAAAATATATAAATACGATTGATAGAAACAACAGGTCTCACCAAATTGATCAGTGTGGTAAATTCCTGGTTATATTATAATTCTCAACAATTCCTCGCCAACTTCAACTGGGAGTAAGTGGAATAATCTTGATGGGGGGATTGACCCGAACTATTTCTTCCAATCGGCGATTCGAGGCCCGGATCTTAATCAACAAATAAGCTGTCGTCGGTGGTCAATTGCCTCATTAGTTGAATTTAAAAGATACGAAAATCCAGCGGGATGGATGAAGGTGAGCTGAGCTCTCACGCCCGTTTTCCAATGAAAGTGAAAATTCGACACCCGTTGATCTTCGTCTTGGTTGGTAGTGCAAAACTGGCGATAGCGAATTGGCAACTCTTCATCATAGAAATCATGGAATCAATTAAATTGACGGCACAGAAGGAGCCCATTCGGCCTATCGTGTCCGCGCCGACCGAACAAGAGCTATCGAGCCTAATTCCACTCGATAGCTCTTGGTCCGTCGCCCTGTAGTTTACTGCACTACAAGTGCTCATCCAATTAATTTTTAAATGCGATGAAATGCCTCTACCACCCTCTTAAGGCATTGAGCTCCAGACCACCATCACCCTCTGGATGAAACAATGTCTCCTCAATTACCCTCTAATCCTTCACCAATTACTTTCAATCTATGCCCCCTGATTATTGACTTCTATGTTGAGGGAAATAGGCCCTTCCTATCCACTCTCTCTAGGCAGCTCACAATTTTATAGAACGGAATTAAATCTCCTCTCAGCCTCCTCTGCTCCAAAGGAAACAACCCCAGCTGAACCTCCCTGCTCTTATATTCTATGCTTCAGCTAATAAATGAAACTATCGTGTATGCCTTCTTAACCAAATTATCTACCTATCCTGCTACTTTCAGGGACCTGTGGACATGCACTCCAAGATCCCTCTGTTCACCTAAACTTCTCAGTATCCTATCATTTATTGTGTATTCCCTTGTCTCATTTGCCCTCTCCAAATGTATTACCTCACACTTCTCCGGATTGAATTCCATTTGTCATTTTTCTGCCCACCTGGCCAGTCAATTGATATCTTCCTGCAGTCTGCAGCTCTCTTCCTCACTATCAAAAACATGGCTAATTTTTGTATCATCTGCAAACTTCTTAATCATACCCTCTACATTTAAGTCTAAATCATTGATGTATACCACATGAAGCCAGAGACCTTGTATTGAATCCTGTGGAATCCCTCTGGAAACAGCCTTACAGTTACAAAAGCACCAGTCGAACATTAACCTTTGCTTCCTGCCAATTTTGGATCCAACTTCCCACTTTCCCTTGGATCCTATGGGCTTTATTAAAATTAAATCTCCCAACTAACAGAATTGAAGATACCAAGTACTCTCTGAAAATGTCCATTCTCAAAGGCATCGTTGTAACGTTCGAAGGAGGTGGAGTTTTATCAAAACCTCCTGCCATAACAGTCTATATATTATTCGTTTTTCGTAAGATTTAATTGCTCCATGATCGCGTTTCCTAGAGTTGAGAAACTTTCAGTTTTCCACAGAATACTATGGTCTCAACTGGTTTTGATTGTGAGAATAAACTGCAGTTCCACTTCAGTATATCATAGAAGCATAGAAAATAGGAGCAGGGGTAGGCCATTCGGCTCTTCGAGCCTGCTCCACCATTCAATATGATCATGGCTGATCCTCTATCTCACAACCATATTCCCGCTCGCTCCCCATACCCCATGATGCCTTTTGTGTCTAGAAATCTATCTAGCTCCTTCCTAAATATATTCAGTGAATTACCTCCACCGACTTCTGTGGTCGAGAATTCCACAGGTTCACCATCGTCTGAGTGAAGAAATGTCTCCTCATCTCAGTCCTAAATGTCCTAACCAGTATCCTGAGACTGTGACCCCTCGTTCTGGACTCCCCAGCCAAGGGAAACATCCTTCCTGCATCCAGTCTGTCTAGCCCTGTCAGAATTTTGTATGTTGCAATGAGATCCCCTCTCATTCTTCAAAACTCGAGTGAATACAGGCCGAGTCAACCCAATCCCTCCTCATACGACAGCCCCACCATCCCATGCATCAGTCTGGTAAACTTTCGCTGCAAGAAAGGTAAGGAGACCAATACTCCACACAATAGTACAGGTGTGGTCTCACTAAGGCCCCGTATAACTGCAGTAAGACATCCTTGCTCCTATACTACAATCCTCTTGCAATGAAGGCCAACATACCATTGGCTTTCCTAACTGCTTGCTGCACCTGCATATTTGCTTTCAGTGACTGGTGTACAAGGACGCCCAGGTCCATTTGTATATCAACGTTCCCCAATCTATCACCATTTAAATAATACTCTGCCTTTCTGTTTTTCCTTCCGAAGTGGATAACTTCGCATTTACCCACATTATACTGCATCTGCCATGTATTTGCCCACTCACTCAACTTGACGAAATCGCCTTGAAGCCTCTTTGCATATTCCTCACAACTCATGATCCCACCTGGTTTTGTGTCGTCAGCAAACTTGGAAATATTACATTTGATTCCGTCATCCAAATCATTGATATATATTGTGACTGGCTGGGGCCAAAGCAATGATCCCTGCAGTACTCCACTAGTCATTGCCTGCCACCACGAAAAAGTCCCATTTATTCCTTCTCTCTGTTTCCTGTCGTTAACCAATTTTCAATCCATGCCAGTATATTACCACCAATCCCATGTGCTTTAATTTTGCACAATAACCTCTTATGTGGGACCTAATCAAATGCCTCCTGAAAATCCAAATAAACCTCTCCCTTATCTCCCTTATCTATTCTACCAATTATATCCTCTAAAAACTCCAGTAGTTTTGTCAAACATGATTTCCCTTTCATAAATCCATGTTGACTTTGTATAATCCCGTTGATATTTTCTGAGTGTCCTGTTATCACATCCCTTACAATAGACTCTAGCATTTTCCCGACTACTGATGTTAGGCTAATTGGTCTGTAGTTCCCTATTTTCTCTCTCCCTCCTTTTTTAAATAGTGGTGTTAAAAATTGCCACCCTCCAATCTGCTGGAACTGTTCCACAATCTATAGAAATTTGGAAGATGACAACTAATGCATCCACTATTTCCATGGCTACCTCTTTTATTACTCTGGGATGCAGATTATCAGGTCGTGGTGATTTATGGGCTTTCAGTCCCGTTAATTTCTCCAGCACTATTTTTTTTACTAATACTAATTTCCTTTAATTCCTGCTTCTCATTAGTCCCTTGGTTCCCTAGCATTTCTGGGAAGTTATTTGTGTCCTCTTCCGTGACGACAGAACCAAAGTATTTGTTTAATTGCTCTGCCATTCCCCTGTTCTCCATTATACATTCTCCAGTTTCTGACTGTAAGTTCATCGTCACTCTGTAACAGAAATAATGGCAATGCAGTTAAAACAGGTCTGAACTCAATAAAATATAGACCAGGGAATGGAATGTGAGCAGATGTGCTGTTATTATTGGCTCAGGATTCGTATGTTTCTGCTGAGTGAGTTGCAGAATATGTGTTTTTATACAATCACGTAAGTGTATATATTCCTGTGGAAACACCCTGGTTATTCTCTATAAATGCGTTCCAAATACATTATGAATATTGCCTCTGGTTCGTTTATTTCCAGAGCGGAAACTAACCAAAGGAAATCTCCTTGCATTGTTGCCTCTACAGACAACCTCAAGAGCTTTTGCTCCCCGAAAGTAGTTCGTGCCTTATTAGATAAACGCTGTTTTTGATCTATTGAGTAAACAAATGCTCCTGATGTGATTGTCGATTTATAATCTATGAAAATACTGATATCTAATCTTTATAATAAGAATATTGAGCACTTAAGTAGACGCATTAATCACTAACTGTTCTGATGAAAGGCCGTCGACCTGAAACGTTAACTCTGTTTCTCTCATCACAGATGCTGCCTGGCCGGCTGAGTGTTTCAAGCATTTTCTGTTTTTATGTCACTAACCAACATACTGAAACAATTAATCCAGCCCCAGTCGCCTCCACATTTGATGGTCTGCATATGGCACTGTTGGTCGCTGCTATGGAGGAATTGACGGTTGGGTTTTGCAGTCAATCTGAATCAGACAATAATGCAAAACGGGAATATTGAGCAAGCATGATTTAGCTCATAATGAAATAATTCTCTTGGGTAACAGGTCGTGTCACAATTGCAAACTTCGACATGTTTACTCTTACAAAGTTTAAAGTTAAAATATGAACGTTTCTCTTCGAAAATTTATCTCCCTTTTCTTTTGTCTTCCTTGGTGCTTTACGTACGTTGACACTGGGACCTCATTGAGGCCAACCCTGAAGCCCAAACAGAGCCCAGATCTGGGAGCACAGCAGAGACCAGGTTCAGACAACAATTCGCCATAGACTTTTTTGTATCCCTTTATGACTCAGTGAACTCAGAACGTCACTGGAAGACCTTAGAATAAGAATTAACCAACCAAAGTTTTGGAGCCACCAGCTCATTTATAGACATCAATCTTCCAAACATAATCTGACTAACAAGGATTTGCTGAGACCCATTCCGATTCATTTATTATCTAAGTGAGCTCCCATGATATGGAGACCGAGGTTTCTCGATGTGGTCCTCAAACCATTGATAAACTGCTTGTGATGGAAGGACAAGTGTTGAAACCGTTAGCCGTCAGGTTAGGTCTATTCACTTCAGAATAGTCACTTACATTTCATCTCCAAGGTAAGAGTTTTTGGAGAAGAAGTTGGGAAACCATCAATTAA